>NW_012147190.1:3114031-3114543 GCF_000956105.1 Propithecus coquereli | reverse complement strand
AATAAGCATAATAACTTTACCCTTATAGTAGCTACCATGTATAGGTTGAACCATGAAATTGCTAAAATTCAAACATTTTTTAACTGACAAAAAAAGGTCAATTTTTTTATGGTTCAACCTCAGAGTTAAGTAATAATTGTCACTATTCTACTGAAAAAAACTTCTGAAGCGATAGGAATCTAAGCCGAGCATGTTTTAGTTTGTTGGAAATATTTTTCCAACTGGATTACTTTTGAATGAGTGCATTATTCCGTGTAGCACTGCATATCCCTCTAGTTAATTTAGGCCTCTTAGTGATAAGGTATACATTCTGTCACCACCACATATGTTTTCATTATTTTGCACAAAGTGATTTGATGCAAACACTTTTTCTGTAAAATTGTATGTGTTCAGGAACATGTGCATGTATGCAAAACTAAGTATTCAAATCACAAAGAATTCTCAGGGACTGACATTCATCTTTTACCCCCCAAGAAATAGTTTATGTCTGTCCAAAATTGTTCTAGTTTTTT
>NW_012147190.1:3113679-3113981 GCF_000956105.1 Propithecus coquereli | reverse complement strand
TGGCATGGTTGCAGAGAGATAGGAACACTCATACACTGCTGGTGGGACTGCAAACTAGTACAACCTCTATGGAGAGCAATATGGAGATACCTCAAAGAGCTAAAAGTAGAACTACCTTTGGATCCGACAATCCCATTACTGGGCATCTACCCAAAGGAACAAAAGACATTCTATAAAAAAGACTTCTGCACTAGAATGTGTTTATAACAGTGCAATTCATAATAGCAAAGATGTGGAAACAACCCAAGTGCCCATCAATACATGAGTGGATTAATAAAATGTGGAATATGTGTACCATGGAG
>NW_012147190.1:3112848-3113209 GCF_000956105.1 Propithecus coquereli | reverse complement strand
TGGATAGCCACATGTAGAAGACTGAATCAGGATCCACACCTCTCCCCTCTCACAAAAAATAACTCATTATGGATAACAGACTTAAACATAAGGCATGAAACCATAAAACTTCTAGAAGAAAATGTTGAAAAAACTCTTAGAGAAATTGGCCTAGGCAAAGAATTTATGAAGAAGACCCCAAAAGCAATCACAACAACAACAAAAATAAATAAATGGGACCTGATCAAATTAAAAAGCTTCTGCACAGCCAAAAGGTATCACTAGAGTCAATAGACAACCTACAGAATGGGCGAAGATAGTTGCATGCTATACATCTGATAAAGGGCTGATAACTAGCATTTATATAGGACTCTGGAAAATC
>NW_012147190.1:3109771-3110060 GCF_000956105.1 Propithecus coquereli | reverse complement strand
AGCATACCAAACACACACACACACACACACACACACACACACACACACAGTGATTATATTAATAGATATCAACCTAATAATGTTTTTGCTTTCCATAATACTAAACCATCTACCCCAAGATATTTATTAATTACAAAGGAAAATAGAACTTCCCAGTGTAGAAGATACTAACTTAACTAACTATTCAAGATTAAGATCACCAGGAGTAAGACATTTTTGACATTATGTACTCCTTATATGATGCATACAATACTGCTTAGTTACTATCCTGGCCAACTGTAAAAATCTC
>NW_012147190.1:3107631-3109091 GCF_000956105.1 Propithecus coquereli | reverse complement strand
TGTCAAAACTTACCATTTTGTTATGCTCTATAAATATTTCTAATAATGCAAATGCAAATATCAGAACAAAGTGTACGCACATATTAGAGATCTTACATATTTCCAAGTGTTCCAAAGGAAATTTACACCATATAACTGGCAATTATATTAATAGTTCATACCATTTACCAGAAAGTGTGCTAAATATTGCCTGTATAAACATGAATAAAGTAAAATCTTTACTGTCAAGGAAATCACGGCCTATGATGTTGAGAATGCATACACTGTGTAAGTTAGGTCTTATGATGGCATTATTTAGGTGATAATTTACCCATCAGATGTAATATATCTTCTCTTATGAGGTGGAAACCATAAGGTTTTAATTGTGAAAACAGTTTGGCATCCTAGTCTTTGGAATTCAGTCCTGTCGTGTCACATTTTTCAAAAATGGAAATACCATACAGAAAAACTGAAAGACTTTTCTAAACATACCTCAAATTAAAACACTATGCCCAGAATGACATTAAAGGTGTAAATATGCTGTGTTGAACAATCGTGGAGTTTTGTCCACTGAAACATGTATAACATTTAAATTAAAGTAAACTTGGACTCAGTTCATATATCATAGATCTTTACTTCCTTAAATACATTTGCCATGTCTTACAAAAGCCAGAAACTCAGATTCTCAGCTCAAAACCTCAATTTTGATCTACTATAAGTTAAAGGAAAGTAATAAATGATAGTATATTAGACATTGTTGTTATTTCAGCAAGGGTAATTAAGAAGATTTTTTTTTCTTTTAAAATTATAAAAGCCTATAATTATAAAGCATAGAACGGTATTTCTCTGAAAACATCTAATTTTGGAGAAAAAGCTATTATCTGCAAGAACTCAACAAACAAGATTAATCACCAAAGCTTAAGATTTTAGCACAGTAACAAAAATTTTCAGAGCTTAGAAAATGTAATTGCAATAGGTAAAGCAAATTAGAGAACCCATACCTTATCACTTTAAACTCTGATCATTAAAAAAGAAACTTGTTAGGTGTCATTAATTCCTCAAATTGCAGACCAAAACACATGTGAAACCAAACTTTTATCTTGCAGTCTTCTCCCCAAATAGAGAAATGGTAGAGAAAAAGACATCATTTTATTGATAATTTTTCCCATATCCTTTGACAGAAGAAAGGAAAAGCTCCATAGATTAGAAATGCCAAGGTCTCTACAGGAAAAAATAAAAGCATATGGAAAATGATAAAGATAAATGACAAAGGTAGGGGAAAGGCTGAAGCTTTGTGGTTGGATGTGACTCAGGTCCAGGTAGGGATGGAGGCCACCCATGCGCAAACTGCAAGCTTGAGACCAGGGGAAGATGCTGCACCGTATATCCAGAATGAAAGGCTAGAGCTGTCTGGAAAGTTAGGGTAAGTGGAAAGTGATCCTCAAGGAGATACTTCTCATTATTTAATGATAAAACACCTT
>NW_012147190.1:3106576-3107581 GCF_000956105.1 Propithecus coquereli | reverse complement strand
TGTCTTTCATTCATTTTTTCATATCTATCGATAGTTTTTTCTGTATTGCCACTATATCAAGGCTCTCTTTTAGGCAGGGGGATACAGTGTGAATAAGTCTGAGAAAGCTTCTCATTCTCATGGAAATTACTCTTTAGTTGGGGGAGTTGAAAAATACGTGAGTAAACCCACAAATGAAAATGATTAGTTAAAACAAAATAAGTGCCATGAACATTATAAAAATGAGAGATGTGATGGGGATTGCTAGGCTTGAGAATAAGGGAAGAGCCCATTGAGTAGGTTTGATCCTTTGAGTTGAGCTCTGAGTCCCAGGGAGGAGCCAGCCGCACTTTGGGTCGTTTAACTGTTCAGTTAAGTTTCAGTCAGTTGTTAAGACAAAGTTTATAAAGTCTGAAGGAGCTTGAAGTATTTGCAAAACAGAAAAAAGGCCTACGTGGATGGGTTTAGTGAACAGTGGAGGTGAGGGAAAAAGAGGCAGAATAGGAGGTAAGATCAAAGAAATAGGCAGGGACCAGGTCGTGTAGGCCCTAAAGAGCCATAGTAATAAACTTGTATGACTATTGGAATTGATAAGCTAAGTTCAGCAAAGTCTCAGGTTACAAAATTAATATACACAAATCAGTAGCATACACATACGCCAACAGCAGTCAAACTGAGAACCAAATCAAAGACTCAATACTTTTCACAATAGCAACAAAGAAAATAAAATACCTAGGAATATATTTAACTAAAGAGTTGAAGGACCTCTACAGGGGGAATTATGAAACACTGAGGAAGGAAATTGCAGAGGACACAAACAGATGGAAACCATAGCATACTCATGGATCAGCAGAATCCACATTGTTAAAATGTCTGTATTACTCAAAGTGATCTGAAGATTCAATGCAATCCCTATTGAAATACCAAAACCATTTTTCACAGATCTAGAAAAAATAATTCTATGTTTCATATGGAACCAGAGAAGATCTTATATAGCTACAGCAACTTTTAGCAAAAAGAACAAAT
>NW_012147190.1:3105029-3105462 GCF_000956105.1 Propithecus coquereli | reverse complement strand
AAATACTGACCAGCACTCTTCAAAAGCATTGATGTCATCAGAAACAAGGAAATGTTGAGGAACTGTCACAGGATGATGGAGGTTAATGAGCTTAAGAACTAAGTGTAAAATAGGATCGTGGATTGGATTCAGTAACAGAAAAAGGACATCATTGAATAAGCAGGTGATAATTCTAATAAAGTCTATAGTTTAGTAAATACTATATTAATGTTAACATCCTGGTTTCATATTGTTCTATGGCTATGCAAAATTCTAATCTTTGAGGAGGCTGTGTAAAAAGTATATAGAAACTCTCTACTGTTTTTTCATTTCAGACTATAAAATTAAAATAAGTGGAAAAGAAAGTTAAAAGACAATAAAAATGGGGAAATATTATTTCATATATATGTGTGTGTATGTATATTCTAATAATCCAATAACAGGAATAAATACC
>NW_012147190.1:3100010-3104723 GCF_000956105.1 Propithecus coquereli | reverse complement strand
CATAGAGGAGACTTAATTTGTAGCATAACTCTGCTTTTTTCCCCCTCCAGATGTCAAAGCAGCTTTTGTTTCTCCCAATTCCCAAGTTAATGAGCTATAGTTTTTCCAGCTGGAAGCAGGCTGAGAGACTTGAAAGGATTCACTCAAGGTTGCACCAGACGGACATGATACTACTGGAATATGAACCTGGGTGTGTCTCACCCCAGAGACTGTGCTTTTTTGTTGTTGCTGTTGTTAAGAAGTTTTAACATTTTTAAAATTTACATACAGTAAAATACACTCATTGTGGTGTAGAGTTCTGAGTTTTGACAGATGCCTACAGTGGTGTAAGCACCACTGCAATTAAGATGCAGCATAGTTCTATTATCCAAAATCATTCTCTCATGCTGGTCCTTTGTAGGCAACTGCTCTCCCATCTTGAATCCCAGGGAAGTGCTCATCTGTTTTCTGTCCCTAATAGTTTTACCTTTTCCAGAATGTTACACCAATGAAATCATATAATCTGTATTCTTTTGAATCTGGCTTCTTTCACTGAATTTTCTGTATTTGAAAACCATTGCTGATATTATAAGTTTGTTATTTTTAATTGCTGAACAGTATTCTGCTTTATGGATGCACTGTAGTTTGTTTATCCCTCCATCAGCTGAAGAGCATTCTGATGGAATCTAGTTTGGGCAATGAAAATGGAGCTGCCGTGAATGTTTGCACACAGGAGTGAGATAGCTAGGTCATGTGTCAAATATATGTTAACTGTATAAGAAACTGTCAAATTGTTTTCCAAGTATGTGAATTTTATAGGAAACTGTCAAACTGTCTTCCAAGTGGCTGATAATTTTGTATTCCCACTTGCAATATATGAGACTTTCAGTTGCTGTGCGTTATCACCAGCACTTGGATATGTCAATTGTTTTGGGTGTTTATATTTGAGCTTTTCTAAGGGTGTGTTGTAAGATCTCATTGTGGTTTTTAATTTGTTTTTCCACAGTGATTAGTAATGTTGAGCAGCATTTCATGTGCTTGTTCACCATTTGTGTATCTTCTTCGGTTAAGTGTCTGTTCACATATTTTGCCTATTTTTATTGTATTGTTTGTTGAGTTTTGAATATTCTTTATACGTTTATATATTCTGGATACAAGTCCTTTGTCAGATACGTGATTTGCAAATATTTTCTCCCAGTCTGTGTTTTGTATTTTCAGCTTCTTAATAGTGTCTTTCTTAGAGAAAAGATTTTAAATTTTGTTGAGGTCCAATTTACTAACTTTTTGTTTTATTGCTTGTACTTTTGAATTTGTGTCTAAGAAGTCTTTGTCTAACCCAAAGTCACAGGAAATTCCTCCCGTTTTCTTCTCAAGATGATATAGCTTTACATTTTACATTTAAGTCTCTGAGTCATTTGGACTTCTAATAATTTTTGTGGAAGGTGTGAACCGTGGGTGTCTATCTTATCTAGCCATATGTCATCTATCTATTTATTTGTATATAGTTGTTCCCGTTGGTCAGAACCATTTGTTGCAAAGATTATGGTTTCTCCAATTACTGCTTTTATATCTTTGTCAGAAATCAGTTGAACATATGGGTATGTGAGTTTATTTTTAGACTCTTTTATCAATCTACATTTCTGTCAGTACTACCCCACTGTCTTAGTGTAGCTTAATAGTGAGTTTTGAAATGAGATAATGTGAGTACTCCAGCCTTGTTCTTCCCTTTCAAAGTTGTTTTGGCTATTCTTTTTTTTCCCTATATAAATTTTAGAATCACCTTGTCGATATCTACAAAACAATTTTCTAGGTAGGATATTGATTGGGGTCAAGTTTTATCTATAGGCCAATTTTGGGACTATTGACATCTTAAAAATATTTCACTCTTTGAATATGGGCACATCACATATCTCTCTATTAAGTGCTTTACGCTTTGGGTGGGGTGTGTGTGTCTGTATGTATGTGCATGTTACTTTAAGGAGATAAAAGAAGGAGAAAAAAATAAACAAGTAACCCAGTCTTGTAGTGGTCTTTCTCACACTTTGATGCGTACTCAGTCTGCCTACTATTTTTTACTTTGAAAAGTCCTCGGGTCCTTGCTTTTTTATTACTTCCAGAATTTTCAGTTGTAATTAGTGGAAGCAATAATCATACTGGGCTTACTCCATCATGTTTGGTATTGAAAATTAGTTTTGTTCTTTTTTAATTTTTTTTTATTTCAGCATATTACCAGGGTACAAATGTTTAGGTTACGTATATTGCCTTTGCTCCAGGCTTTAGTTTTGATTACATAAATCCTTCTTATATGGTGATGACCTGGATTGTAGAGCACCCAGAAGTGGTTTATTTGGGGTTTTTCAGTTTGAACAAACCAACTCTGAGACAGCTTCCTGAAGATGGAGTCGTTAAATGTAAAGGATATGCTTTCAGTGCAAAAGTTCGAAGGTGGATAGGAGCCAAGGGGAAAGGGTTGACCATAGGACCACTCTTTCCTTTTATGTCCAATAACGTTTATTTAGGTTCAGGAGCTTCTTCCCTTCTTGACAGTGTCATGATGTGTAATTTAAAAATAAATGAAATGAAAATTGATGTGACAGTTTGCAGAATCACCAGGGTCTGTCTGGGAGCATTTCTTAGCAGGCACTGCCTGTTGATGAGTAACAGGAGGTAGCATGTAATGCAGCATTTCACAATATTACCATTTATTTAGCCCAAAAGAGAATATAATTTCCTGTGTCCAAACACATCTCAGCTGGTTGATAAGCTTCAGCACCTTCCAAACAGTATTATTTCTCCTAAATCTCAAAAAGGCTTATTAAAGAAGTGTAAGTAGCTTCATCTTCTAATAGAAATTAGTAATCAATTTGCCATTTTATCTGGAAGAATTGGAGACCACTAAATGCATTCTCTCAAGCCAATATTAATTGCTTATTTTATTTTTTATGTCCTATTTTTAGGTTGTCTGTAATGTAGACACAAAAAATATATCTAGTCCTTTTTCTTTTTTTTTGGTTATATAATTCTTGAATCTTCAAGGTTGCTTTTATTATAAATTAAGGTACTCCTCTAGAGATCCTCAGACTAATTCTTTACTAAAGCATAGTGCCACAGAACAGTCCAAAGCACCAATTAAAATAATCCACTAAAGTGAATTGCACTAACAATTGTTTGATACACCTTTAGGATATTAATATATCTTTTGTTAGAATAGAAATTTGATTGTAAATTTAGAAGGTCCTGCACTGACTTCTAAATGAGGTCAAAATGTATGTTTGTGAAGCTAGGGAAAATATTTACTTTTTTACAGAGGGATTGTATTTTTGCTATGAAAACTGTTCAGTGTTAATAACAGACAAAATATCTTATGAGTCATATTTTAAAATGACATAACCAAATTAGAATGTTATAGATCTCAAAAACAGATTAGAAAAACTCAGGAATTTATTGAGACTGAAATATATTTTTATATACAAAATTATCCAGATATGTGCAGAAGTCCAATAGGCATACCTTATCAGACATTCATTCATTCATTCATTCACTATTTATGCCCTAGGCACTGCACTAGCCTCTCAGGTTGCAGAAATAACGATTCTAGTTTTTTTTAAAGCCCTCAAGTAGGGCATTGTGAACTGGTTTTAAAATAGAACTGTAATTATCCTTTTCAAATGGATATTTGTACCTTCACTTAGTCATTCAAATAAGGGTGATAGAGCAATTACATTGTACCCATAGGCCTCTAATGGATAGAATATATCACACTATCTATGTAAATGCTTTATTCATAATATATAGCTTTTCGTAGTTTACAAATTACTTCTGAGTTGTACATTTAATTCTCATTATAATCTTCTGATTAGATCAGGCATGTATTAAAAACTCCATTATAGTTAATGGAACTGAAGCAAAAGGAAGTTATATAATTTTACATCCTAGAAACAAGAGTTGAGAAATGGTAGAATTGGGACTCCAAGACTAGTGCTCACTTTATACCAGCCTGCTATTTCTGAAAAGCTGAAAGCCCAGCCTGCTGATCCAAAATTCTGGCATTAAAATTCTCATGATATACTGACTGAGTTAATATTGTTTATATACCTAAGTCTCAGTGTGAATGTCACCTCCCCTGGGAAACTCACCTTGATTGGACCGATCAGGTTCTCATTAACAATCTTTACAATTACTACAGTAATAAATGAATCACTTTGTAACAAACTATTTTAAACATGCATTCCCTACTAAGCTGTAAATTTTATGAAGCTAATTTTCTTGACTGATCTTTACTCTCCCTGTATATTACTAAGCTCTAACAAGCAGATTACGTTTCTGTTCTTCAGACATGCCAAGCCCATTTCTGCCTTAGAGCATTTGCAGATTCTCCTCTGCTTGGGGTTTTCTCCTTAGAGTCAATGGTTTGGACTCCTTATCTGGTCTCAGCACAATGCCAACTCCTTAGAGAGGTTTTTCCTCACCATTCCAGCTAAATATATCATACCTTGTTTTATTTGCTTCATAGAATGTAGCATTACTTGACATTCTGTTGACTTATCTATGCTTTGTTTATAAATTCCCAGAGAACAGGCATTTGATCTGTCTTGTTTACCACTTTCATCCCAGCACTTCAACAGTATACCTGTCGAGAATTAGACACAAATTAAACATTTATTGAATGAATGACTGGAACAATGAATTCATGAAATCTTAGATTTGATGTGCTAGTTAATTTTTTAGTACACA
>NW_012147190.1:3091037-3099835 GCF_000956105.1 Propithecus coquereli | reverse complement strand
ATTACTACAGTAATAAATTAATCACTTTGTAACAAACTATTTTAAACGTGCATTCCCTACTAAGCTGTAAATTTTATGAAGCTAATTTTCTTGACTGCTCTTTACTCTCTCTGTATATTACTAAGCTCTAACAAGCAGATTACGTTTCTGTTCTTCAGACTTGCCAAGCCCATTTCTGCCTTAGAGCATTTGCAGTTTCTCCTCTGCTTGGGGTTTTCTCCTTAGAATCAATGGTTTGGACTCCTTATCTGGTCTCAGCACAATGCCAACTCCTTAGAGAGGTTTTTCCTCACCATTCCAACTAAATATATCATACCTTGTTTTATTTGCTTCATAGAGTGTAGCATTACTTGACATTCTGTTGATTTATCTATGCTTTATTTATAAATTCCCAGAGAACAGGGATTTGATCTGTCTTGTTTACCACTTTCAATACAGCACTTCAACAGTATACCTGTCGAGTATTAGACACAAATTAAACATTTATTGAATGAATGACTGGAACAATGAATTCATGAAATCTTAGATTTGATGTGCTAGTTAATTTTTTAGTACACATAAAAACAAATACATGACTATTTATTAAATTGTGTTTATGTATCACCTAAAACACTCCTATATATTCTACTTTGGGTAACACAAATTAATTATTAAGTATTATTCCTTACATCTTTACTGGGAAATATATAATAAACTTTATGTGAATATATTCTCTTCACTTCTGTATTCATATTAATAGGACCTACTACGGTACCTGGCATGTAGGAAGTGCTTAGTAAGCATGGGTTTAATAAATTAATATCTGTGTATATATGCGACTAGTATATATTTATACTATGTGGCCACATATATTTTTTTTCTTATTAATATTGAGGTGTTTGCTTATCTCTCAAGTCTGTTTGGATACAGAGTAACCATTTTTCTTTTTACATTCACAGGATTATACCTTGACAATGTACTTTCAGCAAGCCTGGAGAGATAAGAGGCTATCCTATAATGTAATACCTTTAAACTTGACTCTGGACAATAGAGTGGCAGACCAGCTCTGGGTGCCTGATACCTACTTCCTGAATGATAAGAAGTCATTTGTGCACGGAGTGACTGTAAAGAACCGCATGATCCGCCTGCATCCTGATGGCACAGTCCTTTATGGACTCAGGTCTGTAGTGCCCATTTCAAAATAGGACTTTTCCTGAACAAAATAGCTATTGTTTATTACTGGAGGGAAAGAGTGTGCTGTTTTTCTTTATTCTTTCTTCCATTTTCCTGAGAAGGAGTTAAACCTCCTATCTGGTAGACATCTGAGAGCTTAAGGTAGCGTGCTTACAAAGGGACTTAGCCCCAGCCAAGACTAAGTTTTAGTGAATTATCTTCCAATATCAGCTGCTGATCCTAAAGCTGCTTTCTTTAAGGAGTGGGGATAAACAATATAAAAATAGCTGAGAGACAGGGTTTCTTTAGTATGGAAAAAAATTATGAATGCCAAATAATTGTTTGAATGTGGCAGATGCTGGGTTTTATAAATTGCTTCTTGAGCTGCCTGAACTGGGTCATGGTCCTCTGATGATGGGAAAGCTTATTGTACCCTCTCACCCTCCAAGGAGCAATCAGACTTGCAAATAAATGAAGTAGTTATCTCATGTTTATTAATAGGAATGTACCCTCTTAAATGTATCTCTATGTCAGAAAGGAATTGTGATGCTTTGTTATTTGGGTGAGAATAATTTGTAAAATAGAAGAGCTTCTTCCTTTAAAGTTTATTTTGTATCAAAAGCAATAGATGGTTTTCTGGAAAAACATAAAGAAAAACTGTATCTATCTTACTCTGATAACATTACAGTATAAAGGATTTATCTGCGTTATAGGGGAAGAAATTCTAAATTCTGACATTTTTCAGTTGCCTCTGACGTTTTTCGGTTGCCTTTCAGTTGCCTTCCATTTTACATAAATATGTTGTTGCTTATTCTTAATAGTGATGATAATAATAGTATTCATTTATTGAAACTTGTTAGAGATCAGACATTGGGCTAAGTGCTTTCCATGCATTATTATAGTCAATCCTTTCAACAACTTCATACATTAGGAACTGATATTATCTGTATTTTCAAATGAAGAAACAGAAGCTGATGCAACTTGCCCAAGATCACAAAGAAAGTAATCTTTGGAGATGGGATTCGAACCCTGTTCCAAGTTCAGAGCCAGAGCCCCCAACCACTACATAGGGATTCCTTCACTCCCACATTTTTCTTATCTATTCTATCTCACTTCTAATTTTCTGCTATGTTCAGAGCTGACTGATGTGTTTTCTTAGATCCTTATAATCAGCTTTTTTGTTTATCACATTTGTAGAGAAAAAGACATTTGGCTGTCAGAGGAGGGAGGAACAAGAGAGGTAGAGAAAGACGGTTGTACTCTATGTCAGGCACTAGTGGTGAGGAGAGAAATTAGACACCAGCACTGCTCACGTACAAGCCTTAGGAAAGAAGGAATCAGAGGAGAAAGAAAATAAGTTGACCGGTAAAGTCTGAAAAGATTCCATCAAAGTGGTGGACTTTGAAATTAGTAACAGAAAGAATTGTGTTCAACGGATACGTGGTACTAAACTTAGTACTTGGAATCAACTACAAAACATGAGGTTTCACAAAGACCTTGATGAGAGGATGACTGTGTGGACAGTGGAAAACAGGGAAATGGAAGAGGTTGTAGTTTGCATTTCTTAAAAGTTAAGCACTGAGGAAAGTAAAAGTCTGGAAAAACTCAGGAGACATAGAAATGATAAGTTACCCAGAGCAGACCCGGTGCTCGATGCATTTTGCCCATCATATCATTTCACCTTCACAGGAACAATGCAGAAATCAGCTCATCCTGTTTCATTAGGATACACATCTTTAGGGCAGAGAAAACATCATATTCTTCTTTGTATCTCTAACACGAACAAAGCACCTGCACCGTAAATAGCAGCTCAGTAAAGCTCGAGAATGAATTTATAAATGCATATATGCAAAGTTGAGAGGACGGGAAAATCAGCAATCAGAATGTCTTTGGAATTCAAAGGCAGAAGGGAGGACCAATATGGATGATAAATTGGCTTCTTTATGTCATTAAGTCATTAATCAGACAAAAAAGTGATGACCACTCATTCTTAGCAGTAAGACCACCTGGACATCATTGTTGTGCCTTAAACTCATGACAGTAGGAAATCATCATTTTTCCATTCCCACTTCCAACAAGGGCTGTTGACAATTTATACAGGTTTCTGAACACATCTGACATGCATCAAATTAACACATCTGCATGGAACAGGCTCATGAATTGTGATTGTTCTCTCAGTTAGATTGTTAATTCTGAAGGTGAAATTGATACAGAGGTTTTTCAGGAAAATTATAAATGTCCAATCTATTTTTTTCCTAATTTTTTTTATTATTTCAAAATATTACGGGGGTACAAATGTTTGTGGTTACATAGATTGCTTTTGTTATGCTAGAGTCAGGGTTATAAAGTGTGCCAATCACCCATATGGTGTTCATTCTACCCGTTAGGTAGATTTTCACCCATCTTCTTTTCCCCCCTCCTCCCTGCTTGGTTTCCACTGAGTTTTACTTCCCTCTCTTCAGTTTTAACAGATAAATAGTAGAACACTTTATTTCTTAGCTGGAAATTTAATGCGGACTAGATATTCCTTTCTCAGCTTCAGGAGGTTCACTTATAATAGGTAAGTAAAAGGCATTCAGTTAAAATTAACATGTCATGGTTGATTCAGCAATACTTGGCCCCTCCTCCTACTTACCCACCTCCAACCCAGTCATTTTCTGTTGCTGACAGTCTAGTAAGAAATTTATACTGCATCTATATTCAATAGTGACTGCACTGAAACAACACTTAAAATATTAATAATATTAATATCAGTAGCTAGTACTCATTAAAGGATTTAGCATGTACTTATCACAGTGCCAGAAATTGGCATATATTATCTCATTCAATATTAACTTTAGCCCTACAAAGTGAGTTACTATTTTCTGCATCTTACATGCAGCAGTGAAGAAACTTGTGTACCAAATTCCACAGCCATTGTGCAGGAGAGCGTAGTTGAGTTTAGTTGTCTGAATGCAAAGATGTTGCTCTTCTCCATTCTGTCCTACTCTTTATGTACTGGCAAGGTGGGAGTAAAGAACAGGAGGAATCAGCTGAGATCACACAAAGGAAAACAGGATTAGAAAAGTTAGCTGGAAACAACTTTTATTGGGTCTATAGATACAGACTTTATTCTTGATTGATAGAATAAAGCCCTACCGAACAGTAGGCCTGAGTGTTCTATGGAAGGTGCATCTTTAGGTCCTGAAGTTCACACTGGTTCCATTTTACTAGGGGGTGATTTTTGTTGTGTGCATTTCTGGGGCACAGGCAAGATCATTAACTAACTTAAACTCCCCTCTCATTGAGACAAAGATCGGCTGGAAGGCTGAGAGAGGGCCAGTCATTCACAGGGTCTGAGTGAGCTTCTTTCATAGGGTTTTCTTCAGTGAACTTTTCAGGTATTAAAATGTAATAAAGGGAGAAAGCAATATGGCAAAATATATACGCCTGTTGAATTGAATGATGGGTATGTGTTGTTCTCTCAAATTGTCTGTATGTTTGAAAATTTTTCTAATAAAATTTGGAAAAGAAAAAAGATATTATGTTTCAGAGGTCTAGGTACCTCTGGGTCTATTATCTAGGAAATATCACTGAAGATTTAAAAGGTCTGCAGCCAAAGCATGATATTTCTGATCTCTTGGAGGTAGAGAATCATATACACACATCTGCTTTGAGTAGCTATGTCTGAAGATGAGGTCTTCTCGTCCCAGAGGATGTGTGGCTCAGGGGGTGAGATCCATGACCACCCATAGCCATGCTAAGCCATACCCCAGAGAGGTTCTTATGCTACAACCTTGCTAACCTTGTGAAAGTTTCCTTCTGCAAGAGCATGTCCATTGCTTCTGATTGTGCACAGCAAGAGATCTGGGTCTACACATACTAGTACATTCTGTTGGGTTAGCAAGAGTTTTGAGCATGCACACCAACTGCTCAGCAAGCTTGCATTTAAGGTATAGTCAGTGGCCTTGGGGAATTCAGAAGATGGACATCAAGATTGAGAAATGTAGAAAATATTTTAGGCCTTATTGTTATAGACTAAGTTCTAACAGTTTTAATCCTGATTGGATCGCTGTTTCCCCATCTCCCAAAGCATGAGATCACATCATACTCTCAGTTACTCCATTGCTTTTCAGGTTGATAATCATTTCAGAGGCTCAGGGAGCAGAGTTCCAATGTTACACAGATAGACAAATGAGCCCAAATGGGCAGTGCAATCAGAAATTGGTAATGATAATTGGATTTGGGTTGTAATTTGGACTTTTGTTACTGACTTTTCATTGAACCTTAAGCATATTCTCTAGGTTTTATTTTCCTCATGCAAAAGAAAGAGGGAAAATTAGATGATATCAATTGCCTTTACAATCCAATCATTCTATGAATCAGTGATCAATAAATGTAAAAGAATGTATAATCTGTGAAATTAGAAAACAAAATTATATATTTGGAGTAGCATAGTAATTGGTCGATAATGCTTAATATTATTTAATAACGAAGTGGAAAGATGGATGGGTGGGAAATTATAGAATTTTCCCCCAGTGATCTTTTCCTTGCTCTGTGAAGTAAGATACTCGTTCCCAGAGCAAGAAGAACAGGAGTGAGCAAGTGGGGTGAAGAGAATGGGCATGGACCAGGCCAAGCATGTCTAGAACAAGAAGGAGAACTACTAAAGAAAACTCAAAGGACTGTCATGCAGTGTTGAGGACACAAACTGACAGTGGAGGTTATCTCCAGCCATTGCATTTGGCAGCTTGAGATGACTAGTAAGGAAATTAGATGCCTGGCTTGAGACCCAGTGGGTCATGACAACCTTTAAAAGCTGCCCTGTAGCCCCAGATCCGGTGCCTCATTTGTGGCATGCACTCAGTAACTTTCATTTAATCAAGTGTTTTTTGGTTCCTCTGAAACCAGGCCTTTCCTTTTCTTCTCATCATGTCTTATCACTCCTCTATTTTCTCAACTTTATTTAAAGAGCGACAGGAATAATTAAGTTCTGAATAATGCTTTTTGAAGCTAAAATTGTCATTTGTGGCTGAAGACTAGTGAAATCCTTGAAATACAGATTCTCACTGTTTTAGTACATTTGGGTTGCTATAACGTAATATCATAAACTGAGTGGCTTTATAAACAACTGAAATTTATTGCTTACAATTCTGGAGGCTAGGAAGTCCAAGATGAAGGCACCAGCAGATTCGGTGTCTAATGAAGACCTGTTTCCTGGTTGATAGAAGACACATTTTCTGTGTGTCCTCAGCAGGTGGAAGGGACAGGGCAGTTCTCCTAGCTCTCTTTATGAGGGTACTAATTCCATTCATGAGGGCTCTGTCCTCAGGACATAATCCCTCCCAAAAGGCCCCACCTCTTAATACCATTACATTGGTGATTAGGTTCGACTCATGAATTTGGGGAACAGAAACATTCAGACCATACCACTCACCTTCACTCTTGGTCATAGTTGATGATAACTCATTTATTCCAATTTGATCATAAAATCAAATACTTTCTGTATTTTACTACGTTATTTAGAGATTTCTGTCAAGAGATATGGCCAGATACGGGGAAAAATAGTTTTCTTGGGAGTAGTCCAGCTATAGAAGTGGCAACAAAAGACTTTTTAGTTGGCTAAGGAGAAGAATTCCTAGCAATTTAAGAAGCATATGTTTCAAACAGATTGGAAATGTATTCTATTCCAAAATAACATTGGCCCAATTAGGTCATTTCACAACACGTCAAAGAAAAATGACACAGAAAATATAGAATTTCTGTCAATGAACCCAACTAAATCAAGAGCAGGTAAAAATCAGTTTGTCTGATGTTGACGTGACCATAAATAAGGGTATATAGATATAATTCAAAACTGCTATTTACTTAAAATATGATATTTATTTGATTTCAAAAACTATGAATAATTACACTGGACATGGATTCAGGAGACCTGCATTCTTGTCTGAAAGTAATGATTCTTCTAACCACTCATTTAAATGATTTCTAAATGTTTATTCCAGCTCCCCAAAGCTCATAATTCTGTGATTTTGCTAATGTATGATATGTACCCTTTTAGGACTCCCGTTATGTATATAACAATATTTAACATATTTCAGTGCTCTGGCAATTATATTTATCTTCTTGAAAAAAAAATCATCTGATTCATTAAGAAGTCTAAAACATCATTATATTCAGGTACATAAGACAGAGTCAACCTGAATTATCAATTGATGGCATCTTTTCATGAGCATAACAGTGTATATTTATATCCAAACTTGGAATCTAAATCCAAATTGGGCTTTATATTATTTATTCCAAGTCATTAATATTGTATCATAAGCACTTTATCACATTGAAAACTCTTCAACAAGCACAATAAAAATACTTGTCCAGTTATGAAATGATATATTTCTAATTGAATATTTAGAAACCATAATTTTATAAAAATAAAATTACCCTTAATTCTACCACCTAGAGATAACCCTACCTGTGTCTTGCTCTATCAGGTATTTTTCTTTTTAGCAGTGACTATGTAGTTTTTTGTAAAATATATTCATATTATACTGTTTTGTGATCTGATTTTTTCTTTAACAATGAAAGTATCATAAACATGTTTGCCTTGTCAATAAAACCCTCATCATCATCATTCTTTAACCATTATCAGACATATTTAAGTTATATTTCTTTATCCAATGTAGGATTTGATATAAGGTGAAATATGTGGTTGTTGCTATAGAACTCAGGACTGTTACTTAAAATTTACTAGTATTTTGATAAGAAACAGGCAAAGCTATTTGCAGCACAATTTATAATCTTACAGTTGTGCTGTTGTAATTTAATAGTCTCATTAGTTAAAGAAATGGCTCAGGAGATGTACTGGTACTGATTTTGTTAGACTAGTTCTTATGGAAGGAATGGCTTTTTTACTTGTTCAGCGGTAGCTGTCCCATTTAAAAATAGCTGTTTGTCTTTTAATGTGAATGGGGAGGACATGACTTCAAATGTCTGCACACCTCCCATATGTAACATTAGATCAGAAACTTGTCACTTCTGATTAAAGGTTCACATTCTTAAAGAAAGATTCAGCAGGAAGCAGAAGGCAATTCAACCACCTCCTGCTATGTATGTTCTGTCATTGGGAAAATGGCAAAGGATAATGTTAGCCTGTAATGAATTTAGACAGGCAGGGTTTTATTAATTTTACCCTCTTCCTCTCCTCCTGAAGTTTTACCACAGGATGACTGAGTAGCCATCCCGCACTGAAATGTAGTTCATCAAATATTAATATATCAATTTTTAACTTGGATTTCCTAATTCATTTTCATAGAGATATTGGACAAATGTAGTGTGTCAAACAGAACAAGAAAGATTTTATCAAGAATATTAGTCCTACTGGCCAGAGGGTGAGAACCTATTCTCTAAATTTTCCCAGTCTTCAAAGCAGAAAACACATCACCTTCACCTGCCTCTACCTGTGTGGAAAAAGATACATATGATGGAGCATTACAGAATGCATCCTCTTTGGCCAGGCGCGGTGGCTCACGCCTGTAATCCTAGCTCTCTGGGAGGCCGAGGCGGGCGGATTATTTGAGCTCAGGAGTTCGAAACCAGCCTGAGCAAGAGTGAGACCCCGTCTCTACTAAAAATACAAAGAAATTAATTGGACAACTAAAAATATATAG
>NW_012147190.1:3071043-3090797 GCF_000956105.1 Propithecus coquereli | reverse complement strand
TATTTAAATTGAAAATAAATGAATTTAGAAGCAATTGCTGACATCTTCAAGGTCAGTTGTACCTGACATCATAGAGACAATGAATGACAAAGCACAGAGCAGGATCCCAAACTCCTAATCCCAACAATACAGGATTTGGTATTGTGTTGCTGCTGCTGGTGGACTTATTTGGTTGCTTGGAGTGATCATTGTCCGACTGACATTAGTAAATAATTCAAATCTAAATCAACAATAGTAGGATCAGAAATACCTCATTCCTCAGACTTTAGAAATGAAGAGACAGGATGTATTTTGCAACCATAGTAAATAATCCAGGGCTCTTTTAGTTGCAACCTTTTGCTGGATTTTAAATAAAAAACATTTAAAGAAGAAAAGCAAGTTTTCCCATCTTTTTTTTTCCCCCTCCTTAAATATTGCTGACTCATCATGTCCCAGTAGTCAGTGGGGCCCCTTTCCTCCAGCTGGATGGGTCTCTAGTTGTTCTCACGTCTTTTGATTTCTGTCAAATGAAAGTTGGCTGTGGCAGCACTGAAACCAAAGGTGTGAGGGGACTGTTGCAGCAAAGAGGAATGGCCAGAGACTCCGGGGATTTTGAAGAAGGGAAGACACCAGCTGCATTCCCAAGAAAGGACAGGATCTTGGCAGGCCCGAAGACGGAGTACAGTAGTGGCATTAAAGTAGACCTTGTCTACAAAGAAGAGAAACATTGAAATTCATTGAGGATGTTTTATTCACAGGCTTTTGAAAATATCTATTTATAGCATTGGTATACATAGCGTGTTTAGAGGCAGGACTTGCATTTTTCTGATTTCATTAGGAGCGAACCCTCTGAGTCACAAGAATAATGTGAATATGGAAAGAAGCCAGATCTTTATTTTATTTTGTTTGATTCTGTTTTGATTTGTGCAAAGCATTTCCCAGTAAATGTTTAAAATTGTTGCTGTTGTGTGTGTATATATGTGTATGTCTCCATTTATAGGTAGAGATACAGGTATATATGTCGTCTGTATGTAACATATACTCACGTATATGAATGTGTGTGTATACACATAGCCATAGCAGCAACATTGTTTTCCTGTGTGTCTTACATTAAGAATAAAGAACAACAGAAGGACCTTCCATAAATTGAACCTCAAAACTATGTAGATTGCTCTTAGCATTAGTTTAAAGATTAGGTTTTCTCCATTCACGTTCGGAGGAACTTTTCCACCACTCTGATTTCACGAAATCAGTGAATTTTGTTGGCAGCTTTTGCTGGCAACTTGCTTGGCAAATGGGCAAAATGTAGAGTTAGACTAGGTAGTCTTTGTAATAAGTTCATTTATGACCGAGTTTTAATCAGAAAAAGACCTATTCAGAGGAGATGTAAGTGAACACTTGTTTAATTGAGATAGTTGTCATAGTAGTAGTGACATTGATTGAGTACTTTTTATACATCAAGCCTTGAATTATCTCATTTACATTAAACAATTTTGTGAAGCATGATGTGGTTATCTCCATTTTATATTGGAGGATACTGAGCCTTTGGGGAGGATGTAACTTGCTATTCAGGGTTCAGATTGAAATCAAAACCTATGACCTCAGTCAGTCACTTCCCCCGAGTTCCAGAGAATGCAGTCTCTTCCAGGTTGATGAATGCAAAACACTCTTGAGAAAGCAGTTCCTGAAAACGTTGGTGGATGGAGAAGAATGAAAAGCCTAAGTTTCCAAGGCTTCTGAAAGGAACTTTATTTTAAGTAGTCATTCATCTCCCCTCTAAAGAGTTGTCTTAGTCATGTTTGTAAATGGATGAATAGGGCTCATCAGTTTTAAACAGGCCTCCACAATAGGGACCGCTGCACTGTTTTTGGTGACTAGCCCAGAGCTTTTCCCATCCATACAGCATATACAGTATATTCCTCAGGCGTAATTAAATTTCATCCCTTGTTCTTAAAGGGGTTTCTCTTATGCAAGTACTTACACATGGGAGGTCATTTTTGTTTCACTTTTCTGAACACCCACGTTGAAAGAAAAGCTACATGCACCACAGTTGTAATTTGAGGTATACAATTTTAAAATTCTGCTCTATTTCACAATTTTATAGCCATATTGTGACATTTCAAGAGGGCTACACACCAAGGAAACATGACCACTGGAAGATTAGATTGAGACTCAATTTAATTAGCCAAGTATGCCAAACCTTATTGGAAGGGAGGAGGCCCCTTGGTGTGTTGTCTGCAGTGAGACTTCTCAGCGCGGCTTCTAAGGCTCTCAGGGACTACAGAGGCCACCTGAGAATTACCTTGCTCACAGGTTTTTCTGCTGGATCGAAGAAACTCAATTTTTCTTCCTTTGCAATTCAGGAAGAAATGATCCAAATAACATATACACTATCACTTCAAGGCTGTACAAACATCATTCTTACTTTGACATTCTTGATTCTAACTCTAGCGTCAATACTCCATCTGGAAGAGCAAAGGGTCGTGAGCCAACAGCCACACCTCTAACTTTCAGGTAACTTGGAAGAGAACCTTTGTCTACCAGACGACTGGGGAAGACCCTAAAGTATACTGAATAAAATCTATATTTATTTTCTGGAACAAATAATAGATATTTGTTTTAGCCTTATTCCCCATTGGGGGGAAGAAAGGGAAAAGATAACAAATTACCTAATCTATGGAAATTACATCCAAGAAAATTTTGTTAAAAGATTCTTGGTGAAAGTTTTAGTTACTGGCTTTGCTAAATAGATGGTAGGGGAAGATTTCAAGCCCATCTCTACCTCTTTACTTTGGAGGTGACAAATAAAGCAAGCTTTCCCTGTGGAAACCAAGCAAATATAATAGGTTAATGATTCAAATCGCATTCACCATATTATGAAATGCTCAAGCTATTTTCCTTCTTAGAAGTAGCTCATTATCTGCACTCTTATGGACAGAATAAAAGGCAACAAAATGCTAAATGGCCATCAATCCTTAGAGGAAGATACTAATTCCATGTTGGATTGTTCCCACTAGCCATAATGGAGAAAATAATTAGGACTTTATATTTTAGCAGCTGTAACAGGCTAACAACTAA
Organism: Propithecus coquereli; assembly: GCF_000956105.1. Taxonomy (NCBI): domain Eukaryota; kingdom Metazoa; phylum Chordata; class Mammalia; order Primates; family Indriidae; genus Propithecus; species Propithecus coquereli. Next base: position 3,087,740 of record NW_012147190.1, on the reverse strand, counting down.
GGGAAACTTACTGAAAAGACAAGGATAAAGACCAAAGATGCTTCTGGCATTAAAATACTAGGAGGCATCTGTGCATTTTACATCATTGTGTAATGAGGCCAAAAATCACAGAACCATTGGAATAGCAGTATTACAGAGTGTTGAGAGCATGAGTTGGGGTTCTGACTGCTTTGTTTCAAGGCCTTTATCACAAGGTAGCTGGGCTCCCTCTTTCTGAGCTTCAGTTCCGTCATCAGTAAAATAGGGTTTAGTAGTACCTATTTTATAGGATCATTGGGGAGATTAAATGAAAAGAAATGATGTCAAGCATTTAGTAAAGTACCTGGCACATAATACGTTGTTTATAAAGATGAGTTGCTATTATTAGCATCACTGTATGTGCCTAACCTTGACCCCTTCTGCTGTTTTCCATCATGTTAAACAGGGGATGATTTGTGGCAAGAGGGGATGGTGGTGGTAAATCCTTGTGCCAGGTGTTAGGGATACACAAAGACAAATGAGACATCCAATTTCCATGACTCAAAAACTTCGAAGTTAGGAAGGGAAGAAAATATGTAACAGAGAGATGAAGAGAGGTAGGTAGGGTAGGATAAGTAAGTAAGGATCAAACTCTGGAGTCAGAAATGGCAGTTGCTTCTGCTGGCTTTGGGTCTTTTTGTAAGTCAACTAACTCTAAATGGAAAATGATAATATCGTTTAACTTTTACAAATGTGGTCAAACGTAAATGATAAACCATTCAATTTTTAAAGAAAAGGGAACTGAGGCTTAGACAAATTCAGTAACGTGTTCCAAGTGGCACAATTATGCACATCAAAGCTGAGGATAGATTCCAAGTCTGTTTGACTCCAGAGCCTGTGTCCTTTATGGTGTTGTCATGGGTTTAATGCAGAGAAATGATGCTGAGCATGGACTAGAAGGTGACACAGTGGGCAGGGACATATTCAGAATTTTCAAAAGACTAATAGCTAGATGTAAGTATCCATCTTGACTACCTAAATATTAGGAATGTCTTTGTAGTGTTCCAAAAGGAAACCGGAAAAAATATTAGCAGCTCTCATTTATGTTTAGTGAAACAGGTATTGTAGTTAAATGAATTGTTGAATCTTTAATTCATTTATGCATCAGTCCATCCAGTCAACTACTGAGAGAGCATCTCTTCTTGCTCCAGGTGGGGGACAGAGAGTACAGAATTAAATAAGCCAGATGTAGTCCCTAACTCCAGAAGTTTATACGTAGCGATAGAAACACATAAAGAACTAGCTAAAGGGATATTGAGTGATAAATATGAGGCTTAAAAAACTGTGATGAATTTTATGAAGAAAATTAAGCAAAGTTATCTGATAAAAAGTGACTGGAGGAGAGGGATAGAATCCTGCCTTCAAAGGTGATGTTTGAGTCAAGACGTTATTACTGAAGGCCAGACAGGCAGAGATCTGAGGAATGAGTGTTCCAGTTAGAATCAGAACTACAATGGTCCCAAGGGCAGAACAAACTCATGTGTTCACAGGAAAGAAGATAAAGTAGTGCTACTTTACCCAGAACTTTCTGTTCCCTCTCTTTCACATCACTGCCTGTTTTGTTCTGCATAACTACATGCATGACTTATTTGTTTGGTAATACTATTCTTACTGGCCTATGGCAGCTAGAATATAAGCTGAATGAGAGCAGGGACCTCTGTTTTTTTCCCCAGTGGTGGTATCCTAGCATCTTGAAAAGTGCCACTCCCACAAGGGTCGATTAGAAAATATTTGTTGAAGGAATACGTGTATCAGTGAACGAGTAACTGCCATTTCTCCGCAGCGCTTCTGTTTTATCAGTCTAACTCCCTGACTCTATTCATCAGTTAAATGAGATCTGTGGGTTCTGTAGGATTTTTCTTCAAATTGACTTATCACTGTCTCTCATGCAGGCAATTCATGCAGAATCGGGTCTAACAATGGATTTGCACACTGAGGTAAATTAAGAGGAGTAGAAAGAGAAGCATAAAATCAAACTGATATCATTTGGAAACAAATTATCGAAGATTATTATGTTCGAATGAGGTGAAAAAATCTGATTGTCTTGTTTAGTAGACAATGTGTGGCATTTCCCTTTGTTGGTAGGAAAACTACATTGGCAGTGAGATTGTGCTTCAGGTGATGTCGATTTCAACAGATGATAAGAATTCATTTTGAAGACAAAGATAGGATCAGCAATTGTCGTGAATTCAGTTTCCCAAATTGTGACTTAAATGCAAATATGAGTTGACTGTGTAGAAATTTCCATTGGCATGATATTTTCTTATGCTACTTTATCATTTGCAATCAGCACAATATTTTAAAAGATATACAGAGATGCCAAGGAAGGGAGAACTGCACCGAGGTGGAATTTAGTTGACCCCGTATTAGCCTCTTACCATAGAATGAGTCAATGAGAAAACATTTTCTAATGAGAGCTAGGGCTTTCAGACACAGGTCTCCGAAAATTCATTACAGCTGAGTTCAAGGGGATGTTCTCTTTTATTCCTGTTGCTCAAATATTATGTGACTAAAATGCATATAGCTCCTCACTGATTGCAGAGCAGAAATATCATATTCTTTGCCTAGCATAGGTTATGTCTTTATGGTATTTGGAATATCTTGGCCGTACTTCAGAGTGAGTGTCTGTGTGTGTGTGTGTGTGTGTGTGTGTGTGTGTGCGCGCACAAGGGGGAACATATATGTTCCCTTGTGTTTGTCTGTGATGGGGGAATGGCTGACAGTGGCAGGAGTGAAGGGAGACTACCATGTGGGGGAGAAAACATATTTGCCCAGAATAGTATTTTTTCCCCACATCTTAAGTATTTGAACCCATTTGGTTGGACTCATGGGTTAATTTTCTCTTTGGGAAGTTAGATACAAGGAACATGAGGTTCAGTCTCATACCATCGTAAAGAGGCTCATGATGTGATAATGAGAACACTGCCCCCCACTCAAACTACTACACCAATATGATTGATTAAGGGTTAATTCATGAGGCCTTGTTAAGTTCCTGAATCTGTAAACAGTCAAGCACCACCTCTGATGATGGGATGAGACATCCCTCATGCCTGGTCCTTATCTGGTAGTAGGTGGAGTTATAACCTGGATGAGGAAAATTCTTTGTGTGCTGCATGGGTGGCCAAGGGCTGGGCAGAAATATGCATTGAAAGAACAGAGGGGAAAATAAACACAGGTATGAAAATGGACTTCTAGGCAAAAGAAGGCTTTTATTCTGAGATGAGCTCTAAATAATATGAATTATGAGACATTCTGATTTGGGAAACCTCAAGTTCTGGAATCACCTATGGAGCTGAATTAAGTCTATGTCACTGAATATATTTTAGTTTTAATATTTATTTTATTGCAAAAATCTCAGACACTTTAGATAAGGAAGATGCTATATCCCTAAGCTAATTTCCTTTATTGTGATTTTATTCTTTTAGTTTGATACTCGGGCTTCTGTTTTTTCTATCATAAATGAGATGCTTAGCTCAACTTCATTCTTTGTAGTAATTTAAAATTGTGAAAAATCAAATAATCATTATTCAGTGACAAACATCTTTAATTAAAAAAAGCTATTTCATCCTTGCAAGTTTTCTGTTTCTGTGGGCATGGATAGAACAAAATGTAAAATATACATAGAACCAAATTTACAATAGATCATTACTGTAGCTGCTGACCATAAAGATTTGGTGGGGGAGAAAAGGTGGAGGGGAGGGTACAATTCCTTGTCCCAGGTGATGTTGGCTATTGCAGACACAATTTGGTGTTCAGGAGAATTTCAGGGTAAGGGCTACTTATGTAGATAGTATTCACTTCAAACCAGGTACTGAACATGAATGTATTCCTTGCGTGAGCTGTGACAACTCTGTGCTTCAAAATGTGCCTTCCATTTCCTTATTTAGTTATGCCACTGCTCTGTGGTAAAGACAACCAACTGAATCAAGAGAGATTTGGGGACACTAGACTTGACATCTCTGGATGGCACTATTTGCATGAACAGATGGGGAAGCATGTCACAAGGATAGAGGGGGATTCCTAGATCAAAAAAAAAAAGGAGGAAAGAAATGAAAAGGGAATGCAATGGTGGGGCAAAGTGTCAGTGGCTCGGAATTCTTTGCAATCTGAACCAGGTAGCGGTCACTGAGTGGCTGCCATCTGTGGAATCCCAGGGGGCCCAGGGCAGTGATGTCCTACCCATGCCGCAGGCAGATTGATTAGCACTAGGAATGGGCACGTACCTCCGTGTCTCCCCCGTGCTGTTAGTTACAGCTCCCCATGGAGGATAGCATGGCTGAGTTTCCATTATGCTTTCCATGAGGGCACTGGCCAGCAAAAGGGATGCCTTTACTCATGATATTTTATTTGCTTACCTGTTTCTTTAGTTTTTCCATTTGTTCATGTGCTCTTTCTATCATCCGTTTTAATTCACATTTATTGAGCAGTTATTCTGTGCCAGACACAGTACTGTTAATAGCTGTGTTATGTGCTTTTACTCCGTGAGGTGGGGATTTTTACACAAGAGGAAAGTGAATCCCAGAAAGGTTAAGTAATGTGTCTAAAGTCATGCAGTTGGCCGTGATAGAACTCAATGCTGGATCCATGTCTCTTTCATTTCTGGAATTACAACAATTGCTCTGTCTTGCCCTTTTCACTTTCATCTTTCTATGAAGACATGACTTATAATTAACCAAGAATTAATCTTTATAATTGAAGATGCATAATGTGTGAATGATTTGCTTCCTTAGCTGTAACTTCTATGTTACAGGAAAGAAAATCCATAAGTTTAAACTCAAGCCACATATTCCGTAGGCAAGAAATTTTGCTCATATATTTATTCAATTTAGTACATCATTGTTCCATGTCTGCCATATCTATAGGCTATATGGGCTTACAGAGTTGGCAGCATGATTGTTGGCATTATTGTTAAATTATGTGTTTATCAAAATATAAGGCACTGGAGGCTGAAAAATTATTTTGTCTTCTGCCCACCATCGTTTATGAATTTATTCTCTCTCTTTCTCTCTTTATCTCTCTTTCTCTTCCCCACCTCCTTTTAAGAACAGTAAGAGTTTGTTTTCTGGTTACCTAAATAATGCATATTCATCATAGAAAATTTAGAAAGTAAAGAATTCAAAGATATTTTATGTTAAAAGAAAATATAACCTATAATTATACCTTCAGAGATCCTCATCTTTCACAGGTTGGGCAGGATTTCCTTCAGAATTCTTTGAATTATTTTACAGAAAATTATAATTATGTTAAATGTCCATTTTTTACTTTGCTTTAGTCACATAATAATATTACATGAATATTACATGAATATACCTTTATTTTTCTGCAGTATTATTAAGGCTACATAATCTATCATATTTGTGTGTAATGCTGTATTTTGTAAACTCTGTACTTTAGAATATTTATTTAGGTGGGTTTCAACTTTTTACTACTTTAGTGCTATCTTTCCTATTGATTTTCCATTTTTTCATTTTTTATATTTACTAGATTTTCCAAAATTTGTGTAATTTTCATAAGGAAAAAGTGCTATTTTTAAAAGGAGAGGAAAATTCTATAATAATAACGGAAGCAGTTATTACCAGGTTAAAGTGTGTGAACATTTTAGGTTGTCGATACATAGACCTGTCTGTAACACCAGACTATAATAATGATGGTAAACTGACTTCCAATCCACTTAGGGAATGATATGCTTGTTGATCAAACCGGAGAGGCAATACGAAGAGAATTTTGCACTGCTCTGAATTTAATGGGCTATAACCTGATTTCTAGTTCCTTCGTGCAAAGTCATCTGATTTCATTGGGCCACTGTTGCCTCATTTGTGACATAGTTATAATATCTTATCTGCCTCCAGGATACACAGCTACCTCGGACACCTAGTTCCTATCAGATGAAGAATTATAAAAAATATTTTTTAAGTAATCAGCTTGTGTGTATGGAGACAGGGAGATGGAGTGACAATACACTGAGACCTAGGAGAAGACAGAGTTACTCAGATGACAGAGAGTGTGGGAAAGAACAAAGGGAAGGGCATTTTAGGTAAAGGAAACATCATGTATGATGAATGAGAGTAATGAAGGAAGGTAAATTAAAAAATGTTAGAATGGCTAGAGCATGGGCTATGAGGTGGGGAACTGTAAGGAATGAGATGCGTTAGAGAGGGAAAAACTTTTGGTTTTAATTTTTATAAACTTGGACTTTATCTTTAGGGTAAGAGAAGCCATTGAGAATTTTAATCAGAGGAGTTACGTGATGAAATTTGCATTTACTCATCCTTGTTATGACTCAAAAAACAATTTAGAATTTTTGAGTTCTTAGGGTCTTGACTACAAATAGCATTTCTTACTGCACTAAAAATTTTCTGAAGTGTTAGTTACACTGTGTCATCGATAAAATAATAGATGTAAGTATTTTTACATTATAATATTAAAATTTTCTCAGTTTGTTACCTGAAGTTAGCCCTGAGGTTTGTGTCAGAGGGAAATTTGGGTGCACTTTTTGCTTAAATCCACAGTGTGCTTCCTTAATATTTAGAAATTCTTCCATGGGGCTCTTCTTTAAAATATCGTACTATAATTTAAATATATAGGAAAAGGTAGTTAAGATAGTTCAGTAATATTTTTATCATAATAAATATCAAGCATTTGAATAGAGATTTGGCATATGTTTTAAAGAAATCTATAACTTTTTCTATGAACTTTAACCTTTTTTTGTAAAGGATTGACAAATACATGAATGATACTTCCATAAAAGCATATGGAAGATAAATAATTGTTTTATAAAGAATTTTTTTCAATATTCGAATGTCAATAGAGAATCATCCTGCAAGGCTCTTCAAATAGAAAAAAAATCTATAAATAAATTAATAATGTATTTTGGGAACAATTTTAATAAAGTTGAAGAAATGTTTAATTGGTAAATAATCAGGAATTGATGGGAAGAGGACGATTAGTAAAAATAATAAGCATAATTCTAACTACTTTGTAATCTAACAACCCCAGTGGGGACTGAGTTTGTGACTCCTGCCCACAAGATACTTGATCTGCCTCATGACAGACATCAGCAGCAAAGTGAAGAGAGTCTGGAAAGGTATGAAAAAAAGGATGGGGACTCAGAGAAAATGGAGAAGCCATGTCCTTCTGAAAGGCATTCAGGCTCACATTTTTAAAGAAATGTGCTTACCAATTGAAATAAGCTCTTGGATAAAGCCTGTGGTCCAGTAGTTTGACCTCTGCAACATACCATTCTGTATATAACTATCCTTCATATAACTTGTTGCACATGGCTTAATTCTTAAGACATAATATACTCTCCAAGTTTTATTGAACATTTCATAATTAATGAATACCAGCCTTATAAATGGTACCAGTTCAATATCTGCTTAAATTAAATGTGATACTAATTATGCTTTAAACATAAAATCATGTTACCCAGAATTGAGAAAATTGATTAAACAACCACCTTAGGAAATTACTAATCTTAGATATGTATTTTCACATCAATCTGAAGATGGAACTGTTACATTAAATATCTCTCATTGTGTTTTGCATTTTTTTCTTTAAAAAAAATATTAGAGAAAGAAATACAAAGACTATACAGGGGAAATCTAGAAACTACTCTCTATTGTTAAGAGCTTTATCTGCTTAGTTTTTTGTAGGATAGTTTATTAATCGTGAGGACAAATACAAAAGGTGTATTTAATGTGTTACCTGTTATTATGCAGACTACTGTTTGACAGAGCATTCCTGCTAATTATGTAAAAAGAGGCATAAATATGAATTTGCTATTACAGACCTGTCATAAATTTTATATTTTTGTTATAAAAAGTCATCATACCATCTGTGCATATATGTGCCCCAAGTATTAATTACAATATTTTATTGCAATAATACTTTTATTACTCTATTGCTTCTTTTCTTTCTTTGAAAAATACTGTACCATATTCTTGATCTCGCTCAAAGTGTTAAAATAGATTATAACAATTATGGTAAGAGCATTTAATATATATCGAACACTCAGGATTTGAAAGTGATTGTTGTAGGTGCCTCTAAACATCTTCTTGTGTGATTTCTCACAGACGCTGATATAAAATAGGCATTTTTATCTACATTTTACAGAAAAGGAAACTGAGAGTTAGATGAATTAATAATATCCCCAGTGTCACAGGGATGGAAATGCCAGGTCCAGATTTAAAGCTAAGAATGATTCCAAATATTATCCCACCTCTTTTCAAAAATGCTAATTCTGTGTTTTTTGGAAATGCAACTATAAACACAGGAGAACTCTCCTGTTACAAATCTTTCTTATTTCCCCAACTCATCAATTTTCTTGAATATTTGTAGTAACTCAACTCATTTCCTTTAACTGTGAAAATTGACTTAAACTCACAACTGTTCTACCCTGTAATGCATTATAAAACAATTTATGTTAACAATACCATGTGTAACCTATTCTTACTTATTTCTGCTGTAACACGGTCTGAATTTTTCACCTACCTATATTATTCGAATGAAAGAGTACTTTATTAGTAATTTAATCGGCCGTTTTCATGGTTGGGTTTTAAATTATGCTTCCCAGCAAACTTGAACATAAATGCTCATATCAGAACATCCTTTCCTGATCCTTAAATCAAATTTTCCTTTCCAGGCTTTCTTAAATCAATGTTTTTTAGCCACGTTTTATAATCTTGTCATTTAGCTGGTAGTGGCAGTATGTCATCAAGCTATTCAGTTCCATGATATCCTCACAGCAATTCTTTATGCTTGCTAGGCATCATTAATTCCATTTCAGAGACAAGCAAACTGACCTCCTCCAGTTACATGACTAGGGAATGTAAACACTGGTGTTTGTGTCCAAGTCTAAATGAGCAAATAGCTCCCCAGGACTTGTTCTTTCCTCTCTACTGAACTGATTCCAAGAAAAGAGGACTAACACATTTTTTTTTTTTTTTGGTCCTGTGTTCATCTGCTACATTTTTTCACTTTGAGGCTGCAATGACAAATGATCTAAAATTCAAGGCCCTGTATTATATTAGTAAAGTGAAAGTTGCACTGGAACCTCACAGATATCCTAGCTCGGGCAGTGCTCACACTGATCCATACTGAATGGAATAGAGCCTCAGCCTCCAGTGAGTTTCGCTTGGGTCTTGGCTAGAGCTAGTGTTGGTAACCTCTAACTGCTTCTCGGTGTCAGGGTGAATCACTTAGTTTCTCAGAAGCTTGTTTACCACATTTATAAATTACAGATTATATCAAGGGCTGCTTAACATCAGCCCTCAGGACAGATTCGATTCATAGAAGTATTTTATTTGACAAATACAGTATTTTTAAATTTAGAACATTTCATTTTAAAATTTGTATTTCCTAATTACTTTCTTAAAAATCTAAAGATCAGGAGCACTGGGCCTTCTTTCCCACATGGTATTAATAATCTAAAGCTGGGAAGTGGTGCCTTGTTTAGATAGAGTATATTTTTTCCAGTTCACCTGAGTCCCCACCATTCCCTATTGTATTGTGTTGAGCCTACTGTTCATACTACAGAGGCCATAAACCTGATCCTCTAGGCATCTTGAGTTTTGGACTCCTTGATTAGACTTAATACCTTGTAATTTTAGAATTTTTTATTCTTTATTATGTTATAACCATGCTCTGCATTTTTCAGTGGATAAAATATAAATTAGTAAGCCTAGAACTCAAGGTCAGCCTTCATCCATATTTGCCTTCATCCATCTTTCACCAGGTTTAAATCCCAATGAATTTGCTTACCGTTCGAGTTTCTCTATCCATTTTGCTAAAATGTCCTGGCTCTGGTCATGTGCTACACTCATTTTCTCCACAATGACTACTTCGTCTTACCATCACGTTCCTTACTGCAGGTCTTATGATACAAACTATTGGTAATTAACATGTGATGCTTACTAATAATAAACAGACAAAAAAAATAAATGCTTATTTTGCATGTATACCTGAAGTTTGTAGGAATTCTTATTCCATGCTAAATGGTTTTTATACATTGTTTCGGTGTTTACATCCACACTCAGAACTAGATGCATTTATTATTGTCATCCTATTATCATTGATGCTCAAAGACGTTAAATAAAGTATTCAAGGTTATAAAGCTAATATCTTCTTAGATCAGTTTATCTTGTATCTAGACTTTGCTTTTAAGGTTCTTAAGGTCAAACACCACATCTTAATAATTTTGTAAAATGCCTTCTGCAGGGCTTCACAAGCACCATGCAGAATAGGTGCCAGTTAATTCTTTTATTGTCATTCAAGCGTATTACAATTCAGCAGCTTAATACTTTCTGAAATTCATTGACCAAGTTATGATAAACTTGCAAATTTTAGGTCTTAAACTTACAGGTTATCCAACTCAAAATCCTATACCCACTTGAACTTCCTAATGGTAGAAAATAAACAGAGGTTATCTGGGAGGGGGTGGGGAGGAGGAGAAATGAGGAAATGTAGAACAAAGGATACAAGGTAGCAAATATGTAGGCTGACAAAATCTAAAGAGCTAATGTACAACATTTGAGCTATAGTTAATAAAATTGAATTAGGAATTTTTGTTAAATAAGTAGATTTTAGTTTCTCTTGTCACATACACATACAAAGTAACTATCTGAGATGGTTGATAGATATGCTAATTTCATCACTCATAATCATTTTACTGTTTGAATGCATCCCATAAAATCATGTTGCAAACCTCAAATGTAGAGACAAAGTTACAACTAAAAGAACAAACAAACAAAGCAAAAAGATGTGGCAGCCGTTAGCTTATTGCATTGTATTTCTCTCAGGGAGTGCATGCATTTGGTAAGTATTAGTCTATCTTTTTTCCTCCCAGGAAAAGACAAAGTCAGTATGCTTTGGACTCAGGAGGGAGACAAGGAGGCTATTGAGAAAGCAAATCCAACATTAGTTATGTCACAGTGGTACAATGCATCTTAATCACTTAAAAATAATTGCTCTAGAAATAATTACTCATTAGCAACATTGTAGTGTTACACCACTGCAAATGCCTTAACTAATGGGAACACTGAGCATGAAAATTATAACCAACATGTAATGTTGCATCCCAGTGCTCTGAGAATACTCCTAAACCATTTTATCAATAATTACCTGGCAGAAATATATCTTTACCTAGCTCTTGTTGTCATTAGGCACGCGTTGAAATATTTTAATGTTTATAGTCCGTATTACAACTCTTTAGTTATGGAATTACATTTAGCAAGCCCTAAAGTTATCATCTGTTTTATTAAGCTAAAATCCATTACAAGCCAAATTACAAAGGTGTGCTGAGGCTGCAAAGGATTTAGCATTTGCTTCAATTGCTGGGAATTAAAGACAGAGGCTGCTTTTAGTGAACCAGAAAATACGGACCACCACTGAGACCACACTTGTGCTGGGCGTAGGCCCTGCCCGCATCACCCTGACAGACGAGCCTGTTCTTTACACATCATCTCCAGAAAGGAAAATCTACTGTCTACCCTGGAGAGCCATTTCATTATTTTACAGCCCTCATTATCAGCCAAGTCATCTTTCTATTTAACCAAAATCCTCCTTATCCTTCATGTTAGTGTTAGAATTTATGACCAAAGCTTCCTGTTTGGACCATGGCAGAAAATATGAACAGCTAATCATCACTCCCTTGAGCCCTCCATATAAATGGGGGCTGTTATTACATCCATCAGTCTCCTCTTTCTTCTCTTGTTATAACAGTGGAGCGAGCTCATCCAGACATTTGTTAAACAATTAATTGTCAGATTTTAATTCCCAGTAACATTTTACTGAATTATGAAGCCATTTTGCACCCCCCCCCCCGCCTTTTTCTTTAGGGAGACAGAGAAAAGACAGAGACCAAGATGGGAAATTGTGGAAAATAGTCACAATGCGACTATTCTTTAACTTGGTTGACCATCCCTTCATTCATTCTTTCAAACCCTGTTCCCATCTTCCAGCTTGGATGAAATGAACTTGTTCATATGAAAACAGTGTCACATGCATTTTCCCTCCTGATATCATCTGTTACCCATTTTCTTTTTTCAGCCAGGAATCAGGTGGGATTTTTCATCCTTGCCTTTTGGCCAATATGCTATAATAATATTTTAGTGACTTATGTTGTAAATTGTGTATAATTTTCATCCTAAGCATTTATGGTCTTTTTTGTGAGCCTTTCTGTTTCTTTGAAATTCTTTTTTTTTTTTTTAAATGAGCCCTAGTTTCTTTTTATTATGATTCATTTCATTCTGCTTTAATTCTTTATCTAGTCAACTGAACTTGTTACTAAATGTGTGACCATTTGGGTTGCAAGTGATTTTTTTTTTTTTTCCCTTTTCCTCTTGTGTTTTTAAGCAACCCTGCATTACAGATGTGTTTCTGGAGGAGATTTTTAGTCAAATAGATTTTATTTTCTAGATGTTTTTGTTTTAGTTGGTCTTCAATTGTAAGGGACTCTCTCAATTTCAGTTTTTGGTTGCTCTGACTCACATGCGGCACCTTCCACTGCACAGTTCTAAACTCCAATCTATCTAAGCAATTAAGAGCTTCTGAGGAAACTAAACGATTTCCATGAGTCAGAAGAAAGTTATTCCTATTGTGTTCTAGTGAGGTTCTCAAGATTCTACTTTCATAGAATTCTGCATAAGTAATTTCCCAGAGTTCAAAAAGACCTTTTATATATCAGGGACTCCTCTTTATATGTCGTCTCAAGGTCACACAGCAAGAGGCATAATCAGGACCTGAGTCCAGCACTGCGTGATTCTAGCACCTCTGTTCTTGACTGCTGCACCTGTGTGCGTGCAATTATGAGAATCTCGGTTTGTTGACATCCTTACCATCACTCAGCACATTTGGAAACAAATTGACAATTTGCCAGGAGAAAGATGGTACCCCATTGTTCTCATGAAAACTGTAGGCTCTGCCCTCAGTGCATAAATATTTCAATATCAATCCATGACATATTTAAGAATTAACTATAAATTTTGAAACCATAAAACAGATAAAAAGGTATCTGAGGTATGTGGACATACCTCAGAGATATTGTAGGTTTGTTTCCAGACCACTGCAATAAAGCAAATATCACAATAAAGTGAGTCACACACATTTTGTGATTTTCCATTGCAAATAAAAATTATGTTTACATGATACTACAGTGCATTAAGTGTGCAATAGCATTATGTCTAAAAAATGCACATATTGTAGTTTAAAAAGTACTTTATTGCTAAAAATGCTAATGGTCATCTGAGCCTTCAGCAAGTCATAATCTTTTTGCTAGTGGAAGATTTTGCCTCTATATTGAATGCTGCTGACTGATCAGGGTGGTAGTTGCTAAAGGTTGAGTGACTGTGACAGTTTCTTAAAATAAGAACAATGAAACTTATGACACCAATTGACTCTTCAGGAAAATTTCTCTGTACAATGCTATGCTGTTTGATAAAATTTTACCCACGGTAGAATTTCTTTCAAAATTGAAGTCTATCTTCTCAAATTTTACCCCTACTTTATCAACTAAGTTTATGTAATATTCTAAACCCTTTGTTGTCATTTTAGCAATGCTCACAGCATCTTTTCCAGGAGTAGATTCTGTCTCATGAAGCTACTTTCTTTGCTCGTCGTCATCCATTCCAGTTTTATCATGTGACTGTAGCAATTCAATCACATCTTCAGGCTCCACTTCTAATCCTAGTTCTTTTACTGTTTCTGCTACATCTGCACTGACTTCCTTTACTGAAGTCTTGAACTCCTCAAAGTCATCCATGAGAGTTACAATCAACTTCTTCCAAATTCCTGTTGATGTTGCTACATTAACCTCCTTCCCCGAGTCACAAATGTTCTTAGAGACATCTAGAATTGTAAATCCTTTCCAGAAGTTTTTCAGTGTACTTTGCCCAGATCCATCAGAGATATCACTATATGTGGAAGCTATAGCGTTACAAAATGTATTTCTTAACAAAGAAGACTTGAAATCCAAATTAATTCTTGAACCATGGGCTGCAGAATGGATGTTTTGTTAGCAGGCATGAAAACAACAATAATCTCCTTGCACATCTCTCCATCAGAACTCTTGGGTGACCGGGTACGTTGTCAATGAGCAGTAACATTTTTAAGATAACTTTTTTTGTCTGAGCAGTAGGTCTCAACAGTGGGCTTAAAATATTTAGTAAACCATGCTATAAACAGATGTGCTGTAATCTAGGCTTTGTTGTTCCATTTATAAAACATGGGCAGAGTAGATTTAGCATAATTCTTAAGGGCCCTAGTGTTTTGGGAATGATAAATGAGCATTGTCTTCAACTTAAAGTTAACGGATGCATTAGCCTCTAACAAGAGAATCAGCCTGTGCTTTGAAGCTTTGAAGCGAGGTCTTGACTTCTCTTCTCAAGCTGTGGAAGGCCCAGAAGGCATCTTCTTCCAATGTAAGATTGTTTTGTCTACAACAAAACTCTGTTGTTTAGTGAAGCTCCCTTCATCAGTGGTCTTAACTAGATCTTCTCTGTAATTTGCTGCAGCTTCTCCATCAGCACTTGCTGCTTCATATTACACTTTTATGTTACGGAGATGGATTCTTTCCTTAAACCTCATTAACCAACCTCACTAGCTGCAAAATTTTCTTCTGCAGCTTCCTCACTACTCTCAGCCTTCATAGAATTGAAGAGAGTTGGGGCTTTTATCTGACTAGGCTTTGGCTCAAGGGAATCTTGTGGCTGTTGTATTTAGATCATTAAAACTTTCTCTTTATCAGCTATTAGGTTGTTTCACTTTCTTATCATTCCTGTGTTCACTGCAGTAACACAGCTAATTTCCTTCAAGAACTTTTCCTTTGCATTCACAGCTTGGCTATCTGGCTGGTTCAAGAGGCCTAGCTTTCAACCTATTTCAACTCTTGACGTGCCTTCCTCACTAAGCTTAATCATTTCTAGCTTTCGATTTAAAGTGAGAGACCTGAGAGTCTTCTTTTCACTTGAATACATAGAGGCCATTGTAGAGTTATTAAATGGCCTAATTTCAATATTGTGTCCCAAGGACAGGGAGAGGGAGAGAGATGGGGAAATGTTCAGTCGGTGGCGCAGTCAGAACACATGCAAGATTTATTCACTGAACTTGCTGTCTCATGTGAGTGTGATTCATAGTGCCTCGAAGCAACTACAATAGTAACATCAAAGACCACTGATCACAGATCACTGTAACAAATATAATAATAATGGAAAAACTGAAGTGTTGTGAGAATTACCAACACGTAACACAGAGACATGAAGTGAGTGCACACTTTGGAAAAATGGGTGCTGACAGTCTTGGTAGGCATAAGGTTGCAACGACCTTCAATTTGTTAAAAAATGCCATATCTGCAAAGTGCAATAAAGTGAAACATAATGAAAGGAGGAATGCCTGTAGTGAGATATTTATCTTATCTCAGGACAAAGAAGGGTTTTGCTGACACAAAAAGGGTTTGAGAAAAAAATTTAAATGATTGATAGCTTTGATGACAAAAAATATCAAAAACTCTCATTAATCACTAAAGAAAAAAGACACTCTCCAGACACAAAATTATGCAGTTATTTATTTGTACACTGCAAGTACATGAATAAAAGATTTTCAATTAAAAATTGAAACTGTTAAATATAGAGAAAACTTTCTGGTAATCATAGCTTTTCAAAGATGGAATAGGTTCCTTTCAGAGAGACTGAGTTCCAAATCACCGAAGAGATTTATTAGAACAATAATTATAGAGATCTTACAGATGGAATTCAATCATCAGAAAGATATTTGTGTAGGTATCATTTAATCATCTTTTTGACTTTGAGAACCTATATTTAAATGGTGATATTTCCACCAACATTTTAATGGCACATACAGTGTATTGAATTGCCTGTATTTGAGACAGTTATGCTGACCAACATTCCAACTCATGGAATATAAGTATCTCGTACATTATCACATGTTATGTATATCACATACAGAGAACACATGCTACTGCAAATAGAATAAATTAGTGGTGATGTGTAGTCTTGGTAGAAACTTATACAAGGAAAATTCTCTTAGTAACATTTTTCAGAGAGAAAAACAATACGTATTCATTATAGAAACATCAAAACTACAGAAAATATAAGAAAATAAAAATCAACTATGCTCCTACTGCTTATTTTAGTATATTTTAATCACTCAACTATATGTTAAATATGCCTTTTAATTAAATGTGAAATCATTGCTTTCTAGTATCTTTTTTTCTCTTATCAAGAAAACTTTCCCATGTCCTCACTCTTCTCAGTGATTTTTTTTATTGCATCATGTGACCAGATCAAAATTCATTTAAATAGCCTTATATATTAGGTATTTATCCATCTCTCAATTATATAGAATATTTCCATTTTTTTGCCCAATTATAAATAAAGTTAAAATCCTTGCATATAGTTTTGCATCATCTTGTCTTCACATTAATATCTTAAAGTGGAATTTTATGAGCAAAGATTTGCACATTCAGTGGCTTTTGATTAATGGTTTTGATTACTTGCCCTCCAGAAAGTTTAAACCAATTTTCAGTCCTACCGGCAGCATGTGCAAGAGGATCTATTTCCCTGCAGAATCTGTTGTACTGGATATTATAATTTCTTTAATTTTTTGCTGATTAGATAAGCAATAATTGTCATGGCTTAATTTGTACTTCTAATGCAAATTTGTGGTTT
>NW_012147190.1:3058065-3059433 GCF_000956105.1 Propithecus coquereli | reverse complement strand
AAGCATATTGAAATGAGTTTAGGATCCCATTCCTTAAACTACTGGTTCCCCAATTGATGCCTGACATTCCACCTTATTCATCCATTCGTTCCTTTAAGCAAACCCTAGGCATTCATTCATTCTCATTCTCTCACTCTCTCTTTCTCTCTCTGTGTTTCCCTTTCTCTCTCCCTTTCTCCTTCTTTCCTGTGTTCATCCCTCCCCTTTATCTGCTTCCATCCCTTCTTCCTCTCACTCTCAAATGAAAATTACTTTAACTGTGGCATTGCTAAATCATTAACACCTTGTCAACTTATCAAAAATAATTATACATTAGTTCTGTTCAAGCAAGAGAGGATAACATAACCTGATTCTGGGCAGCTTGGAGTGGGGGAACATTAAGATTGAGCTTATTGTTCATTCATTCATTCAAGAATTTACTAGGTCATTAAATATTTATTCGGCACTAATTATTTACCATGTACCTTAATAATCTCTAAAGATATAATGGTGAGCAACAATATACAACATCCCTGGCCTCCTTTATTAAGATAAGGGAGTCATACAGGTTGAGTATTCCTAGTCCAACATTCTTGGGACGAGAATACTCAACCTCTTTCTGATTTTGGATTTTTCAGATTTTGGAATATTTGCAATGTATTTATAAATAATATATTACCACACATAACAATTGAGCATCCCTAATCCAAAACCTGAGATGCTCCAATGAGCGTTTCCTGTGAACATCACGTTAGTGCTCAAAGAGTTCCTGATTTTGGAGGATTTCCGATTTTAGATTTTCAGATTAGGGATACTTAACCTCTAATTTAAGTAAATACGTATATGAATGTAAAGTTGCATTAGTGAAAAGTGCTGCCAAGATGAAGTGTTTAGCTCTATAAGATCTTTTCTAAAAGGCTATTTAAAGCAAGCCTTGAAATAAAGTGTTAAGAATTCTATAGGTTAGTATGGACTATGCTAACTCATAACTTTTCTTAAATTTAAAGGGAGGGAGATGTTCCAGAGAATTAATGGGATTTACAGAACTAAAGGGGCTCTGATAATATTTATCACCCTGCAGACTATGGAACTTAACTGCCAAAATTGAAAAGAGAAATCCATTCCTAGGCATTTCCAATCCTGTCTCTAAAAGCCACCTTTTACCTACATGGTCCTGTCATCCGTGTGATCAGAGGCAACTCATCATATTTTGTCTACATGCGTAGCGTGTATGTATGCACATCCATGTATGTATCTTGTCTGTATCTTTCTCTGAAACTCTCAGTACAGGCTGGGAAAGGGACACTGGAATTCTTGCCTGTTTTTCTAGGGAAATGGCATCCTAAAAGCACCAAATAATAAAGCCATGCGTGAGCCTAAATAAACAAA
>NW_012147190.1:3054312-3057810 GCF_000956105.1 Propithecus coquereli | reverse complement strand
GAAAAAAAATTCACAGATCACAAACCTTAATGAAACATTAATCAAAATAAAGAGGCAAGAACTATTTACATTAAGTTAATCACATATTTTCATTCTACGATTGAGAGGTTAGATTTTCTCACCTACCTGAAGAATTCGATAGACTCAGTCCACCTGGATTACTGCTTTAAGCTTCATCTAAGATCTTTTTAATGAAAAGGATCTAGCTGTAGATAGTTTTTCCCAAGCTGGAGTTATTATTATGTCTTATTTCTTTGCTCCCAAAACATAGTATATAATACTCCTCACAGTAGAGTAAGCCTAAGTTGGTCGAATTCATCATTAATTTCTACTGTTAGTTTCCTACAGGGGATGTAAATTTTTAAAGGGTTTACTATGTGCCAGGCACTCTGTAAGATTCTTTACATAAAGTTGGAATTCATACCTGCATTGATTGTGTTCTAAAACTTGTGTTCTTTCATAACCTTGTGCTGTCTCATTGATCAGAAAACATACATTGATGAATCTTTTAGAACTATATTTTTTTTTGTTCCTAGAAGGTCTTCAATAGAGAGATTAGTGAAAAATGATGACAGAGAAACATAAAGATAAATTGAAGGAACGTATTTAATTTTCTGTGATAAAATAATAAACCAAGAGTTCTAAATATATAACTCTGCCAGCCCATAGGAGGAAACTCTTTAAGGGATCATGAGAATGTCAGATTACTCAAGACGGAACAAATCAGATAGTAGATAAAAGGCTGATTTTGTGTTGTGTGAAAGCACTGGTAAAGTATTAATACTATACTATGAATAGAAAGGTGAGAAATGGTGGGTCAAAGCTAAGATTGGTAGGAGATTAGATTTTAGGGGCTTGAGAAAGAAATGAGAAAACAAACGTGAGAAGAAGAGGAGTAATCTTTGCCCATGTTCTCAGTCACAGCGATGCTTGTAAAATACAGTACTGGGAACAGCTCACCTCACCCCAGCACATTCTGGAAGCGTGGCAACTGCTGGGTGAACACTGCCAGGTGATTTTGGTACAAGTAATTAATGGACCACACTTTGGGAAATGCTGATTTAGTCCAGTCTCTTTCTTTTAGAAATCGGCGTGATATGCATGAAGGAAAATGGTTATCCACAGTTGCATCAGTCTTTTTTATTAGAGGTTAGGCTAAATCACAGTATCCTCTTTGATACCTGGGTTTAAATTTCCAACTCCAATTATAAACCTACTAACAACATATATTATTGCTATTTCTTTTCTAGAATCACAACTACAGCTGCCTGCATGATGGACCTAAGGCGGTACCCACTGGACGAGCAAAACTGCACCTTGGAAATTGAAAGCTGTAAGTCTTTCTGAAAATTCAGCTAGATTGAACAGTGCTTTAAGGTTCTCCTTAGGCAGAGGAGTCCTACCCAGGTTATGTTCAGACTCGAGGTCCTGCAGAGGCTCTGCTAGAACACTAAATTTGGTACAGGGAGGCACTCTCAGTACCTTCCCTCAATAGTGCCTCTACTCTCTCAGTCTCATCTCTAAACCTTTGGGAGAGATGTTTAGGGAAGAAATAATCTGGCAGTAAAAGGAGAATGCTAAGAACATGGAAGGAGACCAAGGGCTATTTCCGGCGTTTAAAATATGGAATTGCTGCAAACAGCTACAGCAAGCTTGGGGAAATAGCTGGTGGTGGCGGGGTGTCACAAGACACCCTAATTGTCTTTGCCTCTCATCAACTTTCTCTCTTTGTAATTATAAAATAAATGTGGCCTTCCGGATTAGTTAAAACGTTCATAGAGTATGGTTTAATAGAATGATTTTTTGTTCTGTTTTGTTTTGAGGGACTATTTTTAGTGTCTACAGTTTATATTTTTGCTGAAGGCCATGTGATGAGCAAGGTTGGTGTGTATGTGCAAGTGTGTGTGCGTGTGTGTGTGTGTGTGTGTGTGTGTTCTATTTAATGTGCTGACCTGTTTTGCAATGTGGTTGCTTTTCTAGGCCATGGTTTTAGCTTCCACTTTGGTGATTCAGTCTCCTATCTTGCTGGGTGGGCTAAAATGTTGATTTTATAACCCATCTCCATATCAGAGGTCACACAGGGAAGTGGTTTCAGGTGGAAGAGCATTTTGAATTTCTTTTCTCTGTCACTTCTTCGCAATGTTTTCATACTTTATTCCACCAAATAATTGGAAGCTGACAATTTTATATCCAGGATTCTAGATAATGAGTAACTGCACTGCTGTGAGGATACTCTCAGCCTTTGTGAGAAATTTTAGCTGTGGCAAGCAGCGTGACTCAAATCTGAGCAGAAGTATGGCATTTATGACACATTGTGGGTATTTTTGCCCATTTCAAAAGAGTTTCCAGGGATAA
The DNA here is from genome assembly GCF_000956105.1 of Propithecus coquereli. NCBI lineage: Eukaryota > Metazoa > Chordata > Mammalia > Primates > Indriidae > Propithecus > Propithecus coquereli. The sequence goes on along the minus strand of NW_012147190.1, from coordinate 3,055,455 downwards.
TTAAATTTACATGTATTTTTAAAGAAACTGATTGCAGGCTTGTAGTCCAAATCATCATTATTTTCAAATTAGATCTTTGCCTTATGGAAGTATTTGATAAAATCGATCCATAGGATTTCAGTGATTAATTTTACATAAATATTTTTGGGATGATGTTGCATGCTGCATTATCTTAACTTACATTACAATTTAGGGAACATAAGTTTGAATTCTTTCATAATTTAAAATTATCGACGTAAGGATATTTTGAAATAGATATGTTGCTGTGGTGTACCATTCATAAATGTTTGTGGTAAGAGCATTTTTTTGGTTCCAGTTTTGGTATATGTGCTGCCAAAGTAAGCAGAAGAGCATTTTTTGAGGTAAAATTTTACTGGGATTTTAAATAATCACAGTCGTAGGTGGATGAAGCACTTTCACTGATGTCATTTCATTTGAGCCTTCCAAAACCCTTTCATATAAGCAAACAATTACTTTTTATTTTAAATAACTGATGTATAAGGACACAGACAACGTTCCAAGTGTTTCATGTTTTTAACTTATAATTTTGACATGAATATTTAAAAATTAACATGATAATTTATTCAATTTTACATATCTCTTTTTAATTCTCCACTGCCCTTTTAAATAAGGTAGATATTAATATTACCATCTTTACCACTAGAGAGACGGACTCAAAGAGGTAAAGTGATTTGTCCATTAGCCCACTTTGCGGCACCGTGGCTCTGTGCTGATGTGGTAATGAAGACACTGATTTTGTAGGGATCAGATTATAAGACCCCAATTCTAAAGCCCTCTGGTTGAAAAAGCAGGAAAATAGCCTGGCCTTAAGGGAAAATGGGACTTGTTCATATTTAGAAAGGTAGCAAATTATTGCTATAGAGAATTAAATATAGTGTTATATTAATAATATACGTGATATCCAGGCTCTGTTATTATAAAAAGATTGTTTACTAACTAAGCATATTGAAATGAGTTTAGGATCCCATTCCTTAAGCTACTAGTTCCCCAATTGATGCCTGACATTCCACCTTATTCATCCATTCGTTCCTTTAAGCAAACCCTAGGCATTCATTCATTCTCATTCTCTCACTCTCTCTTTCTCTCTCTGTGTTTCCCTTTCTCTCTCCCTTTCTCCTTCTT
>NW_012147190.1:3051282-3053107 GCF_000956105.1 Propithecus coquereli | reverse complement strand
TCTCACAATGAATTAGGATGGAAAGTTTTTAATTGAAATTTTCAAGATGGGGCAACCAAGTATCAAAGAATGTAAGTGACTTATCTAAGGTCACTCATCCTTGTGTATATGATCAGGATTTTAAATGCATTATTTTGGCTCCAAAGTTCCTGCTTTGATCCAATAAGAGACATGTACAAATGATTTGTAAATATTGACTAGAAGGCATTTATAGTGTGTTTTAGCTTTATGAAGTATATTATAGCATTTTAAAAACCCAGTAAAATGCTGACCTAAGTAGGCATATTATTGTGAGAAAAACAGTTCCTTCTACTTTATTTTTAAAATATGAGTATAACTCATTGCTCCCGGGATAGCATTAGCCAAATTATTTTTCTTGGTGTTTACAGCCCTAGTTCACAGATGTTAGTTGCCATGAATAGGTGTCAGGAGAAAGTGTGAACCACAGTCTAGTAGCAGTTGCAGACTTCGCTTGTTTACACAGGCCTTCTGTACTTGGCTGTCTCCTTTTTGTTGTATGTGTGCCCTTGTAACTCGCATGCCTTTTGGATTCATGCTGTCAGATGAAGTTAACTTGCTCAAGTTTCTCAAGATGGGGATTATTTCTGCCGTTTTACATAAATAGCATTGGCGCTTGGTATACCTATCATGTCCCTAATTTTATTTCCATTGAAAATTTCTGTTCTGTATAGTACAGGTCTCTGCATGTTAGTGGTGATTCAGATTGTAGCTACAGGTAAAACCAAACAAACAAATAAAAGACATCAGTGGACCAGTGAAACACTCAGCCAAGTGTCATAGAGTTAAAACAAATTGTTATTTTTTAACCCTGAGTAAAGAGTGAAATGTGAACGTTAATTTTAATAGAATTTATAGAAGATAGGAATTTGGTAAATCCCAATAAAAGCAGAAGCAAACAATTCGATAATAAGATAAACTCTGGTACAGTTTATGTAGCATTAATTAAATGGATTAAAATGTATCTATTGTTAAAATATAAAAAGAAACTCTACAACCTAAGACACATTATAATTTTAAATTAATAAAAAGAAGAGAAATAATGTGATAAAATAATCCTCAAAATGGAAAGGCTTATGACAAGTAAAGCCAACCAGCTAGCCTTTTTATTAATTCATGTATTTATTCATTTCACGGATATTTATTGGGTGCCTTAACAAAGTCTGTGCTCTTAAGCAGCTTAAACTTTATTGGGAGAAATAGTCAGTTCTTTAAAAAGTTAAGCAGGATGAATTCAGATTGAGAAAACCGCTTGAAAGAAATAAACAGAAAGATAACGTGGAGGTATTAGTTAAGGCAATTGCTGTGGGTGCGTTGCTTGAGAAGAGCCTCCTTAGACTTTCGAGCTGAAGGATCAGAAGAGAAGGCTCTGGACAGATCAGGGAGATGGATGTTCAGGGCAGAGAGAGCCAATGTGAAGGCTAAAAGATACTGAGTGGGAACACAGTATGAGATGATTCTGGGAAGGAAGAAAAGGAGCAGAATATTCAAGGCATAGTAGGTGATAACCAGGGCTTTAGATTTTTTTGTGAGAGCCAATGAAAATTTGAAGCAGAGGAGTTATAAAATCTACTTTTTGCTTTTAAAAGAAAGATCTTTCTGTTGTGTGGATGGTGGATCGTAGGGAGGCACATGGAGAGGCTGGGAGGCCAAGCTACTGCGGTGACTCGGGTGTGAGGCGGTGGGAACACAGACTCCGAGGGAGGCAGTGGAGACAGTCAGGAATTGATGCAGAGTAGCCAACAGGACGTGGTGAAAGAAATGAAGGAATCGGATCAACATCAGCTCTAGGATACTTACTAAAAAA
>NW_012147190.1:3045955-3051232 GCF_000956105.1 Propithecus coquereli | reverse complement strand
GAGACCACCAGTAATGCAATATAGGAAAGCTTGGTCAACAAGAGACTGACAACAGAAGAATAATAAAGACGTTGATATGTCTGTATCTATTAATATTTTTGATCGAGTAGTATTTATATACTCACAAAATGAGATTTTTTTAGATACTGCTGTTTGGATTCCACAGGCATGCTATTTAAGGGGCTGTCTTTCATAATTGTGCCTGCATTTGTGGCATAAACCTTTTAGCCCTTTAATAGTCACAGTATCTTTGCAGAAGATAAGATTCCAGAAAACCAAAGAGTCACAGAAGGCCAAACAGCTGCAGAAGAGTACAAATAGCTCTAATCTGAAATGCATGATTTATCAAATGGGAACATGATTGCTAGCAATCTTACTTTTTTTGGTGATTACAAAGTTGAGCGTTAGTAGTGCATGTGACTCTATATGAGGACTTTTAAAGAGCTTTTAAAAACAATTATGCATGAGTCTTGGAGATTTTAATTTGAGCAGAAGGCCTCTGTAGAGGTAAATCAAGAGGGTGGAATGGTGAAAAATGCTGAGGGAGACCTTCAATCAGGGGAAAATATTAAGTGGGACTCCTTGGGGAGAGGCCTGTATTTGCATGTCTGGGGTGGGCTAATCTACATAATTGACTAAAACAGAATGAACAGCTGTGAAATACAGCATTTGAATGTGTGGGTAAAACAAAATTACAAAATACACAAGGTCACAGAACATGTGATGTATTTTCATAGGATTATAGAATTTCTAAGCTTGTTTAGTATATGAGAAGTCAACCAATGTTCCGGAGAAGCTAAATGACTTTATCTAGGTCAACTAGCTAGTTAGTTATGGTGTACAAGGTAAGTATGTGGACTCTGGAGTCAAACATCCTAGATTCAAATTCCAGCTCCATCACTCACTCTGTGACTCTTGTATAAACTTTTTTTTACTTAGCCATTGAGTACTGTCGTCCAGATCGGGCACTGTCATTCTATCTTTCCGTGTTTCAATTTTCTCATCTATAAAATGGGAATACTAGTAGGACTTACTTCACACTAAATGAGATGATATATTTCCAGTGACGCTCTGTGGTGTCCTATCCCATATGGACTTAGTAAGTGATCAATTAATATCAGCTATGTTGGTTATTAGTGAGAATGCCAAAGTGAAAGTCACCTAACCCCTACAGCAATGTTATACCTACCCTACGAAAAGTAAGAGCAGATTATAAGAGAGGTATAAATGAGAAATTAATTTAGTTTCCCACCTAAAGTGTCTGTGAAACATAGAATAACATCAAGCCTTTTTGGAGAATATAAAAGCAAACTTTTTTAATTTTACCATTGTGGGGGGAAAAGAATCAGATGAGTTCTTTAGAACTTTTTAAAATTTCATTTCACACTCTAATATTTAAATTCAGTATTTGAATCCTTCCCCCAGCTGCAAGTTTTTAAATTGGTTTTGTTTTATAGCTTGCAAAAATATATATTCATATGTTTTTTGACCTTTGTAACATGTTTATCTTTCTCTGATAATGATGCCTACTAATGCTAGAGGATTCTTTTAATCTTTGTAATTACATTAAGCTGTGCTTTTAGATAAATGTATAGTACATTTTGAGTAAAGTAAAAGCATGCTGTGAATTATAACAATGTGTTTTGAAAGTAGTTGGGGATAAGGAATAATAAACAAAGATGTTGAAAAAATTTTTTTTCTGGTGGAATAATTGGGTGATTGTTGAGATAAAGACATCCAACAAAGCAGATGTCCAAACTCAGTCCAAACAAAGTTTTCACATGTTTATGCACGTGTTGACCATACGTATTAGCTCCCGAAACCCCTCTTAAAGAGTTTGCTAAAAGGCCCAAGGTGTGTCACCTTTTCCGAGTGTTTTCATATTCACTGGGGGGCAAAGCCATCTTATTATTACTTAATGCTATTTTTTGATCATATCAAAACTTGGAATGGTATGGTGGCATCATTAAATCTCAGGCAATGACACTGTAAAATATCAATTATGGCTTTGGTACAAAATGCTGTCTTAGCTGTTGTACTTCTTGATTTTATAGATGCCTTTAGTGACTGTTCAGGCTATCTTGTGTATTTATTTTTCTTGTCCTATGTTAGTATTTTATGAAACAAGTCCTTTTTGGATGACAGTGCCCAATGGCTAAGTAATAAAAAGCTTATCCAATAATCTTTTAGCCCAGTCAAAATATTGGCAGTTCCCAAAGGTGGCCTTCATCATGCAGTAGAATTCAGCCCCAGGCAAGAGGCCACATTTCCACTTTTAATTATTTTAATTATTGAAAATTCGCAACAGGTAAATAAGGCACATTCTGGAGGCACGATGCACTGTTTTGTTTGATTGAAGACAGCACTGTCTCCAAAAATTGCACAATGGCCTTAAAACTTAATCAGGATCCCTGCACAGTGGGTTACTAGCCTCACTTCAAAGACTCCTAGTAGTGGTGTTATTTAAGGTCCATTGAGGATGTTTGTCATGGTTCAGAAAGGCATTTTCATGAAAATCCCATTGTATGTTTGTTCCTGTAGAAACTCAGCCTGATTATAAATCTAAAAATCCCCAAGAACAGATTTAAATGCTTATCCCTGGGTTTTTCTGAATAAAATTCATTCCAGGGTAGCTTCTTCCATAAAAACAATGTTAACTTTAAAATTTATTTGAGAATTTTTACATGAGTTAAATCAGGCACTTAGTATAGAGAATTGTGTCAAAATCCTCAGTTCGAGAATGTTTATGATTATGGATTCCTCTCTTTGTGTTATTATTATTATAATTATTATTATTATTTTAATCTGGGGTTGGTGACATGTGCCAGATACTTAACAAAGGAACAGAGATACAAATACGACAAAAACAGATGTGGTTCCTAATCTTAAAGCACCTGAAAAAGATGCAAGTCTGTTATAAATCTATGTATCTTTGCAGAAGATAAGATTCCAGAAAACCAAAGAGTCACAGAAGGCCAAACAGCTGCAGAAGAGTACAAATAGCTCTAATCTGAAATGCATGATTTATCAAATGGGAACATGATTGCTAGCAATCTTACTTTTTTTGGTGATTACAAAGTTGAGCGTTAGTAGTGCATGTGACTCTATATGAGGACTTTTAAAGAGCTTTTAAAAACAATTATGCATGAGTCTTGGAGATTTTAATTTGAGCAGAAGGCCTCTGTAGAGGTAAATCAAGAGGGTGGAATGGTGAAAAATGCTGAGGGAGACCTTCAATCAGGTTAAGCATTTTTCCACATATTTACCGCCTGTTTTCTGTAAAGGACATAACTTTTTTTTTTTTTATTTCAGCATATTATGGGGGTACAGATGTTTAGGTTACGTATGTTGCCCTTACCCCCCCAAGTCCGAGTTTCAAATATGTCCATCCTTCGGGTGGTGCGCATTGCACTCTTTGTGTAAGGACATAACTCTTAACTAGCAAAATACACCATTTAGATGGAAATTATTTGCCATTAGATATCAGAGTGGCAAAAAGGCCTGATACGGCAGCATTGGTGGATGTTGCCATCATCAGAAGTGCACCCTGAACTGACAGTAGGTGACAGGAGGGAACTTCAAGTAATTTATTTTTCATGTTTAAAAAATAACAGCAGCCGTAACAACAACAAGAAAACCTATTTTGCTCGAGTGGTTAAGGTTATCATAGCTGCAGTGACAAACTGCAGGGAATATACACGTGAGGGCATGTTAGAGGCTGGATCGACCACTGAAAATCATGCCCCCTGGACTCCCAGCAAGTGCTCTCCCTTGAGAAAGAGAGAAAAAAATTCTTCATGTGTATTTTTTCCTCGGCATCCTTCCTGATGCTGCCTGCCCCAGGCAGGTGTGTGAATATGTGGTGACGGGGAAAGGACAGGGTATAAAATCCATTTCAGTCTGATGAGGTCACTCTAATGGCAGTGCTCCTGCCAGAATTTCATTGCTGAGACGGCTTAGGCTCCGCCGGCCTTGCGTCTTGTGTGGCAGTTGGAGGGCTCCTTTTCTTTCACAGGTGACGATCCTTAATAAACATCCTTCAGGGTCTGCTTCTGGAGAATCCAATCTTAGACCCTGAGTCTACTAGGGGAGACAGAAAATAACCATTAAGCAAATATATACATAGGAGAATTTCAAATAGCGACAAATACGATACAGAAAATAAAACTGAGGGTGAGACAGTGGAGAGCAGGGCAGCTGCTTTCTCTAGGATGTTGGGAGAAACCTTCTTAGGTGGGCTGTGATGAGCCAAGACCCGAATAATAGGCAGGGGGCATTCATTTAAGATAGAGGGAACCTCCATTCCCTCACCCCCGAAATCCCAAGACAAAGGACCCAGGAATGAAATGGTTCTAAATTTTCTTTTTTTGACAGCCTAACTAGAAGAACCTCTTGTTTTAAATACATTTCTGTAATGTACTCTATCAGTCAGGGACCTGACAGGAAACAGGCAGTATGCTGCAAATCTGGTAGTTTAAGGAGAATGCAATAAAAGGGCTATTTGCAAAGAGAAGAACAGCATTCTCTTTCTCCTACAGATGGTATCAGTAGGTTGTCATCAGCTCCCTAGTCTTCTAGCCTTGAAGGAGGAAGAGGAGAAAATGGGTAGGGGAGCCTGGAAACAGGCTGTGCAGGAAAGGGAGCCGAGGGAACAGTTCCCCTGATCTCACTCTGCCCTTGTCCCCAAACTCCTCTGGTCCTCATTGGCCACATCCACCCTAAGTGCAGGGAGCCAGTTTGGAATTCTGAAGAGCTCCATCTTTAGGGGCACAGAGCATGGTGGTTAAGGGTAGAAGGTGGAACTAGGGGGCTTAGAGGCAAAGAAAGACCATCAACATGTGCAGTTTATATTTTAAAATAATATTTAGAAAGGATTTGAAAGAAGTGAAAAGAGACCCAGCTGAGCAGCTGAGGTTGTAACTTAGTCTGTCACTGGCCAGCTGTACATCAACATCTGCAAGCCGCTTTTTAAAATTTGATGTAAAAAATTAAAAGATAAAACTGATGAACTTGTTTTAAAATGGTATGAATCTCTGATGTGTCACACATCAAAATAAAATATCGGAGGTTTGTTTTAATGAATGCAATAAAAAGTATTCAGCCTATTGAAACATTGTTTACATGGTAAAAATATAATCACTTTTGAAATAATCAGAGAGTGCCAGCTCTTTTTATATATCTTTCTAGTCTGTAAGAGATTCTGGTTCAATTAAATCTCTTGTCATGATCTGAAGTCAGATTGCAGTTGTTAGATTATGAGTCAAAAAAGGTCTCAGA
>NW_012147190.1:3029326-3032315 GCF_000956105.1 Propithecus coquereli | reverse complement strand
TGTGAGGCTACTTAGTATGTCCCATCCAGAAATGAAAAATAGTGAAAAGGGGGTGGTGGCAATTTTATATATCTTTGAAATTGGAATATTCATGGAGCTGCTCTATTATACACTGTGCCAGCTCCGCTGCACGATGCTAGTAACAGCCGCACGGCCTCTTTATTCTCCTATGTCCCTAAGGAGAATAAGGCTGCCTTAGACAGTCTTCCCCCTGGTTCCAGGTTCTCCATTTGGGACGTGTGAACTGCTTGTCCAAAAGGGAATATGGAATTCTCTCAATTGTACCCATTAATAAGCTGCTCAAGTTACTAAAAACCCAAAGGCTCCCTTTTTTGTGCATTTGTTTGTATGCTTTTGTCTCATTATGTCTCTGGGTGCATTGGACTGGCCAGCCTCAGTGTCTCTGAGAATGAGTTTAGTGCTCCCATTCTTAACATAGCTGTTTTTTTTTTTGATAAATGTCAGCCTCTGGGATCTTTAGAGAATTAGAAGATACAGAACTTTCTCAGCAGCTCTTCCATAGGCAACTTCACAGGGCTACACAAAGTTTATTGAGACGATCAGTTAGGCATCTCCTTTTAAGATCTAAAAATAAATAAATAAAATCCTACACACTGCTTTTTGTGACACCATCAGACACCTGTTCTTGATTAACTAAGTGGCATTGGGAAAGTCACCCTACTTCTCTGAGCCTCAGTTTTCTCATGGATAAAATGGGGATAATAAGACCAACCATACAAGGTTGTCATGAGAATTACATGAAATAATTTAGATAAAGAATCTAGAACATCGCTTGGTATGTGGTAGACATCTAATAAACAGCAACGTAAGTAATAATAATTGTTACTATAATAATACTGGCTTTGATCATTGTATTTTAAATGTCCCCCACTGCCACAGATTTGTACTATTTATGAGATTTAGTAAATCTAACCAAAGAGAGACCCATAGCACAGCATTGCCCTTCCTAACTTTTAAAGATTTTATTACAGCCATTGCTTTAACATACCAAGGAAGTGTCATTGTCTGTAGTGCTATTTCCTCATAGAATGTTTCAGCCAGCTGTGCCTACAGTATAAAATGCAAATTAATTTATTTTACTTATGCTGCAAAGAATAGAATTAACATCTAGTTTCAAAATCCAAAGACGGATATTTAAAAGTGCCTTGATATCTATACTTGGCTGAAGTGAGAGGACAGTCCATGTATAAATATAACCCATTCATGGTTTTATTAACATTTAAACTGGCCATTATCACCCAGTGACCACCTAATACCTATACAAATGATGTAGCAAAAGGTCACTGGGAGTGTATGAGAGATTTTTGATACCAGCATCTCTTCTTGTTAGAAATATTCACTGTGCTTTGGAAAGCAATAAGCAGAAATGAGCCTGTTGTTGTCTTACTGAATTCCAATTTGGATATTATATAAAGACAACCCACTGTTGGGTTATTGATGGAATCAGGGTTGTATTTTCTTTATTCAACAATTTTATTCTGAATCATCCTTATTGAAGAGATCAGTATACGTTGATACATTTAAGCATTTGAGGTATTGAATCCAAATTTACTATAGCAAAGAGTTCATAGATTTTGGAGACAGGTTATGCTATATGTGGGCTAATATTTCAGTAAATATAAATACGGTATTTTTAAGAACTTAGAAAAAAGAAGAGTGCATCGTGTTCCTGTACCCCAGAGTAAACATCAGTAGCACCTTAGAGTAAGTGGACTCAAAATACCTGTAACAGAGGAAGGAGTGAGTAGGAAGGGCTCTGTGCTAACGTGGTATAGAGGATAAAGAAGGTATTTTTTGAATACAGACAGACCTGTCTAATATGTGTTTCTCAAGCTGACTAAGCAGATCACTTAGCTTCTTCAAGCTATGGTTTCTCATGTGTACAATACTGTGCCCTTATAGGTAATGAGATAACCAAGATAGAGATCTTTGTGCAATGCTTGGTACTAGTATTTCCATAAGTAGCAGTTGATATCATTATAGCATCACCATTATCAGATTACACCTGGAATATTGTGCTCAATTAGAGTTACACCATTTTAAGAGGGATATTTAGCAATCAGAACAACTAAAATGTGAATGATACATCAACAAGGAGTTTGAAGAACCAGTAGAAGAAACTGGAGTGGGGGAGGCATATTTACCTTGAGGAGGGGAAACTTAGGGTAGGGAGCGTGTTTGAACAAGATAGCTATTTTAAAGTAACTGCAGAATTTCCTCTTAAGAAGGACTATGTCTATCCTAAGGGCAAAAGGAGACTAATGGTAAAAGATGCCAAAAGGCAATTTTGGACTGAAAGATAAAAGAAAGAAAAGTTCATAGCAATTATAGCTGGTGAAAAATCAGATGGGTTGGCATATTCTGTAAAACCATTTTCTGGGAATGAAGCAATAATTTCACTGAGCAATTGATGGTATTACAAGATTTTTAACACATTGACTGCCACACACACACAAGAACCCAGAAACTTTTTGTTGGGGCCACAGTGTTTTGTTACGAAAATAGAATAGAAACTTAGAATGTAATTTAAAGATCAACATAAATAGAAAAATGAAATGTATTGACTGCTATTCGTTTAATCCAAATTTTTAGAATTAAATTGTCAATATTAATTGTAACAATAAGAACATCAACAAGATTTTATATATGCTTCACATAGCCCCAGGGTCAAAACTGGAGTGAGTTAAATACAACTCTTACAGCAGTTAATATGTTAAGTACTTGTGTGTTGTGGGTTACTTGGTACCAGCAAAAATATAAGACTTTCATTAAAGGATAATTAAGCAAGCACTGGTTTATATGAGGATGCAGAGCCCATATGCATATACCTCTGGGAGCAATGCTGTTTAGGAAAAATGAAAATCACATTGCTGCAAAAATTTAAAGTAGAACAGTATGTATATGTTTTGCTGATGGCCTGTTGTTATTAGGTAGCAATCTTTTCTTTTCTTAGATTTTCCTTATAGGA
>NW_012147190.1:3023631-3025921 GCF_000956105.1 Propithecus coquereli | reverse complement strand
CTGCTTGGTTCAGTTCCCTCGACACACCACTAGGCTGTGTTTGAGATGGCGCACACAGCGAAACAGTGTATGAAGCTCGGGTGTATGCCGTGATGGTGCTGGTCCAAACGGCAGCATGTGGGAGACGATATCATCCTGGTGGTGGTCAAGACTTTCACATGAATCAATAGGTACCTTTTGGAGTCTAGAATTTTAGATACAGAGAGACTGGGGAGAAATCGGAGAGAAATCTTTTTAGCAATAGACACGATTGCCTATTAAATTCTTACCCTGTAACATTGAAAGAACATCAAAATAAATCTGTGCAAAACCTGAGTAAGTTGAACCTCCTGGCTTCCACCTCTTACCTGGAATAAGCCAACTTGGTAAGGAAATGAACCCAGAGCCTGAAAGCAACTCAACCTTTTGACCATGTGGTAAGCACAGCTGCGAAGCTTAGGAATATATTAGCACAACACTCAGCTTTCGACTCCAAGAACAGCAAGGAGCAATTATAAGGATACTGCTTCCCATTATGGGTTCTTGAAGGTGAAGCATTATCTTAATGACTAAATGATTTCCTCAGTCTCTCAGGATATGGGAGTGTTTGATGAGGCTCCACTCAAAAACCCACATTTGTGTGTATTTACCTTTCTGAAGGTGACAGCCACCTTCTTTTCAATTTCTAATGCTAATTTTTCTCCTGCTTTGAAATTTCCCATTAGATCTAAAAAGACAGTTTAGGTCCTCAAAGCATATTACAAACCTCTCTATGGCAAATTTTATAGGGAGAGGGCGGTGGGAGTACAAACTTGTTTACTTCATTTTCTTTTAGGCTTAGGAAAGGTGCCAATAATGCCATCATCCTGCAAAAACTCTCTTCTTGGCTGCATTTCATTTTATACTTGATCCTAATTAGGTGAAAAATGACACATTTGTGGATTTCTTAGCATTTTTAGTGAAGGCTGGAGAGCACTTTGTGAAGCTTGATGTGAACATCATCAGCCAGAGGCATAAATACACCCACAGACGTTCCCTGAAGCATTTCCAGAAGACTCCTGTTGTTTTTGTTTGATAGTTGCACCCATTGAACTGTAGCACGGACTGACGTTTCTCAGATCCTGAACTTGGCTCCCTGTGTTACCGCTGGAAGATATTTTCCTTCCAATAATGCTGGTTAGTTTTTGCAAATCGTATACCACTTTCTTCAAGAAAAGAGCCTACTCTTTACCCCTGCTCACACTTCCCCTGCAGCCAGCACCATGGTTATTATATTATCATCGTGATCATCCTCACCATTACCAGTAGTAAACGTTGTTTATTAAATGCTTACTTTGTGCCAGATCTTGTGCTGTGTATATGCACACAATCTCACCTAATCCTCTCATGTGGCAGCTACTGTTTCCTTTTTACAGAAGAGAACATGGGACCTTAGAGAAGTTGCATATCTTACAGAAGGCCACCCATGTTAGGAAGTGAATGCATTGATGAAGGTTTAGTTGAAGAAAGTAGAATCCAATGTAGCTGGTTTAAACAGAGGGAATTTATTTGCCTTACAGAATTCTTGGTAGGATTAAAGAAAGAGACTCTACATTAAGCTTTTAGATTTGACTCCAAATCATAGCCCAGACCTGTATTGCCTAGCCAGCCCCTGCTCCTGCCAGGATATTGTGAGCATCTGCTGAATAAAGTGGCCACTGCTCTGGCTACTAATCCAAAACCACACTGCTTCTCAGGTAGTCTGTATTAATACAATAGACACTTTGTCCCATACCTCTCTCTCCACTCATCTAGACCTGAATTCATATTTCCAGCAAGTGCATCAGATTGGCAGAGCCTGGGTCACATTTAGAAGTGTAGACAAAAGTGAGCCCGAGGAGTGCAGTTTTTAATGAGTCAGTATCCAGTATCCAGCAGAGCAGCTATGCTGGGATTTGAACCCAGGTCAGTCTGATTCAGTCAGCCCATGTCTCTAATCATTGTACATATTGTTTCCTTTTTTATATACCATATGATTAACACATTCCTCATTGCATGATAAATAATTTTATCAAATCCTACCTACTGAATCAAATGCCTTTGGTAGACATTTGTTATTTTCCTTGCCCCATATCTGAACACTATATGTGAAGAATCCCCTACCTTATGAGACAGAGTCAGGCCGGGCGCGATGGCTGACACCTGTAATCCTAGCACTCTGGGAGACCAAGGCGGGTCGATCGTTTGAGCTCAGGAGTTCGAGACCAGCCTGAGCAAGAGCGAGACCCCGTCTCTACTAAAAATAGAAAGAAATTACTTGGACAACTAAAAA
>NW_012147190.1:3022937-3023581 GCF_000956105.1 Propithecus coquereli | reverse complement strand
AGTTGTCCAGCCAATTTCTTTCTATTTTTAATAGAGACAGGGTGGGTGCAGGTGTCTCACTCTTGCTCAGGCTGGTCTCGAACTCCTGAGCTCAAACGGTCCGCCCGCCTCAGCCTCCCAGAGAGCTAGGATTACAGGTGTGAGCCACCACGCCCAGCCACTAGGGTTGTTTTTTAAAGAGCAAAATGATCAGGCTACACCACATTACCCCACAGACCTATTGAATTAGTAATTTTAGAAGCTCTTCAGGTGACTGCAATACACAGCCAAAATTGGGAATGGGTGCTCTAGGGCGTGGTTTTCACACTTCGGTGGGCAGGAGAACCTTCTAGAGGGCTTGTTAAAACTCAGGTTTCTGGGTTCCCATCTCCAGGGTTCTAACTAAAATTAAAATTTTCTTAATTTTAAAAAATTAAGAGCATATCACAAATATCTTATTACCTGAAACATTCTTTTGTAGTATAATTTGTAGTGCCTGACTACTGTTCTGCATTTGGATGAACCATAATTTGTTTAACCAGTTGCCTATTGTAGGACGTAAGTTATTTCTACTGTGTTGCTATTTTAAATGTTATGATTTATATGTAATTGGGGCTGTATCATTAAATACAACCATGATTTTATATGTATACTTGTGTGTGTAT
>NW_012147190.1:3014587-3019872 GCF_000956105.1 Propithecus coquereli | reverse complement strand
GATCGTTTGAGCTCAGGAGTTCGAGACCAGCCTGAGCAAGAGCGAGACCCCATCTCTACTAAAAATAGAAAGAAATTACTTGGACAACTAAAAATCTATGTAGAAAAAATTAGCCGGGCATGGTGGCACATGCCGGTAGTCCCAGCTACTCGGGAGGCTGAGGCAGCCTGGGCCCAGGAGTTTGAGCCCAGGAGTTTAAGGTTGCTGTGAGCTAGGCTGACGCCACGGCACTCTAGCCCGGGCAACAGAGCCAGACTCTGTCTCAAAAAAAGAAAAAAAGAGACAGAGTCCACCCCCCATAACAGAAGCTGAAAAAGCCAGACACTAATCCTCTCAGCCTCCCTTGCAACTAAAAGGTGAATTCAGATTTGCTAAATAGGGATGCAATGTAAGACCAAGGCACCACCAATTCAATAACTTTGAATTGGAAATTGGTGCCATAAGAACCAGTGACCGTGGAAATGTCCAGCTGCAATGGTGGTGGACGCGTGACCGTGTCCAGTGGCAAATATTGACGGTATCTCAGTTGAAAACTAGTATCTCTGCCCAGTGGAGGCTCAGTGATAACTTCACCAGATCAGTTCTGCTCTGTAAGTTTGGGCGTTGTTGCTGACTGCATTGCTTCCACAACTACTCTCTTGCCTTCTACTAGTTGTTCATTATCAGTTCAATGGATGCCTTTTCTATTTAATTTAGCCCAAGTCAGTTTCTGTTGATTGTGGCTAAGTACCCTGACTGCTATGCTTCTTGAAGGAAGGGTTATGTCCTGTATTACCTTTTATCTCCTCTACTGCTTTATATGTTACAGGCAGTCAGGAAATTCATCAATTTAATTCGTTTCACTAAAGTTTACTGTACATACAGGTTCTCTCAAAAGAAAATACAAAATAGTAGAAATAGGAATCCTCTAATGAATATGCCTCCCTGCTGGGATTTATCTCCCTTCCTGCCAACAAGCCATTTGATAAGTGATGTCAGGCCACTTAAATGAAAATATTAGGTACTTTATGTGAATTGTCCTGTTGCTACATTTATATATCTATATCTACCTGTCTATCCATAATTTATTGAACACTTACTAAATTAGTCTAATGTTCGTTGTCTCGTTTTACTGTACCAACTCTATGAGAATAAAATAAGGCACAAAGAGATTAAGTAAAGGTCACACAGCTAATAAAATGTAGAGTCAGGATTGGTCTACCCCGAGGAATCATGCTGTCAGTGAGCATGCCACCGAACTGTATCTGCTTTAAAGGTATACCAGGAAAGATGAAGCTTAAGTCATGTGAATACTACTGGTGAAACTAGGCATTAAGATGTTAAAGTATTTTAAGACAGGAGGTGACTCTAGTCCCTTTCATCCCTTGTTATTAAGAGAAGTGCTTATACTTTGTGAGTGTGGGTATCTTAGTATCACCATATTCATAAATGGCTCAAGAATCTTTTAAATCACTGCTAGTCACTTTGTTTCTGTAAATTTATTTCTGATAGACAGGAAATTTTTAAAAAGATTTATTTCTCACTAAGACAAAGCCACTCTCATTGTTAGATTAAATGATTTCAAATGCTCTTTTCACTACCTTTAGAAATAAATATTTATCATGATTATACATTCTGAGGCATCCTGTGCATACTGAAATCTCTTACAGAAAGTGCTACTTGAGTATAAATTTAATCAAAATTACTGCCAAATGGTAAAGCTGGATGAACTGAAATGGGAAAAACAAGGATGGCCTTGCCTTGAATTGAATAATCGTGGCTGTTTGAATTACAATTATATCAGAATCACTTTAATATATGAGCAGAAGACCGAGAGTATTATAAGTGACTTATATATGCAGAAAAATTGTTATTTAACTATGTCTTTCCAATTCCTCATATTAGTACATTAAGTAAAGGTCATGATGACTGGATACAATTTTTTGATTGTGAAGATACATTCCCATAACATTCCTTAAAATTTAACAAAAAAACCCTTTTAAGTTTTTAAGACATTTATTCAATAGCTAGCAATAGCTACCACTTGGAATGCCATTTTGTGCTATGCATTTTAGCTAAGCCCTTTAAATGGATCATCTCATTTAATCTTAACAGCAGCCCCTGGGGTATGTACAATGTCATCCCTATGTTACGATGGGGAAACTGAAAGCATTTAAAGCACTGGAAGTGCTGAGAAGTGTTGAGATTGAGATTAATTTAATCCTGAAAGTCTATTTATAGAGTCTGGCAATTTTTAAAACTTTTTTCAACTTTATTAAGGTATAATTGACAAATGAAAAAATGAATATATTTACCATGTACAATGTATATACATTGTGAAATGACTGTCACAAACCCAGAGTCTGGTAATTTAACCATGCTAGTGGTGCTTGTTCACTTAGTTATTGAAAACAATAAGGGCTTAAGAACAATCAATTATAGCCCATATTCAATGTAACTAACACATACTCACCGATACCTTACTGGGCTTGGGAAACCGTGGAAAGAATTCTTTCAAGATTCTTGTGAAAAAGATTCTTTCAAGAGCCAAGGAAGAGATTTATTATAAGCAAAAGAGGGTTTGTGATTCTCATGTTAATGACCTCTCTCTTCTGGGAAATCTGAGACAATGAGAAATGCTGTATCAGTCTTTCCAGAAAGAAAAAGACATTTAATCTGCCCAGTTCTCCATTGCCAATAGGAGATGAATGACCTTCCTGGAGCAATGATAAATCTTCGGTCCCTCTCATCACTGTGCACTAACATGTTAAAGTCCCAGTGGGCCACGGTCTTATGCCTACCTGGGAGCAATGGATGGAATTTACTTGGGCTCATTATGTTCTTCTGCTTTCTTATGAGGCTAGTCTAAATTATCACTCTTCCAGGCCTAAGTTTCAGGTATTTAAAGCTTTTTGGTTAATCATTGTATGTGTGCGTCTATAACTCAAAGATATCTGAAACTTCTGAAGCTTAATATGCTACACAGAAAATGATTGTTTAAAATTCCTGCACAAAGAAAGGGTTTTTTTTTTTCTCTTTTTGCCTTAGCTATGGAATTCACATCTAAAGTCATTTCTTAGCAAAGCCTTCCTTAATTTCTAAGTTCATGTACCACCTCTTCATAGCATTTTTCACAATTGGAATATTTATTTGTGTCATTTTATAATAAATGCCTGCTGTTCACCATAAGCTCTATGAGGAGAGTGCCGTGGTTATTTTCGTCATCATTATGTCCAAAGTGCTGAGTGTAAAGCATTGTAAAACTTAGAACTATTTGTTGACTAATGAATGAATGGATGGATGATTGTATGGGTAGGAATAGTCAGCCCAAACTATGTTTGTTTGCTATATTGAAGGAACTCTGTTCTCTTTTACCCTAAAACTTGGACCATCTCTAGCTCCTCAAACTATCAAGAGACTTAAGAGGAAGGAAAAATGAAGCTGTTGTGTTTCATAAGACTAGAAACTCTCAGAATGTAAAGTATATCCCATTATAAGGAAATTGGGTTCCAGCTATCAGCTGGCTTCTTTCTCAACTTTACCAAAGATGGAGAATAACTAGTCTCTTCCATAGATGATCATGTCTTTTCTTCTTCATTATGTTAATATAGTAGATTATATTATTTGATTTTAAATAATAAACCAACCTTGCATCCCTGGGATAGATTTTACTTGGTTATGATGCATGGTCATTTTTGTTTTGTTACATATAACATTCTAATATTTTGTTAAAGATTTTTGCATCATAAGAGATATTATACCGTAACTTTTTTCTTTTTGGAAAATGCTTTTGTTAAGATTTGGTACTAGAGTTATGCTGGCTGCAAAAACTGAGTGGAGACAGTGATCGTCCTCTATTTTCTGAAAATGTTTCTGTAAGCTTGGTGTTTTTTTCTTTCTTGAATGTTTTATGTAATTTGCAAGTAAAGTCATCTGTGCCTGGAGGATTTTTTTGTGTGTATGTGTGTTCGGAAGTTTTTAAGAAATTCAATGTTTTTAATAGATACAGAATTTTAAAGATCTGGCTTTCTATTTCTTCTTGTGTCAAATTTGGTAAGTTGAATTTCTCATGGAAATTTTCCATTTCTTCTATGATGGTAAAATTTGGCATAAAGTCATTCATAGCCTGTTTGTATCATCATTTTAATATCCATAACATCCATAGTGATAATCCCTTTGCATTGTTGACATGGGTGATGTACATTCTCGTTGATCAATTTTTCTAGATGTTTGTCAATTTTGTTAGTATTTTCAAAGAATCATCGTTCGGCTCCGTGAGTTTTCTCTCTTTTCTCTCTATTTTTTATTTAGTTGATTTCTACTCTTTATTCTTTTCTTCCTATACTTCCTTTGTGTTTACTTTACTCATTTTTTTTTCTAGATTTTTTTAAGTGAAACCTTGGGCCACTGATTGGAAATTTTGCCTCTATTCTAATATTAGTGCTTAGAGATACAAGTTTCTCTCTAAGCCCTACTTTATTTGTTTTCCCAAAATGTTAATGTATTTTCATGGGCATTCTTTTCAAATTCTTTTCCACTTTGTGTGTGAGTTCATTTTTATCTTATAGGTTATTTGCAATTGTGTTGTTTTATTTCCAGTTAGTTTGGCTTTTCCGAGATATGATAATATTAGTAATTTCTAATCAATCCTGTTGTGGTTTCTCATAGTTACTGTCCTTCAAAAATTTATGTATAATTATCTATCTTGAATAAATATATCATGTGCACTTAAAAATGTGTATTCTGCAGCTGAAAGATATACTGTTCTATACATGACAATTTAGATCAAGATGGTTAATAGGGTTGTTCATATCTTATATGATTTTATTAACATTTTTCTAATTCTTTCTAATACTGGGAGAGAAGAGTATAAAGAAATCTGTGCTACATTTGTGTAATTTTTATTTCCTTCTTTGATTCTGTGTTTGCTTCATGTACATTAAGACTACTATTTATGGCCTATGCGTTGATAATTATTATGTCTTCCTGATGAACTTTGTCTTTCATCATTATTAAATGTCCCTTTTTATCTATGGTTGTATTATTTGTCTCAAAGTATATTTTATTTGATATTAATAGAGCCCTTCTAACATTATCATACTTTTTGCATGATAAATCTTTTTCTATTGTTTATATTCAATGTATCTATATATTTATATTTAAAGTGGTTTCTTATAGGCCCCACACATTAGGGTACTGATTTTTATATGCTTTAACAATCTCTGCTTTTTAGTTGGATGAGAATGTTTAGAACATGGTAGGCAAACTACAGCTCTTTGCTAAATCCAGCCCATGGCCTTGTTGTA
>NW_012147190.1:3009584-3010813 GCF_000956105.1 Propithecus coquereli | reverse complement strand
TGAAATAAAAAATAAATAAATAAAAAAAAATGATTGGAAGAAAGGACATGGAAACTAGTAATAAAGGCCTGATCATGTGTAGGAAGTGTTAGCCTACAGATTCCACCCGATTGTTTTTTAACTTTCCTATATTGAAATAACTTCAGGTTTACAGAGGGTTGCCAAGATAGTACAGAGAGTTCCCTCATATTCTGTACCTGACCTTCCCTAAGTTAACATTTTACATAACTATGGTGCAGTTATCAAAACTAAGAAATTAACATTGGTAAATCCTGTTGAAAAAACTAGTCTTTCTTCAGATTTCTCCAGGTTTTCCAGTAATGGAATCCAATCTTTCTTTGTTCAAAAATTCAATCCAGGATGTTGCATTTAGTTATCATGCCCTGTTGGTCTCCTCGAACATGTGATTTTCTCAGTCCTTCTTTTTGTTTCATGACCTTGCACTTTGTAAGAGTACTGGTTAATTATTTCTTAGAATGTCACTTAATTTCAGTTTGTCTGTCACTTTGTCACAATTAGGCTAGTCCACACAAATGTTTAATCTACTTCTTAAAGAAAGTGTACAAAATCCGTCAGAGCTGACTTGAGTGCAGGGGAGTAGCAGAGACATTTTTATTTGAACATGTAAAGACCAATATGATTAAACTGGTCCAATTATCTATTAGTTTAAACATGAATTGTAAGTTTATCATATGCAAATTTATTTCACACTTTCTTGAAAGGAAAATAACACCAAGTACTATGTGCCAGATACTATGTTCTATACACATTGCCGTTTTATTGTCAAACAACTCTAAGAAGTGGGTATTACTATTATTAATATTAACATTATCATTATTATTATTATTCTCATCTTGGAGTTAAGGAAATTTAAGCTCAGGAAAAATTTAGTGAAGTTTCTAGTTGCACAGCTCATAATGTCCATGAAAAGTATCGTTAAACCTAAATCTTTCTGACTCCTAAACCCATACTGTTTATTCATTAAGCAAAATACTTTGGTCCTGTGTAATTTTTCCTTCTTTGCTGATAAGAGCTCATTTAAAATATTATAATCAAAGTGTATTCTAGAGGCTTTTGAGTTATCCCAGATATATATTGATGAAAACTTTGAAATAAGATTTCTTCCCTTAATATTGGTAAAAACATATTCCCAGTTTCTTAATCCCTCTTGTCTTCTCTCTCTGTCTCTTTCTCATCTAACTACACACACACACACACACACACACACA
>NW_012147190.1:2976378-3009534 GCF_000956105.1 Propithecus coquereli | reverse complement strand
AGGTGAAGCATGAAATTTTAACAGCTAATATTTCTTAAACATTCTTTATACACCAGTCAGTGTTTTAAATTAGTTATATGAAGTAGTTAATTTAATCCTTAAAGTACTATTAGTATCCCCATTTTCAGATGAGGAAAGTGAAGCATAGAGAAGTTAAGCAATTTGCCCAAGGTTGCACAGAGTAGTGGAGTCAGAATTTGGGCCCAGGCTGTTCAGTTCTAAAGCCTGAGCCATCAACAACCATTCTTGCCCTGTGACGTTACTGCAGGAGCATTGTATTTGGGGTCAAGGGACCTTAGCATCATTAACTGGTGCTGGACATCAATTAAATTCTTCATAGAATGGAGGAGTTAGACCAGATAGTGGGTGTTCTTTTAGGTCAAAATATTATGTTTATTCTTGTTTACTTAGATATCTGATCATCTCCCTATGAAGGTGTTGTAAGGAGAATCATAAATACTATCACATAGATCTTTTTTCAAGATCCTAGATGAACATTTTTGTGTCAGAGTAAGTGGCAGAAATGGATTGTAAGCACAGCTCTGTCTGTTCCCAGAGTTAAACTTTTATCAGGGTTGGCGTCATGAGCATGATCTGATCAGGCATGCAGAGGCCATCAGTAGAAGGGCCTCACACTAGTGTAATATTCTGCTGTCATGATTCTGAAATTCTTAATGATTTATGAGCAAGAGACCCACATTTTCATCTTTCACTTCACAAATTATGTCATTCCAAATCGTCTCATTCCTTCTACTGTAGTCTTGAGATGCTGCATAGGTAGCAGAAGGCTTGTCATAGGAGGTAGGGCTAGGAGATGCTCCCCAGTGTGGGGACATAATCTGTGAGACAGTCATTCTTAGAGACAACTAAGGGACCATCAGTGAATGCCGAATCTCTTGGTTTGCTGGTTTGTTCTCTTTAGTTTCTTGCCTTTTACACTCTGTAAGAGCAGGATTTTCCATTACATCTTGTTGATACTTACAGCCAACTTCTGTGGGTCAGTACCTGTTATCTTTCTAATTGGAGAAATAATTAAACATGTGTACCCAGATCTTGCATATAGAAAGAAAGAGAAAGAGACATTTCTTAATATGTTGTTCCCACCTTCTCTCTGGGAATGATTCCTAATGCTAACATCGTATATTCTTTGTCAGCCATGCTGTTATGTTTTCTAGCCCGTATGAGAATTCAGAGTTTGTATCTCAAATAGAATAAGGCCCATTCCACCCATGAAGCTATTTCACATTCAGCTTATTTGAGCTCTTGCTCCCACCACTCCACCCCAGGAGAGTATCTCAGAGATTAAAGAAACTAAATAGAAATTGCTTTGCAAAGAGTATAACCTGCTAACACTTCTTTGATATCACAGACTTTTTAAAATTCTCTCGTTAAACTGACCCACCGTTCTTACAAAAAAAAGGGAGGAGTATGGTTTGCCATTTTAAAGCATATGCTCTGGCTTAACAAAGTTAGTTGAAGCAAACCTGTCAAATGCCAAAGTGTAGTGTATTAAAATTTCAACGAAATGTCAGGAGAAATGGGAAAACTGGTGAATTTAAGAAAATCTGTCATAAAGATTGCATTGCATGTTTCTTTCTGCCTAAGTTCAGATGACATATGGAGGTTTAAAAATATAACCTAATGATGTGTCTTTATGGTAACAAGTTTATATAACCTAATTGCCACAAAACTGTCATTGCTGGTTAATTTATTAGGGTAATAGAAGATGTTGTGCTCTTAGAATTTAGTTGGAATGAGTTCTGTCCAAGAACACTGATGGCTCTGAACTGTAAATTTTCTATTTTTGTCACTTATTTGAAACTTAACAAGATGCGCATGGTTAAATGCAGGCATAATATTTTTAACGATTTTACCTGAAATACTGGTGTGGATGCAAGAACATAGGTGAGTTTGAGACAGTGCTAAAGGCTTGTTATGGGAGAAGTCTATATGTAAAAGATTGGGAGAGTTTCTTGTCATGTCCTTTGCTCACTTTTTAATGGGGTTGTTTGATTTTTTTCTTGCTGATTTTCCTGAGTTCTACATAGATTCCATCAGATGTGTAGCATGCAAATATTTTCTCCCATTCTGTAGGTTGTCCGTTTGCTCTTGTGATAGTTTCCTGGGCTGTGCAGATGCTTTTTAATTTGATCAGGTCCCATTTATTTATTTTTGTTGTTGCTGTGATTGCTTTTGGGGACTTCTTCATAAATTCTTTGACTAGACTGATGTCTATAAGAGTTTTTCCAACATTACTTCTAGAATACTTATGATTTCATGCCTTAGTTTTAAGTCTGTTGTCCACCATGAGTTGATTTTTGTGAGTGGTGAGAGATGTGGATTCTGTTTCGGTCTTCTACGTATGGCTATCCAGTTTTCCCAGCATCGTTTATTGAATAGGGATTCTTTTCCCCAGTGTATGTTTTTGTCTGCTTTGTCAAAGAAGATAGACTACTGACCACTAAACATATGAAAAAAATGCTCAATATCTCTAATCATAAGGGAAATGCAAATCAAAACCACAATGAGATATCATTTAACTCCAGTGAGAATGGCTTTTATCAAAAAGTCCCAAAACAGCAAATGTTGGCATAGATGTGGAGAGATAGGAACACTTATACACTGTTAGTGGGACTGCAAACTAGTACAACCTCTATGGAAAATAGTATGGCGATACCTCAAAGAATTAAAAGTAGAGCTGCCATTTGATCCAGCAGTCCCACTACTGGGTATATACCCAGAGGAAAAAAAAAGATATTGTATAAAAAAGACATCTACACTCGAATGTTTATAGCAGCACAGATTACAATTGCAAAGATGTGGAAACAACCCAAGTGCCCATCAATCCATGAGTGGATTAATAAAATGTGGTATATGTATACCACGGAGCACTACTCAGCCATAAAAAAAGTGGTGAACTACTTATTGTATTATCTTGGGTGGAGCTGGAGCCCATTCTTCGAAATGAAGTATCACAAGAATGGAAAAACAAATACCACATATACTCACCATTAAATTGGTACTAATCGATCAACACTTAAGTGCACATATGGCAGTAACATTCCCTGGGTGTCTGGCAGGGGGGAGAGGGGAGGAGGGGATGTGCATCTATCGGGTGTGGTGTGCATTGTCTGGCAGATGGGCACGCCTGTAGCTCTGACTTGGGCGGTGCAAAGGCAATATATGTAACCGAAGCATTTGTACCTCTGTAATATTCTGAAATAAAAAATAAATAAATAAAAAAAAATGATTGGAAGAAAGGACATGGAAACTAGTAATAAAGGCCTGATCATGTGTAGGAAGTGTTAGCCTACAGATTCCACCCGATTGTTTTTTAACTTTCCTATATTGAAATAACTTCAGGTTTACAGAGGGTTGCCAAGATAGTACAGAGAGTTCCCTCATATTCTGTACCTGACCTTCCCTAAGTTAACATTTTACATAACTATGGTGCAGTTATCAAAACTAAGAAATTAACATTGGTAAATCCTGTTGAAAAAACTAGTCTTTCTTCAGATTTCTCCAGGTTTTCCAGTAATGGAATCCAATCTTTCTTTGTTCAAAAATTCAATCCAGGATGTTGCATTTAGTTATCATGCCCTGTTGGTCTCCTCGAACATGTGATTTTCTCAGTCCTTCTTTTTGTTTCATGACCTTGCACTTTGTAAGAGTACTGGTTAATTATTTCTTAGAATGTCACTTAATTTCAGTTTGTCTGTCACTTTGTCACAATTAGGCTGGTCCACACAAATGTTTAATCTACTTCTTAAAGAAAGTGTACAAAATCCGTCAGAGCTGACTTGAGTGCAGGGGAGTAGCAGAGACATTTTTATTTGAACATGTAAAGACCAATATGATTAAACTGGTCCAATTATCTATTAGTTTAAACATGAATTGTAAGTTTATCATATGCAAATTTATTTCACACTTTCTTGAAAGGAAAATAACACCAAGTACTATGTGCCAGATACTATGTTCTATACACATTGCCGTTTTATTGTCAAACAACTCTAAGAAGTGGGTATTACTATTATTAATATTAACATTATCATTATTATTATTATTCTCATCTTGGAGTTAAGGAAATTTAAGCTCAGGAAAAATTTAGTGAAGTTTCTAGTTGCACAGCTCATAATGTCCATGAAAAGTATCGTTAAACCTAAATCTTTCTGACTCCTAAACCCATACTGTTTATTCATTAAGCAAAATACTTTGGTCCTGTGTAATTTTTCCTTCTTTGCTGATAAGAGCTCATTTAAAATATTATAATCAAAGTGTATTCTAGAGGCTTTTGAGTTATCCCAGATATATATTGATGAAAACTTTGAAATAAGATTTCTTCCCTTAATATTGGTAAAAACATATTCCCAGTTTCTTAATCCCTCTTGTCTTCTCTCTCTGTCTCTTTCTCATCTAACTACACACACACACACACACACACACACACACATGCACACACACACACGTGTGTATATTTATCTATCTGCAAATATAATACTGAATATGAGATATATGAAGGAGTATGCATATCTGCAAATATAATACTGAATATGAGATATATGAAGGAGTATGCATTTAAAACAAATCTTATTAATTGTTGAAATTTCCTATGCTTCAGTACCAAGATGATATTGGTCAAAGTCCAATTTTTTTCACACTTTTAATATGTGTCGGTAGAAGGAAGAATTTGGGGAGTATATTTTGGAAGTTTAATTATCTATAGTTTAGATATGATAAATTAGCTAAGATCAAACCAGGTGCACCTACTAAATTGAACCATCTGGAGGATTTCAGACTATTAAAACTGTAACTTCTAATGGTTCAAACCTTAACTTGGGTGCATCAAATTCTGGAATTATTCCCATCATGTGTTACAAGAAGAAGTTGCACAGAATTGAGAATTACATATTGTCTAATTCAGCAATCCAGTTTTATAGATAAGTAATCAGTATTTCAAGGTCATTGATCTGGTTAATAACAGAATTCAGGCTAGAACATTTATGTTAAAAATCTCTTCCTCCTTGATATTCTGTGAATCTGGAAGAAAATAAGTTAGGTATTGGTTAAAATAAAGCTTTCCAATTGTATTTATTTTTCACATCTGATTATAAAAGAGGAATTATCCATATGGGTATTGTATGTGATTTTTCCATTTTTACCAAAAAATAAAGCAGTCATTATATTTTGAAATAGAATAATTAATCAATGTGTTGCCATTGAAGACAAATGAGAATATGAAGATGTCTAAAGATTTGTCGATGGAGGAAACTTTATGTTATTATATTTGCAGTAAAAATGTAAGAAAAAAAAACCAACAAAACCTTAAAACATTATCTGATTTAATGGAGGATGTTGTGTGGCCTAAGAATTATCAAATGCATAATAGCCAATGCATTTCATGTTATCTATCTCCTAGAGCTAAAATTAATCAAGAATTTATGTACTTCCATGAGACAACTTTTGTGCCAACAAAATGTGGTTTGTATAATAAAAAGCCAGAATCACAAGCAAATTATACCTCTCAGTTTGAAAAATGTGGATGGGCTATAAATAATAAATTTGTGGAATCATGCATCCTTAAATGGTTATTTTTAATACATTAACAGAATTTTTAAAGCCTTCTTCTATTGACAGCTTTGATGAATGTTGTTTTGAATATCTTCTTGGCTGAATCTTTCAGAAATGTTTTCACAGGTTGAAATCAAGGGGAAAACAGCTCATCTATGTGACATCTATAGATATTTTGTCTACCTAATAAAATCACTTTACAGAAATTTGTATTGAAAAAATTTTCCACTATCTTTATTCCTCCTGTGCATTCTTAGTGTTATGGTCAGCAAGTTTGCTTCAAGTGAACCAAGAACAACATTGAATAGAAAGAAACACGTACTTAATTTGTGATCCAAAATCATAGTTTTATTGTCTGTATTCCAACCAACCTTTTTTTTTTGGACTTTGTCCTTCAAAACCTGCTATTGGCTTTGTGTGACAGTTTTAGAAGGTTTAGTTGAAATCAAATCCTTAAACCTATTAGGATTTGTATATTAACATATTCCTAGATTTAATTATGTCTAGTTAATTTTTAAATACCTTAACATTTTTAAAAAATCTCTAAATGTGTTAGTCTTTAGTTTACATATTTATTTAAACTATGTTTATTATATAATATTGCATTTGATTTAAGAGTTACTAGCTTTAAGTATTAAATTTTGGTATATAGTTATTTCCTAAAGAAAACATGTTTACATGAAAGATGAAGTCACTCAGATCTATTATAAGAGGTTTATTATCTATTTCAGCATGAAAACAGAAAAATATGAACAATTATTAGCATTAGGTAGCAGATAGATACACCAATGATTTTAATATGCATGCTCTTTGATTCTATGAAATCCAGAGGACTGGGTTTGACAAAAAAATTAAAATTTGGCACATAAACCTTAGAAAAGTTTCAGGTTACTCTGATAACCTCAAAGAATGCATTGTCAGCAGAGAAAACTAGAAGATATTTGCTTCGGGGATTGCTTTAGTGAATACAGCCTCTCAGTTCCCCAAGGGAGATTTGGTGGTGTTGGGTCTTTACCTGTCTCTGGTGAAAGCCTGCCAGGTTACAGGAAGCCCCATGTGGGGATGAACAAACCTCATATACCAACAACGCCAGCATAAATTAACTTACATTGTTAGTACTACCAGTCTGCCGATATGCGAAGTCAGTAATTCACAAGGGCTAGGACAGAGGGAACATGGCAGACCCAGTCGGCACCTGCCACAGGATTAGAAAATGGACAATTCATTTATTTTAATTATAAAATATTACATTTGTATTTGATCATGATATATAAATATAAAATATAAAATCTCTTTATCATCTCTCCCTCCCATTCATCAGGGATAACCAGTGCTAGTAGATCACGTACCTTTAGAACTGTATCCTACGCACACTCTTCTGTACCTCCCAACCCCCACCAATGCTGCATGAAAGTCAGCGCTGATAGATATCACTCACTCTTTTCACCACTTACATAGCATTGCATTATATAGATGTGCCCATGAATTGTTCATGCATTATCCTGTTGAGGAACTTTTAGGTTTTCTCCAAGTTTTCCCTGTCATATACAGTGGAGCAGTGAAAGCTCTGTATACCTGTTTTTGTACTCTCTTGTATTTTGTAGGATATTAGATTAAAAGAACTGGAATTACTGACTAAATGGGGCATTTTCATTTAAAATTTTGTAGATGCTACCAGATTATTCTCTAAAGAAATGTGTAAATTGCAAACTCACAATGTATTTTACCATTATTTTAAAATTTTATTGCCAGTCTAATTGGTAGAGGCTCGAGACTATTTTCTTTAATTAACCTGCTTCTCCCCTAACCACTAGTGAATTTGAGTATCTCTTCAAATATTTATTAGTATTGACATTTTTTTCTGTCAATTTTGGTCAATAATTTGGTAATTTTTATTCTTTAAGTTTTTCATTCTTTCTATGTGAGGAATGTTCATCATTTGTCTTTTCATTTGATTTATCGTGAATTTCATCATAGAGAAGTTATATTTTTATGTATTCTAATAAGCTCCTCTTTTGCCTTCTGACTTTTAGGTTTTACGTTTTCCTTATGATGTTTCATTACCCCAAGATAATAAAAGTATTTTCTTATGTAATCATATATATTCTTCCAATATGTGGATATAACCCAATATTTCCATAACAAGTTGAGCTCCTTAAGTTCTTTAACAGGATTCTAAATGCCAGTCAGCTTCTCAGCATGTATGCGGAATAAGGCCTGTGTACCCTTGAAGGAATGTGAGGAGCTGGCAGTCTAAATTTGTAGAGTGTCAGGGTACAAAGCTAATTTCATATTTTCACTTCTGAACTGCCTTTACTGTAGAGATAATTGAGTAATACTGAAAATTATTTAAGTGGTTCTTGTAGCATTAAATCACAATAAAGGTCCTCTAGGCTGGGAGATTGTGTGGGAGAAATCATGTCACTATTTTAAGTGTTGGCAGAGATGGCCAGCTTAAATAAATCTGTCAGGGCCACTTAGGATAAATGCAAACCTCAGATGGGCGAAAATGATGATTGGATGCATTATGTGAAAGCAAAAATTCGTGGAGGTTCTCTAGTGGTCATTTGAGCTCAATAATTTGGACATGAAAGGAGAACAGCAGAAAAGACATAATTGGAGTTGGGAGTGCTCAAGAAATACTCAGTGAAATCCAAAGGATGCTTTCACCTTCTAAATATGTATTTCCACATATTATATCACATCCACAGTGCAATAGGTAAGTTCTTAAAAGTTCGTTATGTGGCAGGCACTGTCATAAATATTTTAACTGCCTTGCTTGACTTATTTCAGGCTTAAAATTCGTTTTTTACACCAAGTCTCTTAGACTTACCTGCTGTCTTATTAATTCCCCAGCCTTTTTATTAGGATACATCATTGAGGGACTGAGCTTATGTTTTTACTCTGGTACTCACGAATATCAGTGCCACAAGAGCAAGGATCATGTTCATGTCACTCAATATTTCATATCTAGTGGTTAGCACAGGGCATGGCACAGGGTCAATGGTCAACTAATATTAACATTTTTTGACTTCATAAAAGAACTTTGCTTTCAGATTTTGTGAGAATAAGGATTCTTAAACCACTGAGTGCTGACAAGTTTAAATCAATTTCCCTGTCTCCCATTTTATTACCCAGAACCTTTCGTCCCCACCTGAAAACAACCTTGAAATATTAAGGAAAATGCAAAGTGGCAGTTTTACACATCGGTAACCGAGACTTTTGTTCCAAAAGAATTTTCCAAATGAGAGGGCCTCTCCACATTGAGAAAAAAGCAAGGAGAGAAAAGTTTTCTGGAAAATGTTTTACAGAGAAATATTCATGAAAGATATCGCCCTGAACACTTCAAAAAGTGATTGATGTTCCAGAATTCCGTGGGGAGTATGTGTAGAGTGTGTAGAGATGCAGATAAATTTGGCAGATATTCACATCTGGAGTGGAAGGAAATACTCATCCCAGCTCTTGTGATGGAGGCTCTTAGCTTAAAGAAAGACCAAAGGAAATCAGAAACCCCAGCACTTTTTGGAAGAGGTCAGGGATGCTCAACAAGGAAATTGCATCTGCAGCTGAGATTGCTCATTCTGTCAACTTCACAGGTGCCTGGGCTGTGGTCCCAGAGAAGAGTATGGGAAGGGATAATAGGTAAGCTGTCATTTTGAGAGGATAGCAAAGGATG
The DNA here is from genome assembly GCF_000956105.1 of Propithecus coquereli. Lineage (NCBI taxonomy): Eukaryota > Metazoa > Chordata > Mammalia > Primates > Indriidae > Propithecus > Propithecus coquereli. The sequence continues at coordinate 3,000,290 of NW_012147190.1, read as the reverse complement.
AAAGAAGAAGAGTTACAGCAAATGTAAAATGTATAACCCTAACATTTCATTCTTACCACTTCAAATACTGTACTCAAGAGACATTTAACCTCCCAACTCTCAGAATGGGAATGTTGGGCAGGACAGAAAGGGAGTATATATATATAGTATGTATATACTATATATATATATATAAAATCTGTGTGAGGTAAGGACTACCTCTGTTGGGTTCACCTGGTACAGGGCCTACCTTATAGTAAAACTGGGTAAATATTTGTTGTTAAATTAAGAAAACTGTCTTCTCTTATCTTGTCCTCGGATTTGGGCACAATTATCCTCAGTAATACTGACCGTCCCAAAGCCAAATTTGCAATCCAAGTGAGTGTTCATTAAGAGCTGAGATCATCTCTTATCCATATCCAAAGTGAGAATTTATGATATTTCTGGCACATGACTGGCGCTATTAGTAAATAAGTGTTGGATGAGTGAATGGCTGAATAAATGAATGAAGTTGAATGCTTACAGTTACTATTAACAAAGCGTGGGGCAAACTCCACTTTTGTAAGGAAGTCTTTACCTAATTCCAAAGACAAACTGGGAAGCATATCCCACTCCACTCCACACCCTCTACAATTACACACCACCATATGACAGATGAAAAATCCAGACACCCATGTCCATTCTAAAAAGTTAAAGAAAATAAGATGTATACAAAATTTTATCTCATGAGTAAATTCCTTATTCCATATTTATAAGCCTGGTTTTACAGTGGCATTTGCAATAAAAGTGCATCGTCTCTTTACTTATGTAGTTGACAACACATCTTCCTAAGGAAATGATTCTTGAATTTGGGTAAACTGACCTTTATCAGAATTTGAGAGCCGCCATAAACCATCTCCCCAGAAAAAAATGCACGTATATATTTTAACGAATGTTTGCATATAACATCAGAGTTTTTACTGTATCCCAGGTTAAGAGATTTGATTATAATGAGGAAATCTTAATACCAATTGCATATTTGATGTTATTAAAAAGTTATTGTTAATTTCTTGGTGTTATGTTTAGATGACACGATATATTACCTGGGATTCGTTTCAAAATAATCTGTGGCTGGGGAAGAGGTTTAGTAGATATACATACCTTAGCACTGATAAAGTAGTTCTGTGATGATAGAAATGTTTTGTAGCACTGTTTTTTCAACTGTTTTGTAGCACTTCACTGTCCAAAAGGCAGCCACTTACCACATATGGCCACTGAACACTTGAAGTATGGCTAATACAGCTGAGAACTGAATTTTTTATGTTATTTAATTTTAATTAATTTAATCAATTTATTTTAATTAATAAGTGACAAGGGGCTACTGTACTGGACATCACAGAAACAGATAAACAATTGGTGTGACCTGATGATACTTAAAGCTGGATGATAGGAACATGACTTACATACACCATTTTCTCGATGATATGTTTGGAACAGTTCATAATAAATATTCAAGAAAATTGAAAAAAAAAAAAAGAACGCCAGGAAGACAAATATAGCAGGATCTCATTAATGCATGGAATCTAAAAAAATCAAAATCATATTATAGAAACAGAGAGTAGAACGGTGGTTTGCAGGGGCTGGGAAGAGAGGGAAATGGGGAGATGTTGATCAAAGGGGACAGACTTTTAGGTATACGATGAACAAGTTCTGGTGATGTTATGTCCAGTATAGGTGGTGGTGGATGTATTAATTAATTTGATTGTGATAATCATTACAGACTGTATGCATATATCAACTCATCACATTGTACGCCTTGAATATATGCAAACTTTGTCAATTAAATATTTTAAAATAAAAAATTGAAAAACATCATGAGTAGAGAAAAGGAGAGGAAAAAAAATTAAGCCTTTTAAGCCCTATTCTTTTGATGCCCATACAGGGCTCCCTTTGCAGGATGAGCAGAGGCTCTTTAGGTCCTTGGCAGCCTCTCAGAAGAGGTTGCCAAGAGACGAGCTCAAGGTGCTACATGGCAGCCCACGGGAGGCCGTGGGCAACCACAGAGTTGCTTGAGAGGGAAATGGAAGCTTAGTTTGTCAAAGTGAAGAATCGGCCTCTGAGACTAGATTGCAGGGTGAGCTTGGGCGTTTAGAAACGAGCCAGGCAGCTACCACTGCAATAATGCAAAAGAGGCAGAAACATAACATGTTACATAAGCCAAAAGATTCTAAACCAGTGAGTAGAATTCAGGTGGTTGGGAAGTATGTCATGTGACAATGAATATGGCTGGGAAGGAGAAAGACCCAGGGTAAATGGTAAAAGAGTTTTCTCTAAGGGAAACTATTATTGTTCTTGTCAAAGTCCAGCCATGCAGAGAGTAATTAATTTCTGTCTTCTGAGACGCCTGTCGATCCATGATTTACATTGGAGCATCCACGTCTCCATCTATTTAATTTTAAAAGGAATGTAAATGCTAGGATCTGGGGTTAATAAACCAAAACTGAATTTTTCATGGAATGTCTAATACATAGTAAGTGCTGTGACTAATACAACTCAATGATTTAAACAACAAGAAAAGGTAAAGGAGGACACATGGAATCAGGGTGCTATCTAACTGTGCGTTTACCCAGTGAGGAAAGGGCTTGGGATACTTGGGCTTCTTCCTAGGAAGTACTGTTGATAATGGCATCATGCACTGACGTGAGGGGGTAGAACTCTTCCTGGGGCTGGAGGGAGCTGAACCACATAGCCCTGGCGTTTGCTGTCCTCTGCCAATGGGAGGATCATCTCCCCACTCTTCCCCCTTCTTGCCTTCTTTGACCCTTCTTCCCTCCTCAACGTCTTGGATCAAGTACGGAAAAAAGAGATATTTTCTTCATTTGCACAGCGAGGCTGAGATTAGATTGACTGTTTCAAGAGCACTTCACTGAAGGTGTGATGACATCAAAATGGAAATGAACAGGAAGCCTAAGATGCAGCCAGATAATATAACTTGTTCATAATATTAAAGAATTAATATGGATTGAAAATATGATACATATCTAATACTATATTGTGTATATAAATAGTATCTTACTTGATCTGTATATCAGACTTAGGAAATAGATATTATTCTCATTTAATAGATGAGAAAATAGAGCTCAGAGAGGTTAATCTTTCGGTCTACATTGCAAAGCTAAAAGACAACAGAGACCAGATTTGAATCTGAAATTACCCACTCCAAACTCACCCTCTTAATCACTCAATATACTTTACTATTTCATCTTCAGCTTGGAGACCCATAGAGGGTATCACCCTACCTGGCTCCTGACCTGCCTCCAAGCAGCAGAGGGTTTTCTTTTCTTTTCTTTTTTCCCTTTTATAAAGGAAACCCTGAATATCCACTCACCCCCTTCAGAATAAAGCCTGTCCCCTCCCATAGGAATGTGACCTCATCCTAAGACATCAACCCATCAACCATGTCAGAATACATCTCTACACATAAGAAGTGGATAATCAATACAATCGCCCGCAGACTGTCCCTTTCACCCCTAATCCCCTACCCTGGGCACCTCTCTTGCCTTAGCTGCAGAGGAGGGCACAAGTTGACTTCATATCTTCTTCATCATCCTAAATCCTTATGATGATAATGCTGCCGTGGTGGTAGTTCTGGTGGTAGTGGCGATTTCCATTTATCGAATACCTAATATATCCGTGGAGCTATACTCAGAACTTTTCACATTTACAGCAGTCCCAACAGTAGTTATTATGATCTCCATTTTACAGATGTAAAAACTGAGGCTCAGAAAGTTTAACCATGCTCACTCAATCTGGTAAATGCAAATGCTAGGATTTGAACCCAGAACTACATGATTCAAAAGCTTTTGTTTCCTCTACTGAAAAAGATTAAAATGGAAATAAGTGTATGTACAGGGAAATTTGAGGGTCATTTGTGTGTAAGCATCTGTCTTTCTGTGTCTTTTCTCGCTCTGAAGCTTCATGATAGGACCTATGAAGTCAGGCAAAGATCTGTTTATTTTAGAACCATGATATTTTTATACCTTTCTTTTGGACCCCTCTCACTCACCCCCACATTCAGTAAACCCCGTTTCTTTTTACCCTTGTGAAATCTTGAGAACAGTTGATCTCTGTCACATTGTGTTGTACCAATTACACAACCATTTCATTTCCACCTCACTACACAGTCCCGCACTCTGGTTCCGTGGGGTAAGTAAAGGTTTGCCCTCATGTTCACAGCAGTCGTGTTGGCAAAAGCTTCTGCATTACTTAAAACCTGATTGAAGTCAGCTCCAGAAACACTCTGCTTTCTAATTTTAAAAAGTCAGGTTCTTTTTTCACAAGAGCACCGCATGCTCTAAACAGAAAGGTTAGTGACTCAGCATCGCTCCCGAAACTTTGCACAGGAAGCTAATTGGCCCTGACAGTCACAGTGCGGCTCAATTTCCAACACCTGACATCGGTAGTTGTTACTTGCGAATGCAGTTGGGTGCGAACTTGGTACCATTGGGTTCTAAATAGAGATTTGAGTGTGTCATTAAGAAGAAGACAGAGACAAGAAATTGTAAAGTCTATAATTTTTGTAAGCTACAGTGAAGGTGATCTGGCTTTTCATAAAATAATAAAGTTGCTTTCTGGTGCTCAGGGGACAGTGCACAACCTCAGTGTTAAATTAAGTTCCTGACAAGGTAAAATTTTGTGGAAGGTAACTTTGTTATTAGAGATTTGTAGAATAAGGCAGAATGAATACCAATAATAATAGATTCTATTAATATTTCAGAGGGTATGTTTATTAATGTGTGATCTTTGGACCCTTTGTGTCAAAATGACCTGGGATATTTGCTTAAAATGTAGACTTCCGGACCATACTTCAAGGTTAATGAATCATATTCTGTACAGGGAGAGGCCCAAGCAAAACAATTTAAAGGCAGATAGATACATCATTTATAAGGTAATTAAATGAGGTAAACTCTATAAAGCTGGCAGGTATTGAGCACTCGGTCTATTACTGTAGCTAATTGTGTTCTTTGCCCCTCTTTGTGCACCTTCCCCCTTTCCTCCTGCAGGATTTTTCCCCATGTCTTACTCTTTACGAAGAGTTCACTGAGCTATTTCACACTGTGACATGGATAAACTGATAGTGGTTTCAAGGACTCCTCTTTCTAGAAGCTGCATTTAACATGTGTTATACCCTAAGCTTCATTTCAACCAAAAGAATGAAGCTCTAATAGTGCAATTTGAGTTGAATAAGAGAGAAAAGATAATTGAAAGTGGTTGTCGGTAAAGTCTTATTTTAGTAGATACTAGAGTTAGTGTATGAAAATCTGCTGTATGGCCAGAGAGTTTCAACTCATCAACCAGAATACTTTAGCACCTGGAAGAGAAGAATCAATGGAATAAGAATGGAGTGATATTTGAGAATGTATCATTTGAGGTATCTTAATAGCTAGCTAGCATATTGTAGGTATATTGTTCTGTGATTGCTGTGTGATGATTTAAAATTTTTTTTTGCTTAAGTATTTGAAATGTTAACAAATACAAGCACACTTCTCAGGAAAAAAAAAAGGTACATTCTTATAACTAAAGAAATTCAAGCGCACACACACACACACACACACACACACACACCCTGTAATAGTGATTATTTTTGAAATATTAAAGAATTATGTTTGCAGTTTATTATAAGCTCTGTAGTATGGAAATGAGTATCAAGGCCACAATATTGTGGCCCAAATTTGTCCACAATTTTGTTTTTATTGGTGTTTAACAAATAACGTCTTCTATCGCTTAGACAACTATAATGGGTTTAGTGTTTTACATGATGCTCTCTTTCACTGAGCACCAGCTCCTGAGACCTTGTCTTTCCGTTTCAGTCATTCTCTGTATCCTCAGCACCTTAGTGTAGGTGCATAGATACATGTTTCATGAAAAACTAAAAGTGTATATTATGTTTCATTTAAAATGATAATTAATGTCATTTTTAAGGTATTTTAAACCAGAAAGTAAGAGGACGGTGGTTTAGTGCAGAGCGGTAAGAATGAGGAGACCAAATTTCTAGTCTAGTTGGATTACTTTAGAAAGCCACTGCTCTGGATTGCCTTTAAATACGACGTCTGCCCAGCTCTCCTGGGCCCTGTGTGTGTGAGCTCGTTTGCACATATGTTCAAGATCCCATGAGGCACGCCAGCTCAAATTAAACTGCAACTGATTCCATTTCAATAGCTCCTACTTTTGCTTCAGATTTTTAAGATGTGCTTTTTTTTTTGAGACAGAGTCTCACTCTTTTGCCTGGGCTAGAGTGAGTGCCGTGGCGTCAGCCTAGCTCACAGCAACCTCAAACTCCTGGGCTCAAGCGATCCTTCTGCCTCAGCCTCCCGAGTAGCTGGGACTACAGGCATGCGCCACCATGCCCGGCTAATTTTTTCTATATTTTTTTTTAGTTGTCCGATTAATTTCTTTCTATTTTTAGTAGAGACGAGGTCTCCCTCTTGCTCAGGCTGGTTTCGAACTCCTGAGCTCAAACAATCCGCCCGCCTCGGCCTCCCAGAGAGCTAGGATTACAGGCGTGAGCCACCGCGCCCGGCCTTAAGATGTGCTTTTTAACGTACTGTTTATTGTGTTATTGAGACATATTTGTGGTATCTTACCACTAATAGCTATACCTTTCAAACCAGAGTAATTATAATCTTTTAATATCAAGTGTTATTTTTAGCAAATTAGGAATGGTTTAGGGAAATGCCTTTTATTTTGTCTCAGAAACTCTTATAACTGCTATTACACCTGCACAACAAGGTAAACACATCACCATGACCACAATTACCTTGAAGCCAGAAATGGCCAGTTAGTGAAAACATGTGTTTGTTTCTAGAAATGTTTAAAAAAAAAAATTCACGTGATCTCAAATCAAATATGTCTTACCATTAGCTCATTTTAAGGACTGGAGTAATTTCATTGGGAATATATTTAATTGCAAGTATTTTAGGAAATTAAGATTGATATACCACTAATGGCTTCTTCCCTCAGATAGTTCATATTTTAGTATATTTAAGACTGAATATTTTTACTCTCATGATTACTACTAACAACTTTTATTGAATATTCATTATGTGCTATCCAGTTATATAATTTAGCTTACTTAAGCTACACAACCACCTCCTATTAACTATGATTATCCTTCCAATTTACAGATTATGAAGCACAGTTTCAAAAAAGTTAAATAAATTTTGCAAGGTCATAAAGCAAGTAAACCTGTTATCTTAAATATTTCGTTTCACAGTTCCCAGAGTTCTCAGCCCCAAAGAAATAGGGTGCAGTAAAATATAAACTGGAATTGCAGCAGGGAAATTCTGATGGGATTTCCAATCTAAATAGCATTATACTTGTTGGTCAACTACTTAGTAGTCATTTTAATTCTATATTCAGACAAAATATGAGTTAAAAGAATTCTCTATGTTGATCTGGAAATGTAGCCACTTTGAATTTTATGGGTGATGATAAGTTTCACGTGCCAAATAACTGGTTTATAAATTCAATGAAGGACTTTTTATAAGGGGAATAAAATAGGTACTCAGTTCTCTAGGCTCCTACAACACACCTAATTTAGCCAAAACAAATAATTTAGTAACATATTGAGCACTAATCCTGAAACATTGTGTAAATTGCTTTCCGGCTTAAACTGACTTCTGTCATCAAAAAACTTGCAATCTAGAACAATTCTTGTTCATTTCTTTTCGGCAGGTCTTAGCCGCTCTGTTTTGTTTTCTTTTTATAAAAACTCCAAATCTAACTTTGACTTAAGCAGTACGAGAGCAATCCATGTAACCAAAACATTTGTACCTCCGTAACATTCTGAAATTTATAAAAAAATGAAGAAGAAAAAACAATAATAAAAAAAAATTTTCAAAGACTTCACGTAGCTAGATAGCAGAAAAATTCTTGTCAGGTAAAATGATTTCAACTGCTTTTATTGCTGAGAATATTCTTTTCTCAATGATACAGGTTTAATCTCTCAGTAAGGGAATCATGTGTTATATTTCTCCCTCAATAAACATTCTCTATGAAAATGAAAAGCTTGCTGTGAAGATTTATGACTAATTCCTGAAGATGAGCCATGGTTATTACCTTTAGGAGGCAGATTCAAGAAACAGAGGCCTGGTTCCTCTATTGGGGTTTTATAAAATGCTGTTGGGCTACAAAAGCTTATTGTACACAAGTGTCAACTGCAAATGCACTCTTTAGACACTCAAAACTCATTAAGTGATTTTTATGACCATATATATTTTTAAAAGATCAGTTACCAAACCTTTAAAGTTTGCCAATTGTGATTTACAATTTTTTAAAAAATGCTATATTTCATATACAGAGCAGGAATAGCTAAAATAAAATTTATCTTAATTTAGGCAAAGCTTTGAATGTTATTACATAAACAAGTATATTTAAATAACTTTGCTTAGCTGGTCTAGGTTCCATATGTACTTCTTATTCCTCTTTCTCTGTTTTTTCTTCTTTCCTTCACTCTTCATTCACAGTGTTCATATATAAAGTCATCTTGCTATGTATACCAACGCTACCTTTTTCCACATTTTAAAATGCACAGAACATATTTCTTTCCCCCCACTTTTATCACGTGACCCGTTTCTGTTGGACCTGACATGGAACTGACCATGATTACAGCAGTAATTAAAATGTGTGGCAGGGATTAAGGTATAGAAGTTTATATTGTTTTCGGAACATTCATGATATTGATAATATTCTTGTTATTTGTTAATGTTAGGCAGGAAATACTATTATGCTTTACTGCACATAAGTTACTTATAAATTTATATTCAATTAACTCATTGGTTAATTCCCTACAAAATTCAGCAGTACTATTAGTATCCTTACATACATAGCATATGAGACCAAAAGTTTATATGAAAACTGTCAATCAGTAAAAAGAAAAAAAAAAAAGGTTAAGGATTTCTGCAACCTAACTCCTCATATATCTCCTTGACATCTTCTTTTATTCTGGTTCTAAACTATATTCAACCTAGGAAAGAGGCATTCTTTCTCATCTTTTTACATATGGGCTTTGTTTCCTACATTTACCTTTGTTGGGCTTTATTAGCCATGCATTAGGTCAGGTCTTACAAAGTTAAAATTCATCTATATCCTGGAATTCTTTTAATACCATGGCTAATTCTAATTCAACCATTTTCATATATAGAAAGTTGGCTCCATTACCATCATCTCTATTACTAGCATAAACTAATGTTCTGTCCATCAATCTATCACTTGTATTATCAACTGAAAAATAACAAGGCTCATAAATTTAGAAAGGAGAGCTTTATTTCTCATAAGGGGTGCAGTCTGCAGGTGGTTATTCTGCCAGTCTTGGAAGCAAAGCCTCTGGCCACAAGCCAGAAACAGGCACTTCAAGGGAGTGGCAAAGACAACAGAAATCTATGCTGAGCAGGGTAGCCAAATATATATATTTAATAAGCTACAGGAGGAGTCATGAATATTTATGAAAGGAGAAATATGCACATGTACAGTTGAGCTTTATGCCCCTTCATGGGACCCATGTTTAGTAATGGCAGTGTTACCATGATCACAGGGTGGAGTTTTTGTCTCTCTGACATCAAAAGGTGAAATAAAGGGCACGAAAGCCCTCTGAGCACAGTCTCTGTAGACTGGTCAAAACCACTCCATGGTCATTAGTCTCTTATCAGGAAGGAATGGTGGTCAATTTGTGGAAATCATAAAAAGGGAGGAGCAGCATTAGGTGATCTGTTGAAATCAGCAGTAGAGCAAGTCTTTCCAAAGGGCTGGTTTCTGTTTAACTCTTAGGGAAGAAAGTCTAATTGTGGTTAACAAGGGAGGGAGTATAACGAAGTGTGGTGGACCTCCTGTCTCAACATGGCCAGAAACTCTATTTTAAGGTTTCTCTGGCCTCCCCTGGCCAAGAGGGGTACTGTTCAATCTTATGGGGGACTTACAATTTTAATTTTATTTCTCAATATCTAAAAGAGGCTTTCTTTCCTTCCTTTTCCTTTTCTATTTTCTTCTTCAAAGATGATTAAGGCTATGTCTCTGTGATATCCAATAAATGGCTTCAGATTTTTAGATTTGATTGAATTTTTAATGATGAATGCAGAGTCATTTAATTATTATTCTTTGTTTAATGAATTTTAGCCTAAGTGGCTAAATCCTGAGGATTTGATGGAGGAAAGAGTGAAAAAAAAATCAAGATGCACACTTTTAGATGTTTCATCTTGACCATGGATTAAATAGAAGCAGCAACAGAAATGTTAATGTCAGTGATAGAACCTAAATCATATGGTCAATGATAGAACCCAAAGTAATAATTGTACTTTCTAATGATAAGCTAAACACAGTAGGATGTTTTTTTTTTTTTTTTTTGCTTGGTAAAGAATCTGTCATCATCCTAATCATTATAATCAGCATCATTTTCCTCATGATTGACATCATAGCTAGCACATTGAGTATTTTAAAATGCCAGACTATTTAAAGTCATTATCTCACTTAAACCTTCTGATGTCCTTGTTTTACATATGAAAAAACTGAGTTTTATGGAATTCAAGTAAAAATTGCCCTAACCCTGCAGCTAGAAGTGATGAGAATGGTTCTAGAAACCAAGCCTATTTGACTCAAAAAGCCTCACTCTTGTCTGCTACAATAATTGTGTTTTCATAAGCCATTTTTCGTTATGGAATGATGGAGATTGTTATTTTTGCAAAGACAAATCCCAAAGATAGATTGCTGTTAGGTTTTGGTGGACAACATCCATGAGAAAACCAGGAAATGCAGGGTCTCTATCACATACTGTTTCAGAAGCAAGCAGCGATTCTTCCCCTCCAGCTGCTGGCTTGCAGAAGGGGACACCAAGCCACTGTTGCTCATCATCTGACTTTCAAAAGGAAACTAGATACCTAAACTTTTATACGAAATTATTATTTTTTATTTTGTTTTGTTTTTTTGAGACAGGGTCTTACTCTGTCTCGTTGGCTAGAGTGCAGTGGTATCATCATAGCTCACTGCAACCTCAAATTCATGGGCTCAAGCCATCCTCTTGCCTCAGCCTCCTGAGTAGCTGGGACTACAGACACATGCCACCATGCCTGCTAATTTTTCTATTTTTGTAGTGACGGGTGGCTTCTCACTCTTGCTCAAGCTGGTCTTGAATTTCTGACCTCAAGCGATCCTCCCTCCTCAGCCTCCAAAGTGCTAGGATTACAGATGTGAGCCACGGTGCTCAGCCCTATATGAAATTATTTTTAAGCAAAACTCACTAATATCAGATTTAGTCCCCTAGCCAACAATTTATGACCTCCATCATAAATATTTAAACTTGATTTCTTTCTCTTCGGTGTTTTTAAGTCATTTTTCGTTAAATGGTGTTAAACTAAAATCTGGCCTGATCAAGCCTCCGCACTTGCATGCTTGAGTACTTATGTACGAACCTTAGTAGGTAGGCAAACTGAAAACCTAACTAAGGAGTATGCTTCTGTAACAATAGCCGAGCTTCACTCTGCCAATCCCAGCAGCTATACTTCAACCACTCACAGGCGGTCAGCTGTTCAGACTGTGTTCAAATAAGGCAGATGCCAAGCTGTAACCAATCCAGCTGTTTCTGTACCTCACTTCCGTTTTCTGCACGTCACTTCCCTTTTTGTGCCCGTAAATTTTCTCCAACCACAGAGCAGTGCTGGAGTCTCTCTGAGTCTGCTGTGATTCCGAAGCTGCCTGATTTGCGAATTGTTTTTTTGCTTTATTAAATTCTGTTACATTTAATTTTCTGAAGTTTTTCTTTGAGCAATAGTTACTGAATACTTGTGGGCTATGATTTATGTGAGTACCTGAGAACTGGGAAATTACTAGAACTCAGACCATGCACTCAAATAGCTTCCTGAACAGAGAGGGGTGTGAAAATGAAATAATCAGTTTCTACATCTCCTTTTTGTGTCTCACACTGAGCTAGATGCTGTGAGGAATAGTAAAACATGCAAAATATGCTTTTTGCCTATAAGGAGTATCTATTCATTTATTTATTCAACATGTTTATTGAGTGTCTGCTATGTGCCAAGCAGTGTCCTCAGCACTGAATATAAACAGTTTAAAAAATTCTTGCCCTTGAAAAGATTGTATTCTGCTGGAGAAATCAGATAATGAGCCAATAAATACATAATGCAGGAGGTAGAAATTTGTATTACGAAGACTAATAAGACAAGGTAGGGAAATGTAGAGTAATAAAGAAAAAGTTGCTTATCTATTATACATATGGGGATCATGGAAAGTCATTCCAGTGAGGTGAGTTTGAACAGAAAACTGAATGAAGTTAGGTATTGAGCCATGTGTTTACTAACAAAAGAGCATCTCTAGGGAAAGAGCATCTCTGGCCCTGGGGATACCAGTTTGAAGATTTCTACTAATAGCCTAGAGAAGAGGTTTGATATCTTAGGGTGGAAATTGTGAGAAATGATTGGATCTTAGGTATATTTAGGAGCTGCCAGTGTCATGTGATGATGCATTCAGTGGGCAGCTTGAGAGAAATGAGGACTCAAGAATGAGCAATCCAGCCAGGCGCTGTGGCTCACGCCTGTAATCCTAGCACTCTGGGAGGCCGAGGCAGGTGGATTGTTTGAGCTCAGGAGTTTGAGACCAGCTTGAACAAGAGCAAGACCCTGTCTCTACTAAAAATAGAAAGAAATTAGCTGGACAACTAAAAATATATAGAAAAAATTAGCTGGGCATGGTGGCACGTGCCTGTAGTCCCAACTACTCAGGAGGCTGAGGCAGGAGGATTGCTTGAGCCCAGAAATCTGAGGTTGCTGTGAGCTAGGCTGATGCCATGGCACTCTAGCCCAGGCAACAGAGTGAGACTCTGTCTCAAAAAAAAAAAAAGAATGAGGAATCAAAAGGGTGGACATTTCATTTACTGAGGTGGGAACCTCTATGTGAGGAACCAGTTTGTTGTAGAAATCAAAATTTCCATTTTGAGCTTGCTAAGTTCGAGGTTTCTCTAGACATTCACATCTAGATGAAATGTCAGGAGGGTAATTGGGTACAAGGATAGAGCTCAGAAGAGAGGACCCAGCTAGAGATGGTGACATGAAAGAGGAGATAAAGAAGGAACTCAAGTGAGTGGCATAGGTTTTTGATGTACTGTGGCTTAGAGAATAAAGGCTTTGTTGTGGTCTGAAAAAGCTGGAGGGTGCTTCGTGAAGAGTTGGACCATGGAGAAGAAGAAGCTATAGAATAAATGCAGTTTTAAGCAGCAAAGCCCTGGCCTGCACAGAGGCTAGAGGTGGGAGTACATAGCTGAGAAAGAATCAGAATACTTGAATTTCCCATCTTTGTCAAGGACAGTCCTCTGAATACTTCTGACACACAGGAATCTATTCCAAAAGACATTCCGTTGTGAGAGAGAGAGAAAGAGAGAGAGAGAGAGAGAGAAATGTCGCAGTCTGAGAGTAGAAAGGGTTAGAACACAATGGCTGATAAAATAGGTTCTATTCATGGAACAATGGGTGAGAGGTGGTTCTCTTTGGATGTGAGGCCCAAAGAAGCACAGCTCCAGAGTTAATATAAGTACCAGTGTTGTTGGATGTATTATTTATTGTTTGACATGGAAATCAACTGAGGTTGATCCCCTTGAAATATGTTTTCTGTTTGAAATGCTTCTGTAAGACACAGAATCAGTAGGAATCTGTGGGGACATGTAGCCCAGAAAGGTGGAATTTGTGTGTCTGTGACTGATTTCTCCCAAGGGACTGTTACTTGGATCTTTATTTTCTTTTCATAATTATGTACCCATAGTTACAACACTTGGATGTCCAAGGGATGTCTTTATGTAACACACACTTGCATATAGTTAAGAATTTCCAAGAAGGAAAAAAAAAGTATAGGCATCAACCTGTAGAACAGCAAGTGTGTTGGTTTGGAATATTTGATGCTCTAGCACTTCATTGTGTTGACTTTCCCTGTAAATAAGTGTTCTATGTTAGTACTTTCTTTCTAAATGTGCTGTGAACTACTCATTTCCTGAATGGGGAACATGGTTTCAATGATTTTAATGCAGGAAAGCTTAGTGCATGCAGCATAGGAGAGTGTTGAGTAGGCTCTGGAGCGACACTGCCAGGTACAGAGCCTGGCTCTGCCGCTGCTTTCTTAACTGGTTCTTTAATTGCTCCATGTGAGACAAGGGGAATTACAATACCCAGCTAGAAGTGATGTGAGTTTTAAATGAATGAATTCTGTAACATGCTTAGAATAGTATCTAGGACAGAGTAAATATTAACTAATTTTATTGCTATTAACATTATGTACATAATGTTGATAGAGGGAAGACAGGAGCCTGAATGCTTCCCTTGCAATGCAGAAGAGTATAAGAAAAGGGGGACCCATGAAGATGATGATACCTTAGGGGAAGTCAAGTTATTCTGCATCTTAGGGAAGACATAAATGAGGATGTTTCCCAAACATAAGAACATATTTTAGAAATGGCTCAAGATAGAGGTTATAATCTCAAATACTTATGGAAGTTAGGAAGTTAAAGAAAGAAAGTAAAACTTACCAAGCATATAACAAAGGGTGATAGGGAATAAGGGAGAACTAGAAGAGCACATTACCCTACCCCCTTCCTAAAGATAGTGGGCAGCATCAACTGCAGATGCTCGCGGCCACTAGGAGCATCCTGTGCAAGGATGCAGTCCCAGTGGGGCCACACTTCCTAACCTTTCAAAGAAAACTTGCAACTTCAGCTATAGGATATTAGCATCTGAAATGTTAGGCAAGTAACTAAAAATAAAGAAGTAAATAAAACGTTGTGGGTGGTCCAAAACAACACATCTGCCAGTCTGATTTGACCTGTTGGCCACCTCAGGGTAAAATGGCAATAATAAAAATTTAACAGACGAAAAAATATAGTAAACTAGCTAATTATTGAATTTATCTCATTATAAAACATTTTTATGAACCATAGATTTGGCTTTCCTTTGATTCTAGCAACAAGACTTTTGGGACACCCTCCCCATTCTTCAACTCAGCATTAATATATATGTTCCTCTCCTTCAGTATCTCACTGAAAAGTTGTTACCTGATCTTATGCTTGTCCCTGACAACCAGCTTTGGAATAAGTGTCAGCTGCACAGGCTGATTGGGGTTCTGTGACCTGTCATCCCATTAGCACTTTTTTTTCATTGACCTTCAAACCAATACACTTTTTTATTTCTGGTCCAAGCATGCATTAAAGGTGATTAAAAGAGATTGTGGGCTGTGTCTTATCTTCTCTTTAGATATTTATTTTAAAAATTGCCCAAAATAGATGGAAATATGTAGATGACAGATAGATACATACATATATATATATATATGTACACATGCAGATATTATTACAAGACTATTCTTTATCTATGGTTTAAATATATGTTTAAAAGAATGGTTATTATTTGTATTCTGTCCTTTAACTTTGATGTCTTCCTAAAAGTATACTTTCGAGAGAGTTTCTGCCCAGATCATGGCTGAGAAACAAAGAATTGTCTTGTAATAACAATATCCACCCTTTTAGATTCTGGCAATTGATTCTTGTCAGAGAGAGGGTTGGAGACAAGAATGTTTTAACACTCTCTTGGTGCCCAGTCTGACCAGCTGTCAGAGCCCAGAGGAGGAAGAAGTGAGAAAAAGTGTAGGAATACTAACCTCAGGACTCTTAAATAATACCAATATACTTGTACATGATTTTTCTGAAAATAGGCTGGGTACATTATTTCTTGCACTCCAGGAAATTTATAGCAAAGTAGGTGCTGACTTTCCCAAAAGCTGACGTCTGAGATTTCTTGTTCACATCAGTGGCTCTTCCACCAACCTAGTAATTGAGGGGACATTTTTAATGGCCAGTTGGCTACTCTTCCAGGTTAGATTTTCCAGTGAGTAATTATGGTGACTGCTACCTATTGACTTATTTTATTGCCTCCTCTATGGCAGGAGGATTTTTGAAGTGTATAGACTACTAAATTGTTAACTTTATTTACAAGTAGTGGAAGATTTCACTCGCTGGCTGGAAGATGCTGAGTACCGGGTCTTGCCAAAATGCCTAATTGAAAAAAAGGAGAGCAGGTTTTTGGGATGATCCAAGGCCAATAGGAAGTCACAGAGCACAGTTTCCTCTAGGCAAAATGACTGATTGACAGAGTTTGGCTGCAAAGCCGGTGGCACGTTTTGACAAATGGAGATGGTAGATCTGTTCACATTTCTCTTTCTAGATAGGCCATCCCAAGTCGTATAGTTCTCCCAGAATTATTTTCAACTCTACATCCACAAAAGCCAGATCCCTGAAAACTGGAGGTAAATTCAGATTTGTCAGCACTGTGATGAACAGTTAAATCTACCTACTTCTTAATATAAGTACAAGAGACCGATAATACTTTCTCTGACTCACTGTAGTTCTCCTTTGTAGTAAGTCATTCTATTGTTTTCCTGAACGCAATATGGATTTTAAAAAAATCTTTTCTTTTTTGAAAAGGAAATAACTTCTTAAGAAGGATATATTCCAACACCATGCAACACAGAACTAAGTCTTACCTTTGTTTTTTCTTCCTAGTAATTGGTCTTAAGATTTTTGGCTCTGCTGAAGACCTCATTATAATGAACTTTAGCCATCACTGAGATGCCACATAAAAACTTACTGGAAGATTCTGCTCATAATTTGGTCTTCAACAAGTTCGAAGGAGAAACTTGGCAATCAGAAACAGCTTAATTTATTATGAAAGAAAAGATCTGAAGAGATCAGTCAGGGAAACTTCCTTGACATAACTAATTACCTTCTCAAATTAGGTTCACAGTCAGAAATTCACCATTTAATATTAAACTCTGAAGAAAGAGGAATAAGAAAACAGGCAAATATGCTGAAGAATATTGTATGGAAGGTTTCAGATCAATATTAGCATGACTAAATTCTACTTGCTGGCAAATATAGCAAACCTGTAATGAAAATTCTCTACGTAGCTTGGCATATTCATTCCCAGGGTCGAAATGAAACCTCACCCTTAAGTATATCAGCTCTCTAATTTCCAGTGGCATCCTGATGAATTTAATTATCCCCGTATCAAAGACTGTAATTTTCATTCATTCTCTCTCCCCCTTCCCTGAGAAATCATTTTTTTCTTTTTAGTTTAAGTCTATTTCATATAAATTTTACCTTTATAAAGGAAGGAGGAAAAGCATTCACTCATACATATGAGAAATCTTCACTATATGCATATTTTAAAGCATATTCTTACCTACAGGATCAAAAATAGAACTGCCATTTAAAATATTATTTTTAGGAAAAAAAAAATGTTGCCCTTAAAACTTCCTAATTGAGAACTATTCAATGGTCTCACAGCAGGAGCTGCCAGTTTCCCTGCAGGAAATCTATTTTGCAGTATAGATTTGGGCATGCTAATCTGCTCACAGCCACATGAGAGAAAACGGGAACTTTTATCAGAATTTCTAAGGCAAGTTGTTCTAATAATAAGATCTAAAGAAATCCAAAGATAGGAAACTGTAGGATTAGAAGTTGCCAAATGTAGATCCAGTGGGGCCCAAAGGCATTACTTAGTTGTCAACATGTATAATTGGATCGATTTCTAGCTTCTGTACAAAAAACAAAAACTGATGACACTGATTATGTTATGAAAGTAAAAGTTGCTATGCAGGACCCTGCATTATACAATCAAACACCTTTCTAAATGTGAAACCTTTACCTCAAATAGAAATGGAATAACCAGCCAGTCTGTCAGCCTAGAAACTTAAAAGACAGTTAACTAAAATTATATCTCACTCTTACCAACTAATCTCTAACAAGCTCTTCAAACCCTCTTTCAAAATGGCTCTTAGCTTCTCTCCTTGTCCGACCCCACAAACACTTCTCTAGTCTAAGCCTTTGTCATGTCTTGTTTGGATCACTATTGCTTCTTAGACTGGCACTGAAAAATGAAACATCCCCAAATATCAAGTACTTTTTGTTAATAAGTCAGTTAGACCAGGTGTGGAAAGTAGGCAACATTTACAGCAGGCAGCCTCTTCTCAACTCCAGGAATTTAATACCATCAGATCTAGTTTTTTTTTTTCCCCCTAAGAGAAATTAGAAATACTCCAGTTGCTAAGTGTTAATATTAAGTAATGTCTATAGACTAAGCTGAACCTGTAGTCTCATATTTGGCAACTTCCAACACTGAGCTCCTTACCTTTAAATGTTTCTGTCTTCCATTGTAATCTCTAAAACATTGTGAGATAAATCGTTCTAAAACTCTGCTTCTTACCATATCTTGTTGCTTATGAACTTAAGATAATTTTCATGGCCAACAGACAACATCAAATCAGAACTGCTGTCTCAGACACATAAGTGTCTTTTTATTTTAAAATTATATAAGATTTGACCAACAAGTAATCCAAAACCCATGGAAGGCTTCCAGGCTTCTGCTTTTGTGACATGGTGATTTTTGTAGCTATGTAGTTCACCTGGTAATCGTGTGGGTTGGCTTTCAGGCACTGGCTATGATATGAGATTGAAAATTAACTTTGTAGGCACAGACAATACATCTCCCAGTTTAGGCAAGAAAAAATTGAACTGACAGATTTGGAAGTTCAGGGTAGGTAGAAAATTCAGTATAGTTAGAATGGCATTGTGATATTAGTGCTTTTCTATTTCAAAGAAATTTCACATGCATTTTCTCATTTAATATTTGCAGTAGCCTTGTGAGTTAGGACAAGTATTGAGATCCCTATTTTGTTTATGAGGAAGGTATAATGAAGAGACCGTGACTCATCTAAAGGCACAGTTTTATTAATCAGTAGTTGAATCTGAACTGATACACTTGTTTCCCAAATCCTAGTCTTGGAGAAATTTTGCTTTGCTAATTCTGTGAAGACAGACACTGTGGGCATCATAGACATCTGCTGTATTTGCCATTCCATTCCCTAACCTATAACACCTAACCAGTGACAAAGAGATCTCTCCATCAAATCACTGTCCTATTATTAGCCATTCACTGTCAGATTACTAAAGTAGACTTTTCAGCAGTTAATTCCAGAAAAATATTGATATCTTGTGGGTATTTTTATCTTTGGTTGAGAGAACTCTAATTTTTCTACCTTTCCTTATATTTTTTTCTGTATACTTTGCTTTTCAAAATATTTTGGGAGATGGAAGTGTGTGTGTGTGTGTGTATGTGTGTTAATTGAATCATAAATTAAATGGAATATTTGTGTTAAATGAGATCACAAAGTTAAGTTACAATTGTGGAGGGCACTTAGACTTACCTGTGCATATTAGATAATAGATTTGAGGTTTCTATGTGCGATGTGTACAATGAGCTCAATCTCCGTTGTGTTATATGAGTGCAGATAGACTTTGGAAGTTTTATTCCAGATAAATCTTGAAAATATCCCAATTAAATGGCTCTTTATCTTTGGAAGAGACATTTAATGCTGTGAAATTCTGTTGACTCTTTCCTGGTGTTAATGTTTTGAAGCTAAACTTGGTCTTTGAATGTGTATGTGATTCTCACTGAACTTTGAAACACGTGGTAACATTTTCTGACACTCAAAGTGACATTTCTTGGGGTGTTTTGGAGATAAGAAAAAATTAGGCTTTAAATAGTGTAATTGAGGAAGATTCAACATGTAACAAATGTGTACGTGCATGTGAATTGTGCTGTTAGTAGAAAATGAGGGGGAAAAATTGAGTTAAATACGGCAAGCCAGAAATTCTAAAGTACAAATTGGAGAGGACTGGAAAAAAATGATAATTCCTACTCTCTGCTTTTAGAGAGAAAAAAAATGTTAACTGATTAATAGTTAAGCAAACTCAAAATATGTGCTTGACTATTTTTAGAATTTTATTTAAATTTTCAAAAACAACAATAATAATATTTAACATTGATTAAGCTTTTAATATGTGCCAGGCCTCATGCTGAGCATTTTCATATGGAGTATCTCATTTATCTTCACAACAACCCCATATATTTGAATTTAGTTGTAGTATTTTAATTTGTTTTTAAAATCATATACAGAATTTTTTTTCATGTGTATAATTCAAAGTAGTTTTGCAAAAATGCAAAATGGTGATTTGAAGAAATTTAAAGAATAGAATTTGAAATTTAATATGGACTATAGATATCAAAAGGTTCCTAATCAGGACCTTGAATGATTAATAAATTAGGAAATGTGTTTATTGTCTCTCACATACTTTTTGCCTTATCAGCAGAATATATTCTTAGAACAATATCTGAATTTGTAAAAGGGTAGATTTTTCTTTAAATAATATTTTAGTAATCTGTATCAACAACAGAGTGGATAATGACTGTTTCATTCTGCTGTGCTCTGACATCTCTATTAAAAATAGAGCACCATTCATGCATTCTCACATGCATTCTTTCAGTTAATAGTTAAGTGAGCATTTACCATGTGCCAAGAAGAACAATGGTGAGTGTTATTTCTGCTCTCAGGTACCCAGACGACTGGCATTTGCATAGAAATTTTTTTGTTGTTAAATTAGATCTCTGCTGATTTTGTTCAGATAATGTCAAATGATTGATTCTAAATTTATAGTTCTTTGTGCACATTTAGTTGAATGAGATTCAAGTATCTAAATATGGAGAACAATCACTTGCCTATTTCATAGCTAAGAGCAATGGAAACGTAAGAAACCCTTAGATGATGGAGAGATAATAGGTATTCTTTGGTCATTGCTTCATCAGCAGCCTTCTGCCTTGGAGCTAGCTGTGCCAGTCATACTTTTCATTTTAGATGCAGTTTTGAAAGAGGTTCCCATTCTATGATTGTCATTTCCTTTCGAAATGGTTTATTGTATTCTGTAGAATCTAGGTTACTTTTTATAACATTGAATCTCTGGGGAATTGGGCAGAACAAAATGCTCTCTGACATAAAAATGCCAACTTAGCTGGCTTTACAGAATTCATCTAGATGAGTTGAGAACTTCTAATGCTAACTCATTGGACACTTGAAGTACATAGTACTTGCCAGGTGCAGGTGGAAGCCCCACCTGAGCATAACACCAGCCCTAAGGAGTGTCCCCAGTTGTGTAACATCATCAGATTTCAGAGACAGAAAGAAGAGCCAAGTCCAATTGTGCAACAAGAATACAAATAAAATAGCAACTTTAATAACTAGCAAAGTCTTCATTACACTGCTCAGAGACTCATAAGGCAGTTAACAAGAGATGCTCCAAAGCACGATGAATACAAAAATACTTTGAAGATAAACAGGCAAAGGAAAGAATCATGAATCATGGCACTGCTACTTACCAGTTTACTGGAGCAAATATCTTGACCTTTTCATGTTTCTAATTCTTCATTTGCAAATCTGTGATAATAATATTTTCTAATAGGGTTATTTAATGCACATAAAAAATTGAATGTTCCCAACACAAATAAATGATAAAGGTTTGAGATATAGATATGCTAATTAGCCTGATCTGATCACTATACCATATATGTACTGAACGTTACTACGTACTCATAAATATGTATGATTATTATGTGTCAGTTAAAATCATGGTAGTGGTGGTGGTAGTATTAGTGAACTATATCTAATGAAGCCATATTATGCATAATTATAAATGACTTGGACATATAACATTACTTTATTAAAATGTATATTAAAAAATAAGGTAAACTGGCATGAAGTAAATATCAAACACATTGAAATACTTTATTTAAAGTCAAATTTTCTCTTAAAATTGTTCAGGAAAGAGGGAACTTAATGTAGAACAGAGACAGAAAATCTTTCTACGAGAAGCCATTTAATCTGGGGCCCAAAAGTTTTATATGTGAGAAAAGACATTTATTGACACTGTGTTTTTCTTTTCTGTACAGTGTAGTATATCTTAGAGTCAGGCAAAGGTAGGATATAAACCTATGCTATCTAATCATAAGTCTATGGTAAAGAGTATTGGTCTGCTCTTCCTACTAATTCTTCTTTAAAAAGTTTCCCTTTAGCTATTGCTTGAGCCTTTCTTGGTAACAGTAATTTGTCTTAACATGTGTAACTCCTTTTTTATCTGAAAAAACATACCTTTTTGATAATGACTAAGGACTGGAGGAAATCCATGGGAGTGAGATTTGGTTGTGAAAGTATTTTATAGTAAAACCCAGAAAGACTTTCTTGGTCAAAGCGTTTTTAAAAGTACTTACTGAATGGTTCTTCTGGGCAAGTCATTTATCATATCATTGAAGAGTCTTTTAAATAATATTAAAATATTGTAACTTAAAATGAATTTTCAAGAAATCTGTCTTATGGAATGTAATAATTATAGTGACTGATACTTCTTGTATATTTACTACACATTTACAATCAAAGTTAGGAATTGCACTGAAGGAAGAAACACTTAAACAAATAGATTGTTAGTTTTTTTTTCTTTAGGACGATATAAGTGCCTTATTATCAATCAGCCAGCAGGATCTCATGTAAATATTTGAGGCAAAACTACATCATAAATTATTTTTCTATTTCTCACCTTAAAGTATTCTTTGAGTGTGTTTGTGTGTGTGTGTGTGTGTGTGTGTGTGTTTGTAGAGAGAGAGAGAGAGAGAGAGAGAGAAAGTACAACCAAATATGAAAGGGATAGATGGAATATATATGTTTTAAGATTTCTTTAAATCCAAAATTTTATATTTAAATGGTCCTTCTACATGTGAATATTTTTAGGTGTCATCATTTAAAAATTCAACACAGAGAATTCAGTATTCATTCATTTTGCTTTTATTAAGAATCTACCATGTGCTAGGCACCATTCCAGACAATGACAATAATACAGACAGCATGTAATTGGATCCATTAACGCCAAAAGATAAGGATTCTTTTTAAGGCTCAAATAAATACCATTGTTACATCTAACAATTAAAAATAATTTCTTAATATTATCAAAAATTCAGTCAAGGTTCATATGTATTTAATTTTGTCATTTTAAAAAATAACTTGGTTGTTCAAATTAAATCCAAATGAAGTCTATACAATTGTAATTGCTTCTTAACTAACTTTTAACTAACTTCTCTTTCTCTTTTTTTTTGTATCGTTTTTATTGTTGAAAAAAATTGAGTCATATTTTTCTTTAGAGTTTTCCACAGTCTGAAAGAATTCTGATTGCATTTTTGTGGTGTAGTATCTTTTAACATGTTATCTCATCTTTTTTTATTTCAGTTTCCCAGAATGTTTTGTTTTTCTGGTTTGTTTTAGGTCAAAAACTTAATTAGATTCAGGTTCTTATATTTTTTGGCAAAAATACTTTATAGTGAGAATTGTCTTTGCACCAGAAAATATATAATATTTGGTTGCCTCTCTTTTTGTAGTGTTAACATCCTAAACTTATTTCTTCATTACAGCTTGCAGAATGGTCATATTTTTAATCTATTGTTCTTTCTTAATTTATTAGCTTGAAATATTTCTATAGAAAAACAGTTCCCCTCATATCAACCATTTTATTACCCTGAAAATAGATAAGGCTTAATTCTTTCTCTTTATTTATCAGTTTTCAGTGTAATGAATTGGTTCCTTATTATTCTCCAATGTAAACCACTGAAGGATATGTGTGTGTGTGTGTGTGTGTGTGTGTGTGTGTGTGTGTGAACAACTTGTGGATTTAAACATATTAGAAGTATTTCAGTTCATTACAGATACCATTTTTTATTGATGTCCAAATTACCCCCTTCTTTTTTCTAGTGGGAATCTCTTTACATTAACACCTGAGCCTTTTAGATACAATGCTAGTATTTGTGGGTTTGTTTTTTGCCTTCTAATATGATGAGATATTCTAGGCTCATTGTATACTTTTCCTGCCCAAAATTGGGATTCAGCCATTCTTTTCTAAGCAGCTGTGGTTGCTTTTGGTGGGGAACAATAGTCACAGATCACAATCTAGGCAACAGGGGTGTCCATTGCTGCAGGGTTGGCCATTT
>NW_012147190.1:2972909-2976208 GCF_000956105.1 Propithecus coquereli | reverse complement strand
GATAGGGATAAAAATAACTCATTTGTAGTGTCCTTGTATTAAGAGATAATTTAAAGCATTTCATAGTATTTGACTTATGGTAAAATTTCAAAAATAGACTTCTTGTTATCATTTATCATCAACATCAATATTCCAGTAAAAACATACCTACCCTCTTTCTATCCTTATATCCTGAGGGGGGAAAAATTATATGTCTTCAGAAACTGTGTGAGTGTGAGTGTGTGCGTGTGCGTGTGTGTGTGTGTGTGTGTGTGTGTGTGTGTGTAGGATGCAACCTTGCGCTCTTGAAGGATATTTCATTTCAAACTGAGCTACAAATGCTATTTAAAATGATGAAACAAATTTGAGGTTTATGGAGGTTTATCAGTGTTTTGTAGAGGTCCTAAAACTGTATATTCTCAACTCTGCGTAATAGCAACGAGAAAATGACATAGGTGAGACAAAAAAGCACATATTTTGAAAATCATCTTTTTGAGTTTTGAATACCTATTTTTTTCTAGTACATCTTACCCATGAATCCTTAAAAGTTTGGACTAAGTGTGCTTAGATGTGCTTGGATGTGCTAAAATGAGTTAGGGTTTTTCCCCCCTCAATGCAAAAAAAAAAAAAAAAAGACAGTCACACATAGTGTGGTGCCCTAGATTTTCAAAACTAAAAAATCAAAATAAAAAGTTACCACCCACAGATTTCCCAGGAGGCAAAGCTGTTTTCTGGTCAAGGCTTTTGGGATGCAAGGAAAAAGCCCACCTAAACTAGCTCAAGTAAAGGACAGTTACTGGTCTTACTTTAAATTCATGACCACAGACTTCAACTAAGCCTTTAATGCTGCTGGAAAATAATATTATACCTGCTTGGTCCATTCAGTCTCCCTCTCTGCTAAACAACTATTTCAGACTTCCTTTCCTCTCTCCTTACTTTCTCAACACCTCCTCTCCCATTCTCACTCTCAGCTAATGGCCTTGCCTCCTACCTCACTAAGAAAACTGAATCATCATGGCAGAACTTAGAATACTCCCACCCTACATCTACCCACCCACCAGCATCCACACCCACACACTGTGCCTTGTCCCTGCTGTTTCTTGCTTCCCCCTAAATATAATTCCTCTGTCTTGTTCACTCAAGGGGATGGCACAGTTCCTTCTACCAAGCCTGCTAGCTACCATGCCACTTCTTTGTTCCTTTTTATAGCAAACTTACTTTAGTCATCTAGTCTCCATTTTCTTATAAAACTATTCCAGCATGCCTTTCCCTTCCACCGTGACACCAAAACTGTGCTTTTCATGGTTGCCAATGACCCCTGCATTGCCAAGGCAAGTGAAAACTCCAGGTCCCATCTCGCATGACCTGTTTCAGCAGGAGCATTTGATAGTGTTCATTACTCACTTCTTAATGCATTTTCCTCCTCTAATTTAACCTCTTTCTAGTTTTCCTGCTTACATTACTTATAATTTTTTATCAATTTTCTTTTTGAGCTCCTTCTCTTTCGAACTGAATTCTTAATATGAGTACACCGGGACTTAGTTCTCCGTCTTCTTCCATAATTGTCATTCACTTTTTTGTACTATCTCATAAACTTGCATGGCTTTACATATCATCTATATGCTGATTATACTCAAATATTAACCTCAAATATTAACAATCCAGACTTCTCTCCCAAATACCAGACAGTGTATATTCAACTTTGCATGTCCAAAATGGAGCTCATTATCTTTTCTCCAGAACCTGTAGTGCATGCAGCCTTTCCTGTCTCACTTGATGCCAACTGTGTCCTTCCATTTGCTTAGGATAGGAACCTTAGGGTCATAATTGTCTACTTTCTTTCTTTTACATCCTACTTGCAATCCTATTTTCTGGAACTTCAGAATATTTCTAAAATTCTAACACTTCTCACCATTTCTTTTGCTTCCACCCTGCTCTAAGGCACCATTATCTCTTGTTTGGATTAATCCAAGAGTCTTCTTACTGGTTTCCTTTCTTCAACCTTTACCAACCCCCATGTAAAACATGCTCAAATTAAAAGCTTAGAATAATCTTCTTAACATACTTGCCAGATCATGTCATTTCTTTGCTCAAAGTCTGCACTCAGATTAGAAGCCAAATTTAAACAATAGCCTACAAGATTCAGTATGATGTGACCGCTCCCCCAGAACCCGTCTAACCTCATCTCCCACTCCTTCTCCCTCTGCCTTCTGTTCTAGATGTCTCGTTGTCACTCCAGTACACCACACGTGATCCTGGCTTTGGTCCTTTGCACCAGCTGTTCTCGCTACCTGGAATGCTCTTTCACAGATAGGCTCATGACTAAGTCCTTCATCAGTTTTAAGATTTTGTTCATATGTCAGCTTTCCAGTGATGCCTGCATCCTATTTAAAATTACCTCTGTGCCCCCCCTCAAGACTCCAAATGCTTCTTACCTTGCTTTACTTTTTCATTGCTCAAAGCATGTATAACTCATATTACTTTCCAACATAGTATATAATTTATCTGTTTGTTATGACTTTTATCTCTTCTCTGTCTCCCCCTGCTAAAATGTATTCTCAATGAGGGCAAATGTTTTTCATCTGTCTGGGTATTTTTTGTTGTTGTTGCTGTTTTGTTTGTTTTTTAACCAAAATGACCTAAGTGCCAAGAACAGTGTTTGGCACATAGTAGGCACTCAATAAATATTTATTGAATAAGAACACAGCAAGCAACATCAGAGACATCCCAGGAAAAGATGTCCAAGGTTCTATGGGAAAATCCAGGATTATAAGGATATCCAGGATTCTTTGGGAACTGGGGCCTAAACCAGGCTTTGAGAGCCAGAGTACTGGTTCTGCATGTGTTTCCCTCTGCTTTTCTGACTTTCTCAGGTATCCAAAGCACATTTTTCCATGGCATCCACACTTCATTTTTTCGTCTGTGTGTATTGACTTCCTTCTCTATAGCCTGCCATGGTATCTCTGTCCCTATTCTCTCCTCTCCTTCTAAACTATGACCTTTTCATATTCCAGTGATAAATGAACTGACTCTTAATATTTTGAGTCCAGATTCTTAGCAAAAGAATATGATTGATAGAACCTAAAGCAGGTATCCACACAGGTGTAATCAGCCATGGTGGGGATGAGGGAATAGTCCAGGACTACAGCAGGGAACATGGAGAGAAACAGTGCCAATGAGGCTGGCCCTGGATGGGCAGAGAAATCTAAATTTATCCACTGTAGTCATCCTCTTTCATATGCCATATCTCTAGCATAAATTGCCAAGACAGAAGCCAGATTCAGATCATATAGGACCTTGTAATCATCATATTGTTACTT
>NW_012147190.1:2961562-2961821 GCF_000956105.1 Propithecus coquereli | reverse complement strand
CCCGCCTCGGCCTCCCAGAGTGCTAGGATTACAGGCGTGAAACACCATGCCCAGCCAGCAGAAGTTTTTTATTTAGATATGATCCTATTTGTCTATTTTCTCTTTTGTTGCCCATGCTTTTTGGAACATTTCAGAAAAAAAAAATATTGGTCAGACCAATGTCATGGAGCATTTTCCCTATGTTTTCTTCCAGTAGTTTTACAGTTTTAGGTCTTACATTTAAGTCTTAACCCATTTTGAACTTATTTTTGCGTATAGT
>NW_012147190.1:2959319-2961512 GCF_000956105.1 Propithecus coquereli | reverse complement strand
ATAGTTCTATAAAAATAATGTGATTTGGAGAAAACTGCTTCTTGAATTTGAAAATCAATTGAGTTTTGCTCCATTTGAAAATCGCTCTATTATCTGCAATTGCACAATCCTTAAGGACTAAAGAAAGAAGTCTTAGTACTTTGGGTTTTGTATTTTGCCTTTATTAAATTGCTGTGGCTAGTTTGCTTTAATGTTTAATACTGAAGAATATCCAAGGGGTTTTTTTTGTTTGTTTTGTTTTGTTTTGTTTTGAGACTGGATTTTGCTCTTTCTCTTGGGCTAGAGTACAGTGGTGTCACCATAGCTCACTGTAACCTCAAATTCTTAGGCTCCAGTGATCCTCCTGCCTCAGCCTCTGGAGTAGCTGGGACCACAGGTGTGCACTACTGCATCTGACTAATCTTTTAATTTTTTAGTAGAGGTGGCATCTTGCAGTATTGATCAGGCCGGTCTCAAACTCCTGGCCTGAAGCAATCATGCTGCCTCTACCTCCCAAAGTGCTAGGATTACAGACAGGAGCCACCAAGTCTGTCACCCAAAATATCCAAATTTTATATAGAAAAACTACTAATAAGAACATTGATTTAGATTGCTAGGACTAGCACAAAGGCACTATGTACATTGGACTTATCTGCTGTCAAATCAAAGATATTGCCTTAATTATATTTAGACATTTAAGCAACTTGTCTTAGACAAGCTGGGTCAAAAATATTCAAAGTGCAAATACTAAAGCTGCAGTTCATGAGGCCAGAAACAGCTTGCACATCTCACATAACCATCTCACCATCTTGAAAATTATGAGCTTGCTTTTGGTATTTGTTGTTTTGAAATTACTGACCTTAATTACCTTTAAGTTAGGGTAAGTGCAAAACTCTTGTGTCTGTCAATAACCAATGGTGGAAGGAAGGGGATTCCAAATTTCCAACTGGATTGGTTTTACCAAATTTGGAAATGTAATCATAGAGGTGACTATCAGGTATTAATATTTCTGTAAGGAAATGTGCTTTGGTGCTTCTTGGAATATAAACTCATGGGTTCAGGTGACAGATTTATCTAGAATATACATTTTTTGACCAAAATAAAATTATTATTTCTGGAGTTAGTATTTGAATTTCAACTATTTCAAATAGGGGGGTGCAGTCTCCAGTCTACCACTGTCCTCAGGACTTCTTATTGCTTTATATATTACCTAATTTATTTGGTTTTTTTGAATTATTTGAGAATCTCAGCCCTGGTTTGACTACCAAAGTATTTAACCTAGGTGCTGATTTTGTGAGGCAAATGCCCATTAAATCAATTTTCCTTCCTTTGCTAATCTGTCCAGACCCTCCAAGAAGAAGGAGAATCTATCAGGTATTAAAGAATGTGCTTAATATTTATTGATGATGGAGATTAAGTTATTTACCCAATTCTGAATCCCCAAGTGAACAGTTAGTAGCTTGTGAATGGTAAATGAATAACTGTTTTCTAATTTGAACTGAAGCTAAAAGTTGCATTGGAAGCTTGTCAAACTATGTAAAATTAAAATCAGAAACTTGACCTTAGCTATAAATATAAGTAATCAGAATAATAATAGCCAATAATCATTAAGACAGTGTGCTAATTGCTTTGCAAGCATATTCTCTAGTTCTTTAAACAACATGTAAATATAGGTGGCATTATTGGCTTTTTGGGGGCATTGGACTTTGGCGACATAGTAGAAAGTAGGCAGAATTTGAATGAAAATCCATCTGACTCTCAAAACAGTGTTTTTTCTATTAGACCAGGTGGCTATTTCCAAGATAAGAGGTTTATTCATTTTTTATTAATTAACATTTTAATTGACAAATAAAAATTGTGTAGATTTGTCATGTACAACATGATGTTTTGAAATATGTACACGTTGTGAGATGACTCAGTAGAGCTAATGCATTTTCCCAAATACTTATTTTTTGTGATGAGAACACTTAAAATCTACTCTTAGCAATTTTCAAGAATATAATACATTGTTATTAACTATAGTCACAGTGTCATACAATAGATTTCTTCAACTTATTCCTCCTATCTAACTGAAACTTTTTATCTTTTGACTACAGTCTCCCGAGTCCCACCCCTGCGAGCCTATCCACTTCTACGAGTTCAACTTTTTTAGATTCCACATATAAGTGAAATTATGCAGTATTTATCTTTCTGCTCCTGGCTTATTTCACTTAA
>NW_012147190.1:2956634-2957924 GCF_000956105.1 Propithecus coquereli | reverse complement strand
TTAAGTATTTTTTGTTTTGCAGCTGTTGTAAATGGATTTGTTTTCTTGATTTTTTTTTTTGGATTGTTTGTTTTGAGTGTATAGGATCTCTACTGATTTTTCTATGTTGATATTGTATGATCATGTCATCTGCAAACAGAGACAGTTTAATTTCTTCCTTTCTGATTTGGATGCCTCTTACATCTTTCTCTTGTGTAATTGCTCTGACTAGGACTTCCAGTAGTGTGTTGAATATAAGTGGCAAAAATAGACATCATTATCCTGTTCCTGATCTTAGATGAAAAGCTTTCAACTTTTTGCTATGGAGTATAATGTTATTTGTGGGTTTGTCTTAGAGAGCCTTTAGTGTGGTGAGATGTGTTCCCTCTATACTCAATTTGTTAAGAGTTTTTATCATGAAAATGTTTATTTCTTTCTGGCAAACAAATTACCTAACGATAACAGCTTAAAACAGCAGATATTTATTATTTCATAGTTTCTGAGGATCAGGAATAGGGATTGGCTTAGCTAGGTGATTCTAGCTCAGGGTCACTCATGAGGTTCAATCAAGCTGTTGTCTGGGGCTGTGCTCTCATCTGAAGGTTCAAATAGGAGATGATCTCCTTTCAAGCTCACTTACAGAGTTGTGGCAGGAATCAGTTCTTTGTGTGCTGATGGACTCAGCCCCTGGGACTACTGGTTAGAGGCTTCTCTCAGTTCTCTACCATGTAGGTATCTCTGTGGGCAGTTCACAAGAAAGCAGAACAAGGAATCTCAAAGACAGAAAGAATCCAAGCACATCCTAGACAGATGTGTCAATCTCTTTTATAACCTAAACTCAGAAGTGGCCTTCGATCACTTCTGCCATATTCTATTTGTTAGAAATGCATCGCTAAGTCCAGCCCATACTTCAGGGGAGGGGAATTAAGCTCTACCATTTGAGGATTATTGAAGGATTGGTGTATATGTTTTGCAAATCACCACAGCATGCTAATTCTGTTTTCAACATGAATAAAAGAACTATGAAGACCCAAGGATGCTGCACTTAGCTTGGCTGAATTTTGGTCTTGATAACTATTTAATTTATGATCGATAAGTACTTAATTTTTAATATCTTGATAATTATTTAATTTTCAATATCTTTCACATGTCCTGTACTTCATCTTCAATGTCAGAGTTTTAAATTATTTAGAAAATGTTTTTTCCCAAACAAGAAATAATAGTCAATAGTTTAGAAAAGAACAGATTTGCATAAATATTGATCAAAGCTTTATGCATTATTGAGCTGTTTACTACATAACTTTTTTTTTT
>NW_012147190.1:2955779-2956584 GCF_000956105.1 Propithecus coquereli | reverse complement strand
GCCTACTATGTACCAAATGGTGTCATAGATGCCATATATGCCACAGTGAACAAAATAGACACATTTATGCCCTCTGGGAACTTATAGTTAGTTCAGGGGACAAATAATGGAATAAATAAACAAGTAGAGAATATTATTCCTGAATGATCAATTATAAAGAAAATAAAACAAGGTAATATTACATAAATCAATTATCGTGGGGGACCGGGGTGACAGCTCAGCATGAGATAGGCTTCATGAGGAGGTCATTGAAGCTGAAACCTACATGAGGAATATGAGACATCCCAGTAGAGATCTTCCTGAAGGGACTACAAGGCAAGTGCTAAGGCCTAGAGATAGGAATGAACTCTTTATGTTTAAAGAGAAAAGAGAATGTCAGTATAGTTTGGCGAAAGAACAAGGAAAAGTAGTAAGTAGATGACTTCAAAGAGGAAGGCAGGACCAAAGTCAGATCATGTAATGAGGTTCATTTGTTTTTATATAGTATAATGGGAAGTCTTTGGAAGGCTTTGAGCAGGATAACATGGTTACAGTTATTCTTTTAAAGCTCCCAGCCTACTATAAATGGTAGGGGGATGAAGGTGGAAGCAAGGAAGCCAGTTAGGGAGCTATGACAGTTTTTCAGGCATGAGACAATATAGCCATGGTCTCTAATATTAGTAGTGGGAGATGGAGAGAATTAGGTGGATACATTTGGAAAGTAGGGCTCACAGAAGTTGCTAGAGTTGTCTTTTGGACATGTGGAAGTGTCACATTTGCAGAGAGATAGATAGATAGATAGATTCCAAGATTATACAGTCCCATA
>NW_012147190.1:2953389-2953909 GCF_000956105.1 Propithecus coquereli | reverse complement strand
TATAACCCACAAAAACAAAAGCTCTTCATAGTCCTCAATAACTTTGCAATTTAAAGGAGTTCTGAGACCAAAAATTTGAGGACTGCTGTTGTAGTACAACTTTATTTTTCGGATGTAGAAACTGAGCTCTATAAAGAATATATCATTTGCTCAAAATTCTACAGCTCATATATGACAGGATGGGGACAGGAACCTGAGTAGGTCTTCTGATTTGTGATATGCCATATAGTTCAGCCTATAATATTCATAAAATCTGGTGGAGAGTCCCTGAAGCAGTGCCTTGCTGTGATTATAAATGTTATCCTGGAAGTAAAGGTTACATACCACTCAATGAAAGAAAAAAAAAAAGTTCTGTTTTCTACAGAACCTAATGTTTTCCAATAGCTTTTGCTACTTAACAATCTAACCCCAAACCTAGTATATTTAAAGAAAAACCACTTATTGCTCAGAAGGCGCTACAGGTCGGCTGGGAGTTTCTGCTAATCTAAGCTAATGTTAGCTGGGCTCAGGCATGCAACTG
>NW_012147190.1:2940579-2941649 GCF_000956105.1 Propithecus coquereli | reverse complement strand
ATTCTTCTCTTCTAAATATTCTCATTGGTCCCTACTGTTTAATATCTTAGCACAGTTTCATATTTTTGCCCAATAAAATCATTCTAAAATGAAATATTTACTTAGTAGATAACAAAATAGACATGTAGACTGACAGTAAAAAGGGAAAAAAAACTTTTAAAAATGTCATATCGTGTAATAAGATAATATCACAATTGTGAGGACATGTTTAGTTATTATCAGAATGTTTTTAAAATGGCATTTCTACTCCTTGGATCTTATATAGTACATGCTTTTACCAATATTTGAAAAAGAACCTATATTATTTATATCTTACATAGATTTATAAATGTACGTATTTGTCCTTTCTGATCAGAGGCTTGTAACATTTCAAATAGCTCTAGTTCCTTCCAGTGAATGCCAGTGAATTTGTATTTTAGTTTATTCAGGCCATCTGAATTTATTGTGTGGGTTATGTTTTTGATAATAGCAATACAAAATAATTTAATGACTCAGTTCCTGGAATCCCATGAATAAAATATAAAAGATGAGTTTAATTTGCAATACATTAATGAAGAGCTTCAGTGCATTTCCTCCTTCTGATACCTTTTAAGAGAAATCTAATTATTTTTTACTCATTATTATTATTAAAGCTGTAAAAGTCAGGTCATATATATTTGCATATGTTTTCTTTTAGTTTTTAATCACTTTGAGAGACTGCTAAATATTTCTCCAGGGATGATTCAAAGAAAAGAGGAAAACTAGGTCTGCTTCAAGCTAATCCTATGTAGTATATTGAGCTGGCCTTTGAACTTGACCACTCTGGCACTGTCATGGACTGTTGGTCTTTCATCTTCAGAAGTCAATGCCGCAAGAGCATACATTTGCTTTCCATTTGCAGTGTTCTGTGCTTGGTTAGCCCAAAACGAAGTCAAGAAGATTGGGTTTTTAAAGACTCGTAGTAACCAAGAAGTATATACAATATGCTGCTCCACTGTGTCAGGTTCCAAAACCTTCCATCAAAGTAACCGTCAAATGCTTTATCATCAATTTCCAAACACTTTAGA
This sequence comes from Propithecus coquereli, assembly GCF_000956105.1. Taxonomy (NCBI): domain Eukaryota; kingdom Metazoa; phylum Chordata; class Mammalia; order Primates; family Indriidae; genus Propithecus; species Propithecus coquereli. Next base: position 2,940,603 of record NW_012147190.1, on the reverse strand, counting down.
GGGTTCTATAAGTGTGGTTGTGTG
>NW_012147190.1:2939091-2940529 GCF_000956105.1 Propithecus coquereli | reverse complement strand
TGCTACAGTGAAGGTAACTGGGTCGCATGTCCCTTATCATCCAGCAGGCTATCCAAGGCCTGTTTGCATGGTGATTGCAGGATTCCAAAAGAGTAAAAGGGAGCTGCAGAGCCTGCCGCAGCCTAAGCTCAGAACGAGGCTAACACTACTGTTTCTGGTTAAAGCAATGAGCAGGGGCAGCTCAGGTTCAGAGTGTGGGGAAGTATTTTACCTCTGCATGGGAGGAGCTGCAAAGTCACATTACAAAGGGGAGTAGATACCAAGAGGGAAATAATTATAGAAATGTTTCTGTAATTTTACAGAATAATTCAGAAATATGGCTTTCAATAATAGCATGAAATATTAATACTAATAATAGTGTGAAATACTAAGGGTTTGGATTCTACTGTTAAAAAGGATTGAGTTCAATTCTTATTTCTGGCATTTAGACAAGTTGCTCGCCCTCTTTAAATATTAGGTTTTTCATCTGTAAGATGAGGAAAATAGTTTGTACATCAAAGGGTTCTGTTAAGGATTAGGTGAGGTAATACTTGTGAAGCACTTGGCTTCACACAGGGAATGTTTGAAAAATATTGGCTAGTGGCCATTTTTAAAAGCACGTGCTCTAGATCAGTTCAATGAATTCTTCCTGACACCCCCCAAGACAAAATAGCAACTCCATGTTTAACCATGTGTTTATGTCTGCGTGAGAAGCAGCAGGCCTGCCATCCACCTCCAAGGCTTCCTTCCTGCTGTTTACATAACCCTCTCTCCAAACACAATTCCAGTCTCCTTCAGTAAGTAGGTACTAAATATCCAATATTTGCCTCCTTCCCACTTCAAGCCATGGTTACAAATTTAAAGAATGTACGTTCTCCGTTTAAATAAGAACTCGCGGTTGAGTTAAGAAGATAGATTCCTTACCAGCGATACTTTAAATTAAATGTATTAAGTACTAATAGAGAATATTGCATAAGCACAGGTAGGGGTTCATATCTGGAGTTCAGGGACAATATGAAAATTTTTCTTATTAGTCAAGATACATGCTAACAGTCCATATCACAGAGCAGCAACTTTTTTAGACTAAATTTTTTTGTGCAAGAGCATCCTGCCTGCCATCCCTTAAATAAGCAAGTCCTCAGCTGACCTCCTATCCAGGAGAAGATCTGCAAAAAAAATAGGTTAAGATGGAGAGGTCCAGATTAGTTCCCACATCAGTCACCTAGGGGTTTGCTTCCTCTGTCACCCCTTACTAGAAAGTAGATGGGTTGGTGTAACAGTTGATGACATTTTATTGCACAGCTGTGCATATCTTCTTGACCATTCAATTGACCTTGTTAATTTAAACATCTTCCATTATCACTCCTGAATTAACAAGAGTGTGACTCTATCTACTTTTCACCAAGAAGCATTATTCCATTTGAGCTGTAGGTATCAGCTCCCTCTGAAGACTACTGTG
>NW_012147190.1:2935113-2938214 GCF_000956105.1 Propithecus coquereli | reverse complement strand
AGTGCTATGAAAACATCAGGGGAGTAAAGAGAGAAGAATCTCAACTAAAGGAAAATGAGATAATGTCTTGGGAGAAATGGAGTTGAGAAGGGTCCTTAAAGGGCGTGCACATTTGATTTGAAAGGAGAAAATATTTCATGTCGCTGAAATAACTTGAACCAGGACCTGGGGGGCCAAAGGATTACTGAGGGTTTACTGACGAGTATGGGCAGAAAATGAGATTTGGAAGAGGAAGGACTGTAATAGAAAATGAGGCTGCAGGCAGAGGCCACATGATGGAGTTTGGAATGCCTGACTGAAGAATTTACATTTAATTTGAGACCAAATGGGAAGGCCATCAAGCAGTCTTCTGTACTTTTGTTTTTCATTTTGATTTTTTTTTTTTTTTGAAGCATAGAAATAGCATCATCAACTGTTCTTAGACAAAGTAATAGTAGCAGCATGTGTAGCCTAAGTTGAAGGAAGGGGGAAAGCCTAAAAGGTTGCTGACTAGTCTACTGAGGAATATAAATAAAAGCTGAAGAATTCTGATGCCAGAGTGTGGTATTCTTAGTCCCAAATGAGGCCAGATATTTAAATAAAACTGGCATGAATACAAATTTGCAGAAAAATTTTGGACCCAGCCCTATCTCCCTATTCTCGGCTAGCGTTGCTTATTGGTGATTGTGGGTCATAGACTATTAAAGGAAACCAGGTCCCTGGATACAGACAGCATAAGAAACCTCTTCTCTTGTCCCTTATAAGAGAGGTAGAACTAGGAAAAGATATTTTAATTTTGGAGCTTATAAAGGCTTTTTTGAAATAAACATTGCTCTTCTCTGGATCTGGCTAGATCCAAAATATTCCTTGCCTCATTCTTGTGGCATGACAAATGACTTTCACGCAGCAAAATCTCCTGATCCCTAATCTCTGTTCTTTTGCTATGCTAAGGAGGGTCCATGGACAAACAGAATCAGCATCACCTAGGAGTTTGTTAGAACTGCAGAATCCGAGGCTTCCTTTACTAAATCAGAATCTGCATTTTTAACAAGATTTCCAGGTGATTCCTATGCACATCAAGTTTGAGAAATACTGGCCTGCTGTTTAGGTTCTCTATATACTTCAGGATTTAGGACCCCTGCATATGGACAAATCAGAGTTGGGTGAAGGGACAGAATCCTGATAACCATAACCCACTTCAGTTTTTTGTAGAGAAAGAACCACATGAAGAGCTTAAGCAGCGCCTGGTACGTAGGGCTCCATAATTCGTAGTTGCTATTATGTTATTGTTGTCATTGTGGCAACTTTTATTATTATTATTTTTAATTTGTTTCTTCTACCTGAACCATTAGCTTAAATGCTTAATCTCTCTAAAAGAAGAAATGAAATTTAAGAAACATATCGTGCAGTTAAACTTGTAGAAACAGCCACCAGATCACTGCGCTTTCGTACAGAAACAACAAGCACAGAGTTTTGCATTGAAATGGAGATGTGGTCTTCTCAGTTTTGAATTTGAATGGAGAGATGATCTTTAAAGCCCCAAATCTGACATTTGACTTGATTATTATAGATTTCCTATTCTCTTACGTCGTAAGATTTGAATTTAAAAATGGTAATTACACAAAAAATAGGTCATCTTTGATGCAGGATGAATGCTGGGCCATGACTTCCTTGATGGTGTCCTTACTAAAGATACAGCTAGGTAATCAAGCCCGACCTATCCTAGGTCAATTATTTTGAGCTTCCTGAAGTCTAGAAATGATTTGACAGCAGAACATTTGTGTCTAGCAGTCCATCTAAAGAGCAGAGTGAAGAATAAGATGCAATTAAGGAGTCAGACCAATCACTCAGAGTGTCTTTGGAACACTTTCCTTGTTGAATTGAAAGAGTTGCGGCTGACAAGTGCCTGTCTCTCTGGCTCTTGAAAAATCCCAAGGACTCTAACTGGCATTGACCGTACTCAGTCCTGTACCTTTGGAGAGCATGCAGACTTCTGCATGGAGTGGACTCCATTCTAATTGTGGCCTGATAGACTCCTAATTACGGTCAGTCAAGGTCATCATGAGAAGAACACTTGCCTTCTGGCTGAACATTCTTCAGACATGCTGCTTCCCTGAAACGTTGGTCTGCCTTCCATCTCTATGTTACTGGAAATCTTTTCTTTTCTCCTGGAAACTTTTTTTGCAGGAAAAAATGTTTAATCCACTAAAAAAGCAAGATATGGTTCTGAGGGATTATGGGCCTTCTCACATGCTTACCTGTTTTGTTCGGGGGGCCATAACTAAAGAGCACTGTGTATGGCTTGCCTAAAATGTGGGAATAATTACAGTCCAACATTTTATGGAATGATTATACTTGTGTCGGTATTTTTATATGCTAAAAATCGTCTCTGGTCAAATAGGTTTGGGATGTGACACAAGTTAGGTAAAATTAAACAGATTCTTTACTGCAGTATTTCCTAAACTTTACTGTGTTAAATATTTTGTGACTCTATAAGAAGGGGCCAAAATGTGCAGTTACTCCCAAATATTAATGTATTGATTATGGGATTGTAAAACCCTTTTCCATGAAGCACATTACAGGATTTCTCAGAACAGAAATCAGGTTTTATTAACAGCTATTTACAGACTAATGATAGCAGCCACATAAAATTTCAAATACTAATAAGAAGTACATGCTAATTTTTTACAATGAGGCATTTGACTCAGAAAGTACATAAAGTGCTATGATATATACATAAAGGGCAGAAAATTTGAGATAAGATGGTTCTTAAAAAATTGAATCCACCCATCACTAGTGTGAAGTATTCCAGTGACATTGACCTATAATTTTCATTCAGTGCCATGGTTATGGTGACTGAGAATTAACAGATTAAAGCAACTATTATGTGACAATTGTTATGTTGGTTACAGTGGAAGATAATTATCCTAGAACACTTACCGATACAATTGAGGAACAAAGCTTAAATAAGCAATGAGAGAACAGTGTCACTTTAGTTTCCTACTATAAAAATAAATAATTTTTTGGCACTGATAATTCTTCTCTTCTAAATATTCTCATTGGTCCCTACTGTTTAATATCTTAGCACAGTTTCATATTTTTGCCCAATAAAATCATTCTAA
>NW_012147190.1:2921564-2924046 GCF_000956105.1 Propithecus coquereli | reverse complement strand
AATTCTTTACCATGAGATCTCAATTCAATCATTACTTTCTTAGAACAGTCATTTATCTGTTTGTTCAACAAATATTTGTTGAATGCCTAATACGTGCTAACCACGCTAAGCACTGGAGATACAGCAGTCCTCTTCTAAGAGCTGTATCTAGCAGTAGAAGATACACAATAAATATAATGATCATGCAAATTCTTTAATGTGGCAAATCTATAGAGGGAAATAAATAATGAAAAGGGGCTAGGATATGCCAGAATGCTTAGAATATTTGCTTAGAATAATTAGGGCAGATCTCACTCAGAAGTTGTCCCGAGAACACAGACTTAAAGATGAAGGGCTGTGTAGCTATCTGGGTGATAATATTCCAGGCTACTACAAAGGCCCTTGGGGAGGAACAAGCCCAGCATGTCAGCAGGAGGCCAGTGAGGCCAGTGCAGAGTGAGTTCAGGAGCAGTAGTAAGGATAATGTTGGGAAACGACGATTAAAAGATCACAAAGGGGTTCTTCAGCTATGGTAAAAGGCTTTGCTTTTATTCTAAGGGAAATAGAGAGCCAATGAGCAAAGAAGTGACATGATTTGATTTCAGTTTTAAAGGGATCACTTTGGCTGCTGTGCTAATATTAAATTATGGTGACTCAAGGGTGGAAGAAAGGAGAAGGAATGACCTTCCAGACTGTGTCAAGTCCCTGTGATATATACTCTTACAATATCATAGAACTCCCCTGTGTAGACTAACCATAGTCATAATTTGTATTTATTTAGTTACGTGATACCCTTTTCTCCCACAGCATCGAAAGATCTACTGGGGAAAGGTCCACACTTGGTTTTATATCTGGTGTCTTGCATAGGGAATGACGCTTAGTAAATATGTTCTGAATGAAGGAATCACTAAAATTTGCAAATCTCCTATTTTTCCAAAGTTAAAATCTGTTGTCTATTTTATGTCTATTAGAGGAACAATAAATAATTGATTGACTTTTTAAAAGAAATTTTTAAAATGTGTTTTTATGTGAGCAATGTATTATTGGGTTCAGAAATATTTTAAAATGAAATTTCAATAAAATCAGCATTGTCAGATTTATTATAGACTTGTGGTACAGGATAATCTGTAGTTGAACTGATGAAGAAAAAAATGAAACCAGAAAATATTTCAAAATGACTACTATAAAGAAGACATAAAAAATGTGAGACACCTATAGCTAAAGCAAAGCCAAGGCTTTTCTGGGCATGTGCAGAATCAAATGTTCAAATTTATTTTTTCTGTAGTAGTTTTATGAGGATGTATAAAAATAAAATTAAAATTATGATATTATCAGAGGGAGAAAATTAAATCAGAAAACTATGTCCTCTAAAAAATCATGGAAATGAAGTTTAACATTTGGCAAGTGTTATTGGATAGTGTTTAAGGGTATAAGTTCCTGGTTAAGAAAGATTCCAGTTCAAAAACAACTCTACAATTTTCCATCTGTGGGATCTTGACCTCTGAACTTTGTCTATTTTCACATCATTATTTTACTACAAAGCTGAAGTTTATCATACTCAGGACTCTGGACTCGCAGTGCTGTCGCCTTCCAATTACAGCTTTGAGAGAGAATATTCCCCATTAACAGAGATACCCACCCAACTGGATGAACAATTGTAGCCTGACCTAGTATGGCATTTCCCATAAAGAATCTTAAAATACTTCTGTGTTATTTATCTGGGCATTGTGTGCCTAATTGTCCAATCCAGAAACAGGAGGGCTATGACTCCTGCTTCTCTATTACCCTCCATGTCCAATTTCCAAGTGTTTACAGTCATTCATTTGTACCATCTGTCTAATGTATCCATTGCTTTAGGTACCATTGCTATTATTTTATAATAATTTACTTACTCTTTATCCTTTATTTGAATTATTCTGAAAACCTCTTAGCTGTTATTCTTTATTCCTGCCTAACATGCTTCCCCCCGCCCCCATCCTCCACACTACTGCCAGAGTGACTGTCCTAAATACAGTTTGTCCACATGCCTCCCTGCTTGAAACTGGCCAGTGCTCCACATTGCTTTCAATTTTGAGTTCAAACTTCCCCTAAGGCTCTGTATATGTGGCTCCTTATTATGCAGCCTTCACTTAACGTCCGCTTTTCTCATGATTCTTCCCATCATGTCCTATAATATACCCACAATGGCTTTCCTAAGATACTTTTAATGGGCTGTGTACTCTCTCCCAAAGCCAGCCTTTGTATAAAAAGCTCTCTGCGCCACCAGTGCCCTTAGGTCTACCATAACTTTTGACCCTCAGTCCCTGGTTGCCTGAGTAACTCTCACTCATTCTTCAGGAATCACCTCAAAAGTCTCCATTTCCTGATCTTTTCCCTGAAACATCACAGAGCTGAACTAGAGTCTTCCATATATTATTCTCAACTCTCACCTTAAACACAAGTCTGTCGTAGCATTTAATTCACAATTCTAGCCCTCCTCTAGATATATAACTATAAATATAAA
>NW_012147190.1:2919950-2921514 GCF_000956105.1 Propithecus coquereli | reverse complement strand
ACTTCTGTTAGATACTGAATTCCCTTGCTTTGGAGGAAATAGAGGTGGTTTATTGAAAATCATCTGGAGCTAAGAGTCAAAAAATTGGTATTCTAGCTATCCTTGTCATACTAACTAGTCACATGTTTAAAGGCAAAGAACATAAGCAGTCTTTTCAATTTATTTTGTTTGTTTTGAAATTGAGGCAGCAATGTCTATTACCCCCTAGATTTGGAAAATGCAACTATCCAGATGCAAGAGTTCTTTGAAGACACAAATGTGATCTCTCTTCACATGTAATATATACAAATGCAATGTATGCTTTTTATTTGAGAGATTTTTGAGGGTGGGTGAGTTTGTAAAATATTGTTAATATTCACTGGATTTCATGGCATGCTTCTCTGCATATCACTGTTTATAATCTAATATGTGCTTATTTATTGCGGTTATATGTTTACTTACTAATTAGGATTATATGTGTGCTCATTTGGTAAAATTCTACTCTGCCCTGTGAATTGAAAGTATCATTGTAACAGAGAATATGTCTTTATTATACAGAATCTTATAACCTCAGGCACTGTGCATTGAAGAGCATAGTAGGTGTTTAATAAATAATTGTTGAATGAATGGAAGCATGCTTCCTAAATGCAATGTGTACGTGCAATGTATACTATAAATTTAGACCTACTCCTCAAAACTATTGGTGTTAATGTTGTTCTGAGTTTTGTTTTGGAAGGGTTTTATGAAACCAGATATGTTAAAACATCAAATTTTGAAATCATGTATATGAATTATGAAAAATGATATCTCATTTCTTCATAATCATTTCTCTTCTGACTTGAAACCCTTTCATATCATAATTTAAATATTTTATATTGGGGGAGAGTTTAACAGAATTCAGCACTACACTGATAATCTAAATGATTTTTCTCTTCTTTTATCTCAGAGTAAACTCTAGGATTATGTGATAACATTATGTGATAATGTGATAATGTTTGATAAAATGAGATTTGTAATCAGATAAACCTGGGTTTAAGTCCCAACTGTACCACTTCCCAGTTGCAAGAGAATGCATGCTGTTAATTTCTCTAAGCTTTTGTTGTCCCACGTGGGCCTAATTACACTTCTCTAATGAGATTGTTGTGAGGATTAAATGTAGTAATAGACATCAGATGCTTAGTATGGTTTCTAACACATAAAAGCTTTTAGCTGTAGCTTTATATTATTTATATGGTTCATATTCTAAACAGATATTCTTTCTGTTCTGTGTATTTGTGTGTGTGTACGTTTCCTTTTACAGATGGGTATACAACTGATGACATTGAGTTCTACTGGCGAGGGGATGATAACGCAGTGACAGGAGTAACAAAGATTGAACTTCCACAGTTCTCCATCGTAGACTACAAACTTATCACCAAGAAGGTCGTTTTTTCCACAGGTTTGTATCAGGGAAGAGGATTAAGGGAAAAGAATCTTCATCATATTTTGTTAAAAAAAAAAATTCACTTATATCAGAGCTGTGGCCCAGGGCAGGACAGTGACTCTAGATGTCTTAAATCTGCTGAGAACCCTCAGTTTCTGATCA
>NW_012147190.1:2916126-2918520 GCF_000956105.1 Propithecus coquereli | reverse complement strand
TTATGGACCTTTAAAGAAAGGTATCCTATAAATATTGATTAATAATAACAATGTTCTAAAATTGCCTTCCTAGGTTCCTATCCCAGGTTGTCCCTCAGCTTTAAGCTTAAAAGAAATATTGGCTACTTTATCCTGCAAACGTACATGCCTTCCATCCTGATTACCATCCTCTCCTGGGTCTCCTTCTGGATTAATTACGATGCTTCAGCTGCAAGAGTGGCATTAGGTAGGCCGTTTTCCAACTGCTCATGGAGTTTGACTCTGTATGTGTGCTTGTGTGTACGTACATGCACATGCTTCCTTTATCCTGAAATTTATGATGCATGATGAGACTGAACCTTGCGTGTTACAGGAGTTTAGCTGTGAGACGTTGGATGATCTGCTTCAGCATTAAATCAATTAAACACAAATTAAAACTCTTCCGTGTCAGAATTAGTTAACCGTATAGCCATTGATAATGAAATTAATTGCATCAGTCTGATATTTTTATTGAAACGTATTTCATGTAGTACCGCTTACATAATTGCTAAATTTGTGACTTTGCTTCTTTACCTAAGAAGAATGCCCTTTCATTTTTTTTTCCCCTGAGAAAGAGACAAGGAGATTTGTGTAGTCAATGGATACGCAGAAACAATTCTAAAGTGTTGTTAACATGTTGGAGTAGCATGGCTGAGGCAGGAGACAACAAAGTGAGAAAGTTGGGAAATCAACCACAGCATTGCTCATCTCATGCCTGATTCCTTTTCTCACACAAGAGGAGGAGGACAAACTGTATTTCATGAATATTTTAACTCCAAATGAAGTAAATGTATGGCCTTTCACACATCTTTATTATTTTGAGTTCTGACTATTTTCTTTAAAATGTTTAATTGTTAAATTCTTTACCATGAGATCTCAATTCAATCATTACTTTCTTAGAACAGTCATTTATCTGTTTGTTCAACAAATATTTGTTGAATGCCTAATACGTGCTAACCACGCTAAGCACTGGAGATACAGCAGTCCTCTTCTAAGAGCTGTATCTAGCAGTAGAAGATACACAATAAATATAATGATCATGCAAATTCTTTAATGTGGCAAATCTATAGAGGGAAATAAATAATGAAAAGGGGCTAGGATATGCCAGAATGCTTAGAATATTTGCTTAGAATAATTAGGGCAGATCTCACTCAGAAGTTGTCCCGAGAACACAGACTTAAAGATGAAGGGCTGTGTAGCTATCTGGGTGATAATATTCCAGGCTACTACAAAGGCCCTTGGGGAGGAACAAGCCCAGCATGTCAGCAGGAGGCCAGTGAGGCCAGTGCAGAGTGAGTTCAGGAGCAGTAGTAAGGATAATGTTGGGAAACGACGATTAAAAGATCACAAAGGGGTTCTTCAGCTATGGTAAAAGGCTTTGCTTTTATTCTAAGGGAAATAGAGAGCCAATGAGCAAAGAAGTGACATGATTTGATTTCAGTTTTAAAGGGATCACTTTGGCTGCTGTGCTAATATTAAATTATGGTGACTCAAGGGTGGAAGAAAGGAGAAGGAATGACCTTCCAGACTGTGTCAAGTCCCTGTGATATATACTCTTACAATATCATAGAACTCCCCTGTGTAGACTAACCATAGTCATAATTTGTATTTATTTAGTTACGTGATACCCTTTTCTCCCACAGCATCGAAAGATCTACTGGGGAAAGGTCCACACTTGGTTTTATATCTGGTGTCTTGCATAGGGAATGACGCTTAGTAAATATGTTCTGAATGAAGGAATCACTAAAATTTGCAAATCTCCTATTTTTCCAAAGTTAAAATCTGTTGTCTATTTTATGTCTATTAGAGGAACAATAAATAATTGATTGACTTTTTAAAAGAAATTTTTAAAATGTGTTTTTATGTGAGCAATGTATTATTGGGTTCAGAAATATTTTAAAATGAAATTTCAATAAAATCAGCATTGTCAGATTTATTATAGACTTGTGGTACAGGATAATCTGTAGTTGAACTGATGAAGAAAAAAATGAAACCAGAAAATATTTCAAAATGACTACTATAAAGAAGACATAAAAAATGTGAGACACCTATAGCTAAAGCAAAGCCAAGGCTTTTCTGGGCATGTGCAGAATCAAATGTTCAAATTTATTTTTTCTGTAGTAGTTTTATGAGGATGTATAAAAATAAAATTAAAATTATGATATTATCAGAGGGAGAAAATTAAATCAGAAAACTATGTCCTCTAAAAAATCATGGAAATGAAGTTTAACATTTGGCAAGTGTTATTGGATAGTGTTTAAGGGTATAAGTTCCTGGTTAAGAAAGATTCCAGTTCAAAAACAACTCTACAACTTTCCATCTGTGGGATCTTGACCTCTGAACTTTGTCTATTTTCACATCATTATTTTACTACAA
>NW_012147190.1:2904950-2906076 GCF_000956105.1 Propithecus coquereli | reverse complement strand
CTGAATAATTTTTCCTCTGGAGTAGTTAAAAAAATATAATTTCTATCCTAGTGTCAAGAGAGTCCTTCCTGTTATCCTTTGCATTCTTCTATTTGTGTGTGTGTGTGTGGGTGTGTGTGTGTGTGTGTGTGTCCTAGTAGAATTTGCCTTTGATTGATTTCACCCACTATTCTTGCTCATACTTCAAATTTTCAGCTCTCTTTATTTTTCTTTTAAGCTTGATTTTGTGCCTCTGTTTACTTTTCTGCTAATTACTGAGTATATGCATACTTGGGAATCTAGTTATTTTTGCCTATTCACCACCTTGGTTCTTGCATATCTGAAATGCCTCCAGTATCCATATTGCATCAAGAAACCTAAAACCACCAGTTTTCTAAATAAAGCCACACCAAAGAGATCTCCATTGGAGGGTGTTCTTTATTCTGCATTCATGAAATTCTGTGTGTTGTCTTTATTCATTGTGTCTATTCTTTTGTAATGCAAAGCCACTAAGATTCTTTCAATCTATTTATTCCTACTGCCTGGAATTTGATTTTTTAAAAATAATACACATAAAAAAACAACTTATTGGAATTTTATTCTCGGTTAACATTGGTCTTTCTTTATGCTTTCTAAAGACCAATAGCATTTATCTATATCCAATTTACTTTGACCATCAGTCCTAATCCAGTGGCATCAGTCGACTTAATTAGCACATTCTCTACTTTGTCTTCCAGATTTTTTATAAAGATATTAAACAAAATGGGACCCAATATCGATCCTTGTGGGACCCTACTGGAAACTTCTCCCCAACTAGACGGACTACCAATTACGATTTCTCTCTGTATACGGTTAGATAGCCAGTTTTTAATCCATTTATTTGTATTTCTGTTGGAGCCAATTTGTTTAGCTGTTCCCTTTAAAATAATGTATGGTGTCTTTGCAGATAACCTATGGACATGTATCCCACAGAGACTTGGGGACAAGTTAAAATTTTTTTGTGAGGCTCTAGTTGGGTTTTCCCAGGTTTGTTTTATCAATATAGCAATGGTGAGCCTAAGCCTTAGTTTCAATTCAGGAATCATTGTTGTGCTAGAGAAAGAAACTAAATGGGCCATTTTGAGATTGTTTTTCATTTATTCTGAGA
>NW_012147190.1:2903718-2904900 GCF_000956105.1 Propithecus coquereli | reverse complement strand
TAGGTCTGATAGTTGGTTTTGGACTATTCTCTAATCAAGGGCAATTCTTTCTCAAAGACGATATTTACAATGATGCAAATTTTAAGTATGGCCCTTGAAAGCCAAAAAACCATGGATCTAGGAAATTGTCAATTTCTTTCCCATGCTGAATATTTCACTTATTGCAATCTGTCAATAGATTCCAACCTTCCATATGGCTCTTTCAGGCTGTCAAATGAAAGAGTGCCTATTAAACCTATTTTCTGATTTTCTTGATATGGTAGTCTTAGTAAAGAAAAGGGAATGAATAAATAAACAATACTATCTCATAGGACTGGAGTTTAAAATGAGTCTAAATCAATTGCATAATGTAAGGCTGACTTAATAAGATAAGATAACATCTGATCTCTTTTCACTTTCTTCTACCCCCTTTTTTTTTTTTTTTACCAATTTGCATTTAAATGATAAATTTAAGTCCTGGGGAGTGGAGATTTTATACAAACGGAGCCAGGAATGCTTCAGATCGTTTTAAATTGCATTATACTGAGATGGAGATAGAGAAACGTTCACTAGGCAGATACTCCCTAGTGGAGAAAAGCTCATCCTCTTGGCTAAAGGTGGATCCACAATTCAAGTGGTGGAATATTAGAGATCAAAAAAGATACCTAGAGATCTTCTAGTACATTAGTTCTCAAAACAGGACAATTTTGTCTCCCAGAGGATTTTTGGCAAGGTCTGGAGACATTTTAGGTGGTTAAAACCCAGCATGAAAGGTTAAAGGAGATCGACATTGGGTTCCAATTACATACCTAGTGTGTAGAAGCCCAGGATGCTGCTAACCGCCCTATAGTGCACTGGATGGCCTCCCTATAACAAAGAATTTTCCAGCCCAAAGCATCAGCTCTCTGGTTTCAAGCATGAGAAACTGAAGCCCCCCAAAATAATATGCTTGTCCAGTTCTGAATACTCTTTAACAAAATTGGTATCTCCGTTTTCTTTGACCAGCATGTGTAAAGATCAAGACCTCAGGAGTTATGATTTAGCACAGTGGTTCTCAACAAATATTTTGGAGTCAGTCAAATTCAATATTTACCCTCCCATTTAATACTTGTGTAACAATGAACATAAAAAAAAATCAGCTCTCTGGCCCTTGAATTTCCTCATCTGTAAAATGGGGTTAATTCCTCTCTCATAAGGTTATTA
>NW_012147190.1:2896556-2900973 GCF_000956105.1 Propithecus coquereli | reverse complement strand
GAGAAAGAGGAGGAAGACGATAATTGTCACCATTCCGCCTTATCTTCCACTATTTGTCCAACTCCAGTTTTTAAATTTCTATTTCTTGCTAAGGCAGTGAATGCTATTGAATGTTGGTGAATCTTTGCTATGAGGGCTTGATGCCAGATGAGCTTCCATTATTGTCTCTTCTAAGTGTCCTGCTCTTCCTTAATTTTATTGCTCTAACTCCAGAGTCCTTGAATACCTCATTGTTGTTGCCTTTGGGGTAGGGGCCTGTATGGATAAACTATTAAATTGCTACTTTGTTTTGGCATTTGGCATTTTATTACTTTTTAACTTTATTACTTGTTCTGTTATATAGTAACAGAGTCTGATAAATGGTAATAGATTCCAGGAGAAGAGACGTTTGAAACTTTGTTAATCACTACTTTAGTCCTAATCCCCTAAACATCCAGCACCTGTTATGTCTGTGCTCTCAGGTTACATCATTTGTGGTGTTGCTGCTGTTCTTTTTTTTTTAACTTTAGCTACTCTTGTTGAAATTAAAGTAGGCTGATTTGATTGGGCATCATTCTGAGTAGACTGTTAATCATGCAAGAGAAAACATGTTTGAAAGTTGGGGTTTGGATTTATGATGAAAATGGTTGAAGAATGTTGTATTTTTCAAAACAAAAATCAAAGCACACTGTGTGATTGATCTAATGACTGGGTAAAGTCACATGAAAATTCATAATATCCTCAGACTGTGAGAATATTTTGAAGAAAGTGTGCCTCTTTGGTGAATTAAATTTTTCAGTTGATGTCTTGGAAGAGTTGATGCTCTGATCCCATGATTTAAACCATTGTTGGTCAAGAACTCTTCCTCTATTTCATAAAATGTTATGTTAAAGAGAATGTTAAATGAGATTGAATTTTATACATGGAAATATGAATTCTCATGTTTTCTGCTACTTTTCTCTGTTGAGTATGTCTGAGTACTCTGTCCTTTGAGTCCTGTTTTAAGTTTGTACTTAGACTCTAAGACAAGGACTAGTATTTGAAAGTTCATATAATGAGCTTTCTATTAAACTTGTAACCTGTAAAAGCATCAAGATGTATGTAATAATCTCAAGAGGCACTGGGAAGATTGATGGATTTTAGAGTCACATCGAACTGGGTTGATATTTAGGCATTGTGTTTTATAAGCTGTGTGACATTGGACATGTTTAACCTTTCCAACCTTTAAGTTCCTCAACTAGAAACAAAAAACGCTAATTTCTGTCTTATGGAGCAGCTGAGAGGGTTAAATGAGATAATTATACTAAGGGCCTTACACAGTACCAGGCAAAGAGCATTCAATTAATACTTTATCCTGGAGATCGGGGTAGTCAGTGTGTATGTTTCTCAGTTTTTGGGTCTATGACTATGTTTATGATTATAAAACTAATTAATGATCATTCTTAAAAATATGTGCAAAAGTAGAAACCACCTGCACATACCCACATAGCTATAATCATTGTTAATATTGCCTTTTATTTACACTTAGTGACATACCTTTATATAAATAATCATATGCTACTATTGTATATATTATTTTTTCCACTTACTTTTTCATATGTTTAAGTATAACTATACTTCATAGCTATAAGATATTTAATTGAATATAATTTATTCAATACTCATTATTTATTCAATATTTACCATAATTTATTTAATGTTTATTTAATGAGCACCTGTTGTTAGATGGTTACACTGTTTCTAAGTGGTTTTCTATTATAAACACTCTAAAGTAAGCATCACTTTGGTGACATATTTGCACCCCATTGTTCCTAATACATTTCTTAAAACGGAATTACTGGGTCCGCAATTATGTGCCTTTAAAATGGTGATATATATTGTGAAGTTATTCCCTAGAGAAGTTCTCCTGTAGTTGACTACAGCACCATCTGAGAGTGTGGCAGTACACACATATACACACAAACACATACACACACAGTGCGCGCACACAGTCACCCTGTCCCCTCAGCGAGGAAGAAACAAAAAACATGTTTAACAATGTCCACTTGTAAAAGTGTTGGCAACATGGACAGATGGAGGAATCCAAAAATCCAGTGTCATTTCTCTCCTCTCCATCCAAAAGCCATAGAGACTAAAACGACAATAGAAAAAGAAAACAAAAGCAATCAACACCAAGCTCACGTTGAGAGACTGCAAAGAGGCAAAGATGCATGAGCAGGGCCAGTAATCAATGCAAGCAGAATCCAGAGGAATCTACCCACGCTATCTTTGCACGAATGGCAAAACCCGGTAACAGTGTCTCCATCACGATAAAGCATCTATCTAAACAAAGAAACAGCAAGGCAACCACGTGAGAAAACTGCCACAAGGGAGGGAGGAACTCAATGTGCACAAGACCTGTGTTGGCCCTTTTATTGAAATATATTCCAGGATAAATAAAAATTTTCCATAACAAAATTTTTTCTCACCAAAAATTAAAAGAATATGTGAAACAAAAGGTCAAGCATGAGATAATAAATAAGTGGAGATTAAAAGAGAGAGAATGAAGGCAAAGCAATCTGTACAAAAACTAATGAATGAATCTAAAACAGTAAGAGAATCAATGTGGTAAAAAAAAAAAAAATCAAAGTTGTAGAAAATCATGCCAAATGCAGAGGAAAAAAAGATGTAGAGATAAAAATCACTTAGAGGAAGCATAACGAATATACAGGACAGGTACCATGGGTTAAACATGCAGAGCCTTAATGTTAGTGAAGTATAGAGTGGAAAAAAATGGAATAGAAAAAAATATTTAAGTCTAATGCCAGTAACTAATTATAATAATGATGATAATAATACACACTTCTTGAATGCCTATTATATGCCTATATGCTTAAATACCTACATATATTTTGTTATTCCATGCAGTCTTCATTATTACCCCATGTTGTTTATAGTTGTAATTTTATAGATTATGAGCTGAGATCCAGAGAACATTATTAACTTGCTCAAGGTTAGATAGCCAAGCAATGGTTAAACAGAAAATATGAGTATAGAAGCTGCTGTCTTAATGATACATTATATATTTGTACATACCTATAATGAAATTCATTAATCCTATAATTGTATTATGGGTATGTATAAGTTCCAAAAGAACATGTTCACTGAGTTTCAAGATAAAAATTATACAATCTTATTAATACCTTATTATATTCCTCTGAAATCACTAAACTTTTGGTAAGAAAAAGTGAATGACCTACAACAAAGAGAAAAGAAAAAAGATAGGTCTCAAACTACTCTACAGCAGTATTGAACTTCATAAGACAACAGAAAAATTTTTATAGGTTTCTGAGGGGGGAGGAGAACATGTAACCTAAGAATATAATTATCGATATAAAGACAAAGGAAAGATATTCTGTCCTCAGTATGCAGAGTTTAAGGGAATATACCATCCATGAGTCCTTATTTTTAAGAAATAATGTCTTACTACAACAACCTAGCACCCAGTAAAGGGTAGTGAAAATAAGAAACTTTAGAATAGGAAAAGCCAGTATGCTAGCAGTTAGAACTAAAGATGGCATTTAGAACTAAAGCCATACAACTCCAGGAATTAAGGTTCCTGAATAAAACATAACTGAAATATTTTTAAAAGCTAGATACTGAAAATGTGTAAAAATAATAAATCAGAAAAATAATCTTATGTGAAATGTAAATTATGGATAGAGGTTATTGAGGAAAGAGGAAGTATTTGCTAATTCATAACAAGGACTTAGTATTTACTGTTTTATTTTTAGAGTTTGTGAATCAAGAAGTAGAAGATTAAAGATATGGTTAAAATTAACATAGATAACTATTACAACAGTGTTTCTCAAGGAGTATCCCATAGACAACCTACATAAGAGTCACCTGAGATGCTTCCTTAAAAGTAGGCTCTACCTGAGACATCATACATCAAAATTTTTAGTGGGGAAGGCTGAGAAAATTGCGTTTTTATCCCTCATATTTTTCTGGTGTACACTAAAGCATGAAAGCCTGAGGACATTTATGGCAGAAAAATCAAAAGCTGGCAATACATCTTACAAAAATCTTACATAACCTAAAGGAAATAAAGTAAAGAAAGATAAAGATGATGTCATTAAATCTAATGTAGAAATAAGGATAAGGATGACTGATAAGCAAATGTAGAGCAGAAATCAAAATGACAAAATTAAGACCAAACTTATCTTTCTAAACTACATTATATATCAACCCACCTATCAAAGAGTAAGATTCTCCGACTGAATCAA
Organism: Propithecus coquereli; assembly: GCF_000956105.1. Lineage (NCBI taxonomy): Eukaryota > Metazoa > Chordata > Mammalia > Primates > Indriidae > Propithecus > Propithecus coquereli. The sequence goes on along the minus strand of NW_012147190.1, from coordinate 2,896,729 downwards.
GCAACTAACCCAGCAAAATGCTTTTTATTAGAGATTCCTCTAAAGTAAAGATATTGGAAAACATTCCAATTAAAGTCACATGCAAAAACAAATGAGGCAAATACAAATACAAAGAAAGCTAACAATTTATTATTATTACTATGTAACAATGAATTTAAGGTAAAAAAAATCAA
>NW_012147190.1:2892018-2895574 GCF_000956105.1 Propithecus coquereli | reverse complement strand
GGGGGAAATTCTTTAAATAAATTTAGCAACCTGAATCCAGAGAATATGGAAATCAAACTATAATATAACCATATAGTAAAATTTCAAAATACAAGGATAATATTATCTATCTTATTATATAAGTTGAAAGGGTGAAAAAATTTTTTGTTAAATATATTTAAAAAGTTTCAAGTACATAAGGAACATATATATCTTACAAAAGTTTGAAACTTTTTATCCTTTCAATAGATAATAAAAGGGCTAATAATGAAACTTCAGTATTCATTCTTGGTTATAAATTTAAAGTCTTAGGAAATTAGTAAGCAATGAATATGTCCTTGTCATGGGTCTCTCTCTTTATTTCTCTGTATCTAGCTATCTAACCAAAAGCTCCATCTCTGGCCTCTTGGCTTAGGATGGAGCAATGAAGGCTGGAACAAGATTTGGATGCGGATGCTCACCATCACCACTGTTGTTTAACTTTAAAAAAATTATTAGCCAGTGCAATTACTTGAAAGAAAATAAGGAATGTAGGAAAGGGAGGAGAAATAATTTCATTTTTAAACAAACAAACAAAAAAATTCAAGCAAAATATAAGGGAATTGACTGGGAAAAACCTTTAGAAACAATAAGAGAAGTAGGGAAGTTCCCATAGCTTTCCTATAAAAGAGTTTATAAACACTAACAAAAAAATATAATGGAAGGTGGGGGAAAGAGCCCTTTTACCAATAATAAGATTTTAATAAAAGAAAACTTTGTGTTTCTTTTGTTAAAAAAAAACTTATTTTTTAAAAAGATATCATTTCAGAGGGATCAGCTCTTTATAAAGTATTCTGAGTTTAGTGTAATTTCATTGGATACCAATGGGCTTTATTCTGATTTTGATTGCTTTGGTGGTTTGTTTTAGAAATTTGACACAATAATTCTTAAGTTTATTTGAGAGAAAATATATATGAAAAATCAGAAAAATTAAAAATAATAAGAGAACAGTATCTCTGCTAGAAGTATAAATGAGTTATAAAACCGTAGCAATTAATGCAACATAGCAGTGGCCCAGTGTACTCTATATAAAGGGAAAAGAAATTAACTTAGAAACATAAGAAAATTATGTTCTTAATAAAAGTATAATTAATATCATTGGGAGGCTGGACACAGTTCACACCTGTAATCCTAGCACTCTGAGAGGCTAAGGCAGGAGGATCTCTTGAGGTGAGGAGTTTGAGACCAGCCTGAGCAAGAGCAAGACCCTGTCTCTACTAAAAATAGAAAGAAGTTAGCTGGACAACTAAAGATATATAGAAAAAATTAGCCGGGCATGGTGGCACATGCCTGTAGTCCCAGCTACTTGGGAGGCTGAGGCAGGAAGATCTCTTGAGCCCAGGAGTTTGAGGTTGTTGTGAGCTAGGCTGATGCCACGGGACTCTAGCCTGGGCAACAGAGAAACTATGTCTCAAAAAAATAATAATAATAATATATATATAATATATATATCATTGGGAATATGTGAATTATGCAATTAAAGAAACAGCAACCATGTGAGAATATTTAAATGTAGTACCATATAGCTAACCTGCCTCTTCCTCCAAATTAAATTTTAGTTAAGTCAAAGATCTAAATATTTTTCTAGAGAAGAGTGAAAATACATAAAAGGCAAGAAATCATGTATAAATGTTTTAATAAACATGGATTAACCAAAACATGACAGAAAACACAGAATATAGAAAAGAATGATAGTATGTTTGACCTTGTACAAATGTTTCATTTCTATATTTTTATTTCTCTCTTTTACCATTCTTATCAGGTCAACCTTTCCTTTCTCCAATGATCTACAAGTTTTTTGTCTTCTTTCTAGTTACATTTTTGAAGCACATGGTTAAAATATTATAAAGTAAAACCCATCTGAATCCCACTGTTTTCTTGAGAAAAAAACACCAGCAATATTTTGTAATACTTCTTTCATGTATTTATCGTATGTATTTATGCCTGTATATTTGCCTTCTTTCCCACTTCGCTTCAGCAGCACTGATTATTCATTGCTCTTTTCAGTTAATAATGGATATAATCTTGTTATTTTAATTTGCATTGCTCACATTTCTTAAACAATTGGGCATCTTTTCATACCTTTATGTGCTGTTTGAATTAACTTCCATGTGAATTGCCTATTCTTATTCTTATCCATTTTTCTTAAGAATTCTTTGTTTTCAGTTTCAACAGTTCTACCTATAATAAAGATATTAGTCACTTATTAGTATGTACATTTCAAATATTTCCTGCAAGCTCTCATTCATATCCTAACAAGTTTTTGGGTTTTTTTAAATTTATTTTTATTTATTTATTTATTTTGAGATAGGATCTTGCTCTGTTGCCCAGGCTGGACTCAAACTCCTGGGCTAATTGCAATATGCCCGCCTCAGCCTCCTGAGTATTTATATTGTCCAGTTGTTTGTACTTTTGTAAATTGTAGGTTTTCTGGAATGGCTAAATTCCTCTTGAACCTCTGGGTTAAGCATCTGGTCTTCTAATTTTTTCTGGGAGTTTCTTTTTGTTTTTAATACTTAATTCAGTATTTCATGGTTTACATTTAATTCATCTTGAATAATATATTATTATTAATGCAGGATTGTTCAATTTTATATTTTCCAGAGATAAAACAAGTAGCACCAACATTATTTATTTATTTTTGAATCTGTTTTTTCAGTGGTCACATGTGGAGAGAGGGATGGGATAGTAGGGGTACTTCTGTTTCTTACTTTATATCTTTCTCTAGTGTTTGAACAGTTACAATTAATAGTTACCACTTTTAAAACTTAAGAAAGTGTGTGAGCATATATGTATACATATCCTCACCTGATTTGCCAGTGTAACCTCCTTCACACACACACTCACCATGCCTACTACAAAATTCCTACTTTTTCCAATTCATGTATCATGTAACCAGAATAACTGAAGATAATTACAGCCTCATCTAAATAAGACGTTGCACATTTCTAATGTTTTCTAATGATTATTTCTGTCAAGAAAGACTGAAAGAAAGAAAGAGAAGAAAGGAAGGAGAAAGGAGTGAAGAGAGCGAAAGATGGAGGGAGGAAGAGAGGGAGGGAGGAAGGAAGGAAGGAAAAAATAAAGAAAGAGAAAAAATGGTCCAGCCTGAATAGAAACTGCTCTGCCCTGAGCATAGGCAAGCCCTTGCTGACCGCCTTTCTTGTCAATGTTGCTACCAGAGATTCAAGATTCTAGTGACACACTTAGACAATGAGACCTGTAATATTTTTCCCAGCTTGTACATACCTATAGCAACACTGCTCATGGCTCTCTGAAGATATGAAAAAAAAAAAGAAAACTAATAAATAAAAAAAAAACTAATTATCTAAGTCAGTGTAGTAGGCTGAGGCTCAGGAGACCTGGGATTCCACTCTCTCAACTCTGACACTTAAGAAGCCATATACAGGCCGGGCACAGTGGCTCACGCCTGTAATCCTAGCACTCTGGGAGGCCGAGGCGGGTGGATCGTTTGAGCTCAGGAGTTCGAGACCAGCCTGAGCAAGAGCAAGACCCCCATCTCTACCAAAAATAGAAA
>NW_012147190.1:2847625-2890216 GCF_000956105.1 Propithecus coquereli | reverse complement strand
TTTTTATTGCTTCTGCTCAGAAGAGGTTTGCAGGATGACTTGATGCTTATTTAATCTTGGCAAAGGGCACCCAGGGAGATATAACAAATATGGGCCCTGACATCATTTTGAAATCTCCCTCAGCAATAAACAGGCTGTCTCTTTGCCTCTCAACACTTCTGCTAACTTCTACTGTGGGAAATTTCTGGAAGCTAGACGGACTTCAAGGACACTACAGCAGGCTTCCTGCCCTGAGTCAGAGGTCCCTGCTGTGGTGCCCTAAAGAGGGATTCGGGTTACGCACCTCTGGGTCACGGGAGGGCGAGCCTGCTAACCCCAGCTTCCACCTTGAAAATACAATGTCACAATGAGCCCTCACATGTGAATACTGCTTTTTGAGGCATTTCAAGTTTCCTGAGCCCAGGATTGGGGATCATTTAGTTTAGCAGTTGAGAACGTTGGCCCCTGAAGCCAAAGACATAGGCTACATCCCTCTGAGAATCTTTCAGCTACACTTTGCTTTCCTTACAGTAACCAGCTGTAGGATAACATGAAACATTTCTCACAAGGGGCACAGATTTGGAAGGAACATCACAAATGTTTCAAATATCCAGCAAGTATTTATCAAATTAATGCTTCCAGAGAAGAGGCTAGCACAGGCAGTCGTAGCTGAATCAAACCTACTTGATTTTGGATTGGAGACAGCCTAGAGTCCAAGCCCCAAGACTGTCTCTCATTCACCGTATGAACACGGAAAAGTTCTCTGAGCTTCAGGTTTCTTCATTTGTAAAATGGGGCTTACAGTTCCACCCTGAAAAGATGGTTTTAAGGATTACAGGAGAAAGTATAGAGGAAGTACTTGGAACAGTGGCTGGCATTTGTGAGCAGTAACTATGAAGCTGATGTCTACCATGAAAGGAATCACGAGGACAGAACTCTGACTTTTCCTGTTTCTTAAGATTTGTTTCTAAATCAGTAGCATTGTCTCTCCATCTGATGGACTAGTCCACTGCCTCTATGGTATTCTTTTTAATAGTACAAGATAATCAGAATGGATAGTCCATGATACAGATAATACTTGCTACTGAGTGTCAGAGGAGGGAGATGTTACCTTGAGTTGTATGTTCAAGAAAAGCTTCACAGAGTAAAAGGTACATTCCATGTCAATAAAAAGGGAGCAAGGAGCTGCTCCATCCAGCCAGGGTGTATGCATCTACCATAGAATAACAGTAATTTAACCCTGGAAACAGGTTTAAAGGATCCCCTCATTTTTATAAGTGAAGAAATTGACCTCCAGACAGGGAGGGTGACTAGTCCAAAGTCACACAGCAGTTTTATAGCAAAACAAGACCATATCCCAGTTCTCTGGGATAACCTGCCCACTGGGCAGCACTACCTTTCATTCCTTGACTTGACAGTATGTAATAGTTTGACCTGCATCTTTTCTCAGTCCCTTGCATTGTTCCAGAAAAGTAGCTCTGAGAAATGTGAGTACACAGGAAACCATTCTGGGGCAGTGGAAAAGGGTCTATCCCTGCTGTTACTCACTGTGTAGCACTGAGCAAGTCCCTTCCCCTATCTAAATTGCTAATGATGTCTTTTAAAAGCTAGCGTTTACCAAGAGCTTACATAAAGCCAGGAGCTAGCTAAGTGCTCTAGTGGCATTAGCTCTTACCATCCACTGCTCCATGACTGCATTGTATGGAGGGGCATCCTCAGACCACAATACCAGTACAAAGTGCAGAGCTCTAGCCCCATCCCTGGATTTACTGAATCAAAACCTCTGATCACCCCAATTTATAAATTCTAGCAAATTTCCCAATCGATTCTGATGCTTAAAAAAGTTTAAAGCTTGCTGATTTACTAGGTACTCTTATAGTCATCTAAAATTTTACGGATGACAAAAGCTGAAGCCCAGAGAGAAGTAACATATTCAAAATCACACAGCTAGTTAGTGGCTAACCTGGGACTTGAACCCAGGTTTGTTTGTTTTGCTGCTGTCTGTTGCTTTGCTGTGTTTTGAGAGTTTTTGATACTTGACCCACAATCTAGCTGATATTTTATTAGTTAGCAAAGCATCAGATTGCCAACTGGGCTTGCTATTCTTTTTTATCTTCCTGGATTCATACTTCTCTTCACTTCCCAACTCAACTTGCAGCCTGTGTTTTGTGAAGTTTAACACCTTTCACTGTCTGCCATCATCTTCAGATCTCAGAGCCAAGGATAATTTGGTGTTCGAATGGAGCGGAGAGATGTTTGACAAGGCTGTGTCAAATTAACAGCAGTTCTAACAAGAGAATCGAGGACCGAGGGTGGATGGTGCATTTGACAAATAGTCACTGGAATAATTCACCGTGTAATTGGCCAAATGTACAGAAGCCACCAGACTGCAGCTGGACAAGGGATCCCTGGCCGAGGTGGATTTCATAGTTCCCTCCACAGCTTAGTCTTCCCCTAAGGGTTTAGTCAGCACCTTGGTTGTGATTAATTCAGCATGAGGAGGACAAAAATATTACCAATTAACTGCTCTGCTTTTTACCAATTAGAAGATGAAGGCTCCATTTAGCGGACTTAAACAGCTACCCAAGGTTCTTGGAAAATACTCCCTCTTTTTTTTTAAATCCTATAGTTACTGACTTTTAGAACTTTAAGGGATCTAGGATATCACCTAGCTCAGTGCTTTTCAGTGTTTTTCATGTGGATAAAAGTGACCTGGGGATCTCGTTAAAGTGCAGGCTCTTATTCAGTCGATCTAGGGTGAGGCTCGAGATTCTGCATTTCTAATAGACCTTCTTGGGATGCCAAAGTGGCTGATCTACGGGCCACACTAGATAGGGAGGACCTAGCCCAGGGAATGCAAATGAGCTGTAGCTTGAATACCCACTCGGGATGACTCATGGTTGCTGCCTAGAGAAGGTACTGAGGATTCTGTAGTTGCATCTGGGACCGGCTGGTCAATTAGCCAAGCTTATCACAGGCTTAAGAATAGGAAACCTACCTCAACAAATGTCTCCCTGTGGCATGCAGAAACCGAAACCCAGAAATTTCAGTGACTTGCTCAGGGTCACATAAGCTAGTTAGTGGAAGATCCAGGACTAAATAAAGCTGGAATGTAAACCTAGATTTCTCTCTGTGTATTGCATATTTGAATCACAGATTAGATGTAAAGCTGTTTTAAAATATCTTTCCTCAGTTCTATAATTGGCGGAACCAGGCACAGAATCCAATTTAGATTTAGGAAACCAGGAGTACTCAGCCTAGCTCAGCCTCTGAAGAGCTCTGCAACTTTTGGAAAAGAACTTCTCTGAGTCTTAGTGTTTTTATCCATGAGATGAGAAAGTCCATGCCTGGTCTTTTGAATTTATTCTAATGTTGTACAGGGCTATGAGGTAAAAGATAGGAAAGCACTTTGACAAAACATAAAGGATTTGAATAAACGGAGGGCATTTTTGTTAAAATTGCTGTTGGATAATATTAAACTTTCCTTACAAGATTGTTGTTTGTGGAAAAGAATAGATACATACACACACACACATATACACAAAACCTTGTCATGGTCCTAGGTTGAATTTTAGCTGAAATGTTTGCAAATTATCAAATTACTATTTTGAATTTTTATTAATGAGGCTCTTTTGATTTTCTACTCACCTTTAATGTGTTTGGCCTGTGAAAAGGATGCATAGGCATGGGACAAGAGAGAGAGCAAGAGAAGATCAAGCCAACCAACATTTCGTTGATGACATCTTGTTCGAGATAAGACGGCTTTCGGTAGCAACAGGGCTCCATGTTTCTCCATTCATGTCCATAAGGAGAGATGGGGATTTGTTTTTACCCAAAGCCTTTAACAAGCCTTTCCTTTGATTTAACTGGCTCAGTTGACTTAATCCTTCCCTTTCCTGAACCAATCTCTGGGAAGGGGAGGGGAATACCAAGACTGGGTTAAAAGCAATCACATCTGGAGCAGGGGTCTGTCTCTCCTTTTGTTGCTGTGGGTGGGATAGAGTCAACTGCAGCATCCACTGCGAGGGGCTAGAGAGAAAATATAAAGACTTAATCTTGCTTATATAAATCAGTGAATTTGCATCTTCTCTCCCAGTTGTAGAAGTTTAAATTTGCAAGTATCATAGTGATGGTTCCCTTTTGTTAGATACATACATAGTTACATGCATAGTTAGGTATGTCAGACATGATGGTAAGCTCCTTAAATATCTTGTCTCAGTCTTTAAACAGCCCTCCAAATGATGTAACTTCATTTTAAAGGTGAAGTGATGTAGCCTCATTATAAAGGTAAACTGAGGCTAAGCTAGGTTATGGAATCTGCCCCCAGTCACATAGCTGATCAGTAGAAGAGCTAGAATTCAATGCTGATTCCAAAGTACATGTCTTCAAGACTTAAGCAACTGTGTAAATGGTCTTATTTACACTGGACTTCAGAATGCTACTATAAAAGACCATATAAAAATGTGATTTTATATTATCAGTATCATCATAATGAAACTCTCTTTTTAGATGCTTTTAATTTGGAGGATGAGAGACTTATTTCCTATATATAAGTAAAGGTGGAAATAAGTCTGAAAACTTAGTTCTGCTGGTGGGTGGAAGCTCTCCCCTCCCAAACTTTGACTGATCCTGATGGCATATAACAAAATGGAATATTTGAAGTTACCTCTTGACTCTGCCCTCCTTAAGGATAAAAAAACAAACAGGGTCCCCAAATTAAGCATCAAGAAGAAACATTATTCACAATCTCTTTTCTTAGGCTGGTAAATAATGAGGTCTCAACTTTAGACGTTTTCCTGAAATACTGAAACTAGAAGATTCATACAGCCCAAGAAGATCTGGAGGACGCTCCCTGCCAGAGGGCTGTAGCCCAAAGAAGCCCATCTGGACTGATGCATGTATTTGTCTTGTAAAGAGAGGTTGAGCACCTACTGCGTGTCACCCTGTCGCCATGTCCACAGCTATTTGAGTTGGGAACTGGTTTACCATCCCTAACCTCTTCTGATCGTGACATAGCACACGCTCAATTCCTCCATCCCCATACTTCTATAGTAATAAAAGTTAATATTCCTTGGGTTTTTATTAGATACGACACTGTTTTATGTGCTTTATATGAGTTATCTCAATAATCCTCACAACAATCTAATAAGACAGATACTATTATACCTATTTTACAGTTGAGGAAACCGAAGCCCACAAAGGTTCAATGCCTTACCTAAGATCACAGTTTTGTGACCTTGCCTTTATCTCAGTCAGCTTTTGGCTTGACTAGCCTGACTTTAGCACTTATGTTCTCAAGAAGGATACTACTGCTTCAGCCCAAAAGAATGTGACTTTTTATAGGGTTACCCTGAGAGTTCCTGCAATCTAGAGGTAAAGACTGTTCTAGCATAGGACCCTCTGATTTCACAAAGTGGCTTTTCCTAAAATGTAGTCAGACCAAAGTCAGCAGAAAAGATCCAGAGGGAAAAGATAAGACCACTCAAGTTCTCTGACTTGGCACTTAGGAGCAGAATGCCGTGCAGGTACGGACATGGGGGCTCCCTCTACCTTCCCTTTGCTTTCCCCAGGACCGACCAGTCCTACCTTTACTTTCCCTCTGACCCTACCTTTAGAAGACCCAGTGACTCTCTGTGCCCAGGCCATGGTCTCTGGCTGCCTTGCCCACCGCCCCGGTACTCTGCCTGCCACTGTTCCTACAGCTGCATGGTGGATGTTCATATTTCCTAAATGTCTTCCCCTCAAAGCAATAGGACATTTCACTCTTTTAAGAGGATGTATAAAAAGTCCTAGAAGGCAATGTAGCATCAGTCTTAAGGGCGAGGACTCTGAAATCAAACTGTCTGGGTACAAATCTCAGATCCCTTATTTATTCACGGTGCTACTCTCAGCAAGTGATTAATTTTTCAGAGTCTCAGCTTGTTCATCTATGATATGAGAGCTAATCAGTGTACCTACTGCAGAGGATTGTGGTGAGGAAAAGATGCAGTAATCCGTGGAGAGTGCTTATAACTGTGCCTGGAATATTGTATGCATGGCCACTAAATATGGAATAATGATATTAACTGCTATTTCTGCAGATATTTCTTGAATCTTAGCAAACATGTGCCTCGCTCTCACAGAGACCACATCCTAATGAGAAGACACACCTTAAACAAATACCTATAGAAATAATATGTAATTATAGATGGAAATAAGGGCAGTGAAGAAAGTGTCTTCATTGCTTTGATAGCACGTAATGGAGGACCTGATAAAATAAGACAAGATCCAGGAAGACTCCCCAATGGAAGGAACATTTGAATTGAGGTCTGAAAGATGGGAGGAAGGATGAATGTGGACGTTCCTACTCTCAATTTTATGACAGAGCAAATGTTAGAAATTCTTTGGTTCCATTCAAATAGCTGCATATTATTGAATATCAACAATGTTCTTTTAAGAAATTGTCAGGAGTTTATAAATTATTTTTCGTGATTAGTTATTTGCCATTCATATTTGTTATAAAGACATTTTGTTCTATAATCACACTGCCCTTAGCATCAGTTATTTTTCTTCGCACAATGGGCACATACTTACCAGTACACACTCTTAAGTTATTTGGACAATGTCATTTTGTTAATTACTGCTGAGTCAGTTTCCCTCAGCACTTTTTTTTCAAACACAGCTACTGGATCAAATGCTAGTTGAATATTAAACATGTGTCTAAATGTTCACTCACAGGATTCAGTAATCCATGTGATTCCATGTACCCTCCCCATCCAAGCCACCCCTGTTCAAGAGATCTATTTTAAAAGGTGCTGCCCTTGTGCCCCTGCCATTCGAGAACCAAAGGAGACTCGGGCTCTATAGAAGCAAAGTTCATTGGCTGTGTTCCCAGCATGCCTCTGGATGCTAATGCTGCTGCATCTTTCTGTTACCTTTTTTGTTCTGTGTTCACAGAAGTCCTGTCCATATGGTTTGCATTAGGTCAGCCTTCTGTTTTCTTGGCCAAATTGAATGAAAAACAATAGGATGTAGGAATAAGATTATATAGAGAGAGTGTCTCTGATTCCTGTTAGTGGAGCTGATTATAGTCTAGATGGGGGGTTTTGGAGTCTATAGGCTGAGAAATTCTCTTTTTCTTAGCCTGCGATATCTTCCAGGGGGAAGGTGTTATAAGATTTTTAGGTAGATTTAAACATTGATGCCTTGCTTAGGGGGACAAAAACCAAACATTGGCTTCTCTGCTTCTAGCTTTCAGCTTTATAACTTCCCTCTCACCTAGAACTGAGGCAGTAGGTGGTTTTGTATGTCCAGATCCATCCCCATTACCTCATGGGACAAGATCAGGGTCAGTTTTAAAACCCATGAACAGTAGAAAACCACAAGTCTCCCAGTCACCCAGGTAGATTTGATGACAACATTTATGTCAATCATGACCTGCCAGTAAATCTTGAATTTCAACCTGATCTGCTTCCATGTTTAAACTCGCTGTCACAGGTTTTGAAAGATTATAAAGGGGAGAGGAGTGTGACTGGCACTCTTTTCCCCCTTAGTGATGTGCACTGCCATCATCCTGGATGATATATATTAGTCTCAGGGAAAAAGGTAGCTCCTCTTCTAGCAGTTAGCTGTTCTTCTCCCTCCCTGCACATTAGAAATAGTTGACTGGAGTGTTTCCAGCCTTGCGGAAAGAAGCTAAAACAAATGTCCTCTGTAGTTTTACTTCAAAATAGGTTGGGAAACTGTGAATTACTAGTTAGATGGTGTGTATAAAATCTTTAGCATGTCATTGCCCATAATATTTTGAGTTGGCTGAACCAGCTAATGAACAGATCAGATCAATTGTCTCTTTCCAGCTTGGGACTTAAGTCAATAAGCCAGATGAAAATGAAACTAGAACAAGCCTTCACCTCTCAGGATGTAAGCTGCCGGGTGTTCAAACTTCTTTGAGTTACCAGGATTGGGTAGGCAGATTCTCACACCTACTTCCCTGAAACTTGTCAAAAATAGGATTTTGTATTTAGGTAAGCTCATTGTCAAACCTGGCTCCATTCCATACTCCCTGAGGATCTATAATAATTTGAAGCCAGTGCTTCTTTTGAATGTAAGGAATGTCTATTAAAATTGATACATCATATAGTTTTCTTTACTTTTTCCTCCTTCAGAGGTTTTTATTCTGATCCCAATCTCTTTTTTCCCCGTAAAATGAAGATGACTCCCTACTTTCGACTGTAATTGAAACTAGTAGATTGTACTTTATTCAATTAAAAAGAGGCACCCAGAAAAAATTCTACTAACCTTCTAAAAGAAATTATTCAATTCATCATGCATGCTAATTATGATTTAACAATATTAAATGTAGTGATTTGAATGTACTCTTCCTCTCCCCCAAATATAATATTCATCTTCCTATCGCAATCCAAATATTATTCTTTAAATAAACAAATCAGTGATCTAGAGTTCATATATCATTCTTAATGAATTCCACATGAATTAACACATATACAGAAAGGAATCATCTTCCAAGAGAAATTAATTTGAAGCTGTGAGAGTAAAAGGGATGGAAGACACCAAGCCACAAAAAAGTTCAGAAGGCCATTTAAGAATTTCCAGTACAGAGGGATACTGCAGAATTTGCTGGGCAGTGCCCTGCAGGGTGGGGGGAAAATAGTAGCACTTGATCAAAATCATAATCATTTGAAAATTTTTGGTTGCTATTTCTCCATTCTCTTTGGTACAGAGATTCAAAGAGTCAAAGATGTCAGCCTTCTCTTGCTCTCATAGAATCTCCGTTTCATATTCTGATTGGGTGAACTTTCTTTCACTTCTTAGAATACTAAGTTCATGCTAGGTAACGTCACAGTGTTTTTCCTTTAGAAAGAGTGCTTTGGATATTCCCACGTGGTTAACAGTGCATTACCTTAGCATTTCAAATCACTCAGGTGGCAGGGTCATTTTATGGAAGATAAAACAAGTTCTCCTACCCACTCAATAGTCACAGCAATTGGAAATTTCACAGTTAGGATTTCTTGGGTTTTTACAATTTCTCCCTCTTCTCTTGATGATATGAGGGGTGCACTGGGATTTAAAATAGCCCCATTCTTCCTTCTCAAGGTAAGCATATGATTGTGTTAGGTTGCTGAGGAATTTGATTTGTTTTTCTATATGTGACTATAGATGATAACAAGGACATCCCTCCAGACCATATACCAGAGCATGCCCAGATACAGAGACAAGGTGGCATCAGATCATGTACTCTCTCTCTTTTTCTGTTGGCTCCTTTCCAAGTGAAGATTTCCTGTAGACTATAGAGTGTAACAGGGGAACCCCTCCAGAGCATGTACCTATCATGAAAAAAGGTGCAGGAAAAGAAGCAGCAAATCTGAATCCAAACCTAGAATGAACTGATTAATATATAAAAACAAAACTCACTCTTATGGGTTTAATACAGTATCTTTTAAGCAAAATGGTACTCTGTTAGCCAAGCATGTTTCTTCTCTTTCTGTGATAAATGTTTGGTTGAGGACAGAAAGAAGAAAAAGAAACCCTCTTCATCCAAAATATTTAACTCAAATTTGCTGTTGTTAAAACCATCATCACATAGGTCAGTCTGGAAAATAACTCGAGTCAGCAGAAAGGTCCCTCCCTCTACCCAGTAGAACATCTGATTCAATCAGTGTGCAAACTGCCCTCATTCACAGGAGGCTCTGAAATGCTGGTGCAAATAAATCAGTCTGTTTCCCAACATTTCAGCACTTGATTCTTGATTGATAAGCACAATAACTCCAGGTAAAGCATAATTTCAAAAGCAGATAGTTGAATGGGAAACAGGAGACTTTCTTTGTTGGCATTAGTCTGCTTAACAGAGCCAGTCCAAAAAACCTTATTGGCAGGAAAGGACACGCAAGTTAAAGCTTGACACTAGAAAGCAAATAGCATATATCCTTGTACTAAAATTAAAGCAAGGCCTTCAGCATAGCTTCTTGAAAAGGCAATTTATCTACAGAGAATGGCAGTTTATTCACTAGTCTATCTTTCCCCTCAACTTCCCTTCATTTACTCTTGCTTCCTTTTCTCTCATATTTCAACTGCTATCAACAAAGTTCTCAAGGCTCTTTAAATAAGTGAAAATGCCAAGACAAAAAACAATTGATAAATGTTTTGGTGTGTTTTCCAAGGCAACACAGATTGCCACATGGCCCTTCTGTTTAATTAAAGGGAAATTATCTCTTATTAATGTCCTAATCAAAAAAGAAAAGGAGAGTTTAGTGGTTTCTCTTGTGTCTCCACTGCTCAAGTGAGGAGAAAGACAATTAGGAAATCCACTTGGACAAGTCTGGAAAGGCTAGTGCAGAAACTCAGATTTAAAGATTAGCTAAATTTATATGACAATTGCTGTGCCTTCCTTTTGCAGAAATTTCATCCCTTAAGCATAGCCTGACACTGAGAAAGCATCCCAAGATAGAACTTGTAATTGAGGAAAGTCTCAAGATATGCTATTGGATAGTTTGGTAACTAGGAACAGAAATCTTGGAGCAAACAGATTAAGTATCAGCTCCACTACTTACTAACTGTTTAACTCTGGGCAAATCACTAACTATCTCTGATTCCCAATCTCCATATTTTTTAAATGGGAATATTAATAGTACCTCCTTCATAGGGTTGTCAAGATTAAGATTAACTAGGATAGTGTGTAAAGCCCTTAATACAATACCTGGCTCCAGTAAATACTCCATACATGGAAGCTGCATATGTTCTCTCTCTATGAAAGCTGCTTTTCAGCTTGGTCTTGTGAACTGTGTTCAGAACCTTCAGCTTTTTCATTATTTCTCTGACTTCTGCCACTCTTCTATTTGAAGTCATGCCCTTCTGCTGCTGTCCAGACCAGCAGCCCAACCTCACCTGGGAACTTGTTAGAAATGCAGATTATTGAGATTCATCTCAGACTTAATGACTCATGAACTCTGAATGTTGGTACCAGAGATCTGTTTTAACAAGGCCTCCAGGGGATGCTGATGCACACTCAAGTTTGGGAACCACTAAAATAAGACTGTCACCCTCCAAGCCACTACTTCAGTCAGTCTTCCTCGGTTGATATTAAGACAGGCTGAAGGCAGCAAGGAATATTGTTGCATTGAGATAATCATTAACAACCAGAAATTGTTATACTGTTCTATTACCTATTACCAGTAAGATTTTAAGTAACTCACTTTATTTTTCTGAGCTTCCATTTCTGCCATATCAAATGGGAATGTATCCTGTTCTGCTATGGTTTAGTAGGTGTGTTTCCAAAAAAAACCCCTCATATCAAAAAAATCACCTTAGAGAAACAATTATTTCAGACGGGAAAAAAGGAAGGATAATCGTTACTGAATTTAACATCCAGACTCAAGAACACATTTTTTCTCTTATATAAACAATAAAAAAGATTAAAAATAAACAAATTTGAGGGTAGTTTGCCTGAAAGCTTTCTACTTTTACCCTTTAAACCACATGTAAAAGACCCTATCTATCTCCTGTACCTTTGCTCTTGACATTGTAACTTACCTCCCAACACAGTTCATGCCCTTTGAAAGGAAAAGAAGAATAAACAAGACAAGGAAAAGAAAGGGGAGTGCAGCCAGTTTAACAGCCATTCAAATCTAGCAGCTGCCTAAAAGATTGAAACCCAACACTGTTCTGCATCTGAAAATATTACTCTAATACATTTCTTTAGTCCTAATTTGGGTTATGAAAATTTTTATTACAAATGAAATGCTTTTAATTCCTGTGCTGCCCTGTCTATACTGTATTACAAAGTTGTTGAAGCCTTTAAATGGGATGAATTATATCTCAGGTATGAATTATACCTCAGATGAATTATATCTTAGACCCGTTGGTCTTGTCCCAAAAAGCAGGAAACCCAACTCATTCTGGCTTAAGAAAGAAAGAAGGAGAGAAAGATTCAGATCATTAGCCCTTTATTGAATGTATGGCATGTGAATATTTTCTCTCATTATGTAAGTTGTCTATTCCCTTTGTTAATTGTTTCTTTAGCTGTGCAGAGACTCTTTAATCAAGTCCAAATTATTTATTTTTGGTGTTGCTGTGATTGCCATTGGGGTGATAGCTAGAAGAGTTTTTCCAACATTTTCTTCTAGAATTCTCATGGTTTCATGTCTTGGGTTTAAGTCTGTTATCAATCTTGAATTAATTTTTGTGAGTGGTGAGAGATACAGACCCTGTTTTAATTTTCTCCATGTGGCCATCCAATTTTCCCAGCACCATTTATTGAATAGGGATTCTTTTCCCCAGTGTATATTGTTGTCTGCTTTGTAAAAGCTCAGATGGCAGTATGTGGATGGTTTTATATCTGGGTTCTCTGTTCTGTTCCATTGGTCTATGTCTCTATTTTTGTTCCAGTACCCTGATGTTTTGGTTACTATAGCCTTGCAGTATAGCTTAAAATCTGGTAAGGTGATGCCCTCAGATTTGTTCCTTTTGCTTAAGATTGCTTTGGCTATTCAGGCTCTTTTCTGGTTCCAGACAAAGAGTAGAATTATTTTTTCTAGATCTGTAAAAAATGACATTGGTATTTTGGTGGAGATTGTATTGAATCTGTAAATCACTTTGCATAGTATGTACATTTTAACAATGTTGATTCTGCCAATGCATGAGCATAATATGTTTTTCCATTTGTTTACATCATCTGCAATTTCCTTCTTCAGTGATTCGTAGTTCTTTTTGTAGAGGTCTTTTACCTCCTTGGTTAAATATACTCTTAGGTATTTTATTTTCTTTTTAGCTATTGTGAAAGAGAGGAAAGAGAGAAAGGTGAGGAATATGAAGGAAGAGAAGGAGGTAGAAGAGGAGGAAGAGGAAGAGGAGGGAAATAGGGAAAGAGAAAGGAAGGAAGAAAAGGAATAAAGAAAGGAAGAAGGAATATATTGTTTTGCTTAGCGTCAGCAAGTCTGACATGTCAAGGTACAGAGACAGGTGGCATCAGTTCATGAACTGTCTTTCTTTTTGGCTTCTTTCCAAGTAAGTATCTCTTCATATAATTGAGACATCTCAGCAGATTCTGTAGATTCGGGGCCACTTCTAGGTGCAAATCCAGTGGAAAAGTTTGAGAGTTTTCACTCTGGTCTGCCTATCTGAATGCTCACGGCATGCTGTTGTCTCAGAAGAGGCCACGTGCCCATCACTGAGCCAATCGTGGTGTCAGAATTTCTCTGATTGGCTTACACCCACATCAAAGGCACAGAAATCGAGAGTGAGGAAGTGTAGCTTCCCAGACAGAAATTGGAGTGACTGGTGCCAGATGAGCAGCCAAAGCACAGATGTCTACTCTTCTTACTTGGAAGTGCTGCAGTTAACATGACTTTTCAACAGCTCTCACTTGTAGTGACAGATCTAGCTCCAGATGTTCTTATCCACCTCTCATTAAGAAAAATTTTGCAAGCCTCCAGATGACTGCCCCATCCATGCACTGAGAGGGCCTTCTTTTGTGCCTGCTGCAGGGCTTGTCTGAGCCACTGTGCCTCAGCATGGCAATGTGAAAGAAACCTGATTCTAATTCCTTCTCTGCCACCTATTCACTCTGTGAACTTGTGTTAGTGTTTTCTTAAACTCTTTGTGCTTTATTTTCTAAACATGAGATCAATGAGTGCTACCGTGATACCTGAAAGAGGTCACTATGAAAAATGCTCAGTCCTGGCTTCTAGTTGCTACTCACTAAGTTTCCTTCTCTGGTATAATAATGAGATATCTGTTATGGAAATGGCACTATGAGAAGTGCAGTTTCCAGGTCTCAGGGGCCTGAGTATGCTGCTCTAGAAAGAGACCTATATAAACAGAGGCAAAAGCCTCAGAGCAGGGAAAGAATTCAAGACATGGCCCCATGAAGTTCCAGTCTTTAGATTGGTGGTGCAAAACTAAATCCATCTTATCAATGACTCATGAAGAGGTGCAGTAAGTTTCTAGGGTAGCAAAATTAATTTCACCAATCAGGATTTATTTTTTAAGCACCCACTATGTGCCAGGTACCATGCCAGATGCTTAGGGATACAGTGATGGATGAGACAGACTTTGTGTCTGTCCTCATCAAGAAATATAGTCTGGTGGGGAAGACAGATATGAAGCAATTGATTATAATTGCTGTGGCCAGCATTATACTGGAATATCAAAGTGTCATGAGCAAAGACAAGACAGGTGCTCCCTGTTCCGCCACATCAGCACTGGGTATGTCTCTCTGTTTGGTCCTAGCCTTTGGGCTCTGTTTTCCTCTGTGGTTAGGACAATGTTGGTGGGCTCTCTGTAGATCTAGGACACATAGTAAGGTCTGTGAAATAAGTGCTCCCTCTCCACCTATGAAATGAAAGGCAGCTTCTATTTATCTCACTTGAGCATTTGGAAATAACTCAGTCTAAACTTGCTATTTTATTTAATAAATTTACTTATATACCATAACAAAAATGTATAGCGTTTATTATGTACTAAGCATTGTTCTCAGCACTTTACAGAAGCCACTAATGAAAGCAAAGTTAAAATATCTGATGCATTTCAAAGTTCTGGTTTGTTAACCAGTCCCAGGACTTGAGAGGCTGAGGCAGGAGGATCACTTGAGCCCAGGAGTTTGAGACTACACTGAGCTATGATGCACCTATGATAGCCACTGCCCTCCAGTGTGGGCAACGTAGTGGGCCCCCCATCTCTAAAAAATAAAAAATTTAAAAAATGTATAAATAAATGACACTAGAAGATCAAATTTATTCATTTATTGAATATTTATTGCATTTTTATAACAAGATCAGTTATGATTTTTTGAGTGCTTACTATGTACAAAACTGGGCTAAGTGCTTTGCATGTGCTGTGTTATTTAATCCTCCCAAACAATCCTAGGAGACTGGTATTGGCATTTTCCCCACTTTACATATAAGAAAACTTGAGTTCAGAGAGGTTGAATGATTTGCCCAAGGTCTCAAAGCTGGTGAGTGGCTCAACCCAGAATCAAAACCTGATAGATATATCTAAGTCGAGATTCAAAACATGGAAACACTGCACAATGTGTCCGCTGCTACAGAGAACAGACACAGTTCCAGGGGTTGATGAAGCCACCATTCCAGACTCCCAGAGGAAAACTCAAGTCTTGGTAATTCCAAAAATGGGGCAAATGGACACTGTGGTGTGGCCTCATGGGAGGGATTAAGCTAATTTTTGAGTGAAGAAGGTTGGCATATATGGAAGGCTTTATAGAAAATATGAAAAAGTGGTGGAGCAAACTAGTCCTTCAAAGAAGGACAAGATGGGGTAATTGGAGCAGCATCTTACAGCTTCACCCTGATGTGCAGTCTAATGAACTATAACCTCCATGTATCTGTTAATCAAGAGACATTAAATTACAGGTAAAGATGGTTATACTTTATCCCTAGCCACTTCACAGCTCCATGGTTATGCATAGGAATTTTCTGGAAAACAATGCTATTTTTCTTGTTCAGGTTAATTTATTCCTGGACTATTAAGCTTTAATTAAGTCTATTCAAGCAGTCATATTTAAAGGTTGAAGGATTCTAATGACATGAGAGATCTCAAGGAGTGCAGCACTTCATAAGATGATACAGGTGTCCAGTACGCCTCACCCACCACCACCATCCTCCCACTTAAGGGTCTCTAGTAGGGTTGAGGTGATTGGTTTTACCTACAGAAAGGTCATCACCCATATCTATATACTGCAAGGGCAATGTACTTATTTATCTTTTGGGCATGGTTGATTATTGTTTTTTGCCATGTCACTGGAGGGCATAAATATCCTACTTCATTTATAGCATATCATAACAACTTTGCAGAGTGCTTTAGTTTCCCAAGTTCTTCTCTCATGTTTTATTTCAGTTAATCTCCTCAAATCCTGCTCTTTGACCCCAATACAGTTGAAGAAACTTAGATTCAGAGGGATTAAGTAATTTTTCCAGGTCAAAAATAACAAGTAGAAGAGCCATAACTACAATATTTTGTCTCCAACTCCAGTATTTTTTCTGGAGACTGTGACTGCCAGGAGGACCGAGCAGCAATTCTGTCTTCCTCATGACTCTCTGCAATACTGGGCACAGTGCCAGGCACACAGTGGGTGTTCAATCAATGTTTTAAAAATTTGTGAATGAAAAAATAAGTAAATAATAGGGCTTCAGGAATAATCTAATCCAACTCTTGAATTTTCAATAACAAAATAGAAACCCGCTAAGGTTAAATGAATTATCTAAAGATAATTTGTTTTAAACTTAGAACAAGTTTCCCTTCATAATAATCCATTGCTGCCAATAGTTTTTATTATGGTCGTTACTGTTGTTTTACATTTTTAAGTCAGCCGGTCCTGGTGTCAGATCGTGTAACTGTTCTTACAATTCCTCATCAGAAAAACAAACATCCTGGTACTTAGAGATGTGGAGACTCCTGAACAGCATCATGCATAGTGGCCCAAAAATTTTACTAAAAGTCTGTTCCCTAGGTGGTTAAAGGAAGAGTTAACGACTCAGAGAAGAACAGAAAATAAGCATGCTAGTGAAATAACAGGAGCAATAGGTTTCTCATTTCCATTGGCTTCACTTTCCTTGAGTGTTAGAAAGGCCCCACTTTCCCCTAGCATTTGTACTCCGATGATCAAGGTTTGAATTCCAGTTCTACCAATAGTAACTGTGTGACTTTGGGAAATTTGATGAATGTCTTCAACTGTAACCTCATGCCTTTTTGCAGGATGGTTGTGAGCATTCAATGAAACAGTTACAGCAAAGCACTGGCACATAGCAGGAGTCTTTGAATGTTCCTTTCTTTCCCTAGGATGAGGAAACCCATCGGTAAAGGCATTGCCTGGCCGTACCTTGACAGATTGCTTTCCACATTTATTTAGTTTTGTTTAAAAATCTTAAACTTTTGAAATCAACTTTATTAATATATTTGGTTAGTATTTCCACTAAGCAAAATGGTACAAAACCAAACATACAGAATGTCTGATCAGTGGGCAGAGATTAATTGGTCAACTATTATGTCCTGGTGTATTTTATAGCTTCTATTCCTCAAAAGGTTATAGATTTGAATTTGTAATACAGGGCCATTAAACCACATTTGAAAGCTAATTGTTAATATATAATCTTAGCAACATTCTTTTTGCCTTTTGCATAATTCGTGAAGCTCAGAGCACTGTATCTTCCAATTAAGTGTTCGGTTATATATCTTAATTCCATATATTATCAGTGCCTATCATTGACCATTGGTTTCTTAGAATTTCAGAAATGTTACTGGCAATTAGTATATCCTGATTCTCCACCAACATAAATGTACTTTGTTATTAAGAATAACTTGTTGTGGCTAGGTTTTGCTCTGTGTAGCAATTGAGGCCTCTTAAAAATAAGGCACACAAGTCTTCCCTGCTTAACACAAGAAAAGACATTATGTAATAATGTAATATGTGGGAATCATGATGTCAGTGTTCATCTTTTAATTTTAGATTTGCAGGAAGAAATCATCCAAGAGAGATGATTTGACTCTCCGTACAGCCACCTAATTGTAGTCTTGAGACCCAGACTTCAAGTGAGAACGGTCAACTCCAGACATTCTATTTCCTGCTCTAACCCTGCCCCTTCCCTTCCCTCTTCTCAGTCCATCCTCCACTCAAACCTCCACCAGCCACAGTCTATCCAGCTGTTAGACATTTCTTCCTTCATTATGAATTCTTTTGTATTTTGGAAAGTCACATGTACCCTGCATTTATATTCTTCAAAACTATTCCTTTACCCTGTTTATATTGACATTGCAGATTTAAGGTGACATATCATAATTATGGGTGTTAGGAATCATCAATTAAATGAAATTGTACAAAAAAGTGCCTGGCATATATAGCAAGTACTTGATAATTGCCCACTATTTTTAGTTTTAGTTTTGCTATCGATTCGTCTATAATTAGGCTACTATGATAAACACAATTCAGTAATTAATTCCCTGACACTAGCCATACTTAGTATAGTTTAATTTTTGTATGTGTTCATATGAAGAATATACTTTTTTTAAAAGGGTGTCATGCCTTCAATTTCCTGCATGCCCTAAGTAGAAATAATGAAAACGATACTAGCAACAGTCTATTATATAATTGCATCATTACAGCAATCCTCTGGGGTTGGAGTCATATGTCATTTAACGGAAGGGGAAACTGAACCTCAAATAGCCTCCAGTGGCAGAGCCACATTTCAAACTCAGGTGATGTAATCACAAAGCCAGCTCTCTTTACCACTGGGATAAATACTACCTGCAGTGCCTATCTTAGTGTCTTGCATAGCACAAATAAAGCCTCATTGTTTTGACTGTTTTGATTCTTCCCCTTTGCAGATGGACCCCCATGAGAACATCTTACTGAGCACTCTCGAGATAAAAAATGAAATGGCCACATCTGAGGCTGTGATGGGACTTGGAGACCCCAGGAGCACGATGCTGGCTTACGATGCCTCCAGCATTCAGTATCGGAAAGCCGGATTGCCCAGGCATAGTTTTGGCAGAAATGCTCTGGAACGACACGTGGCACAAAAGAAAAGTCGCCTGAGGAGACGCGCTTCCCAACTGAAAATCACCATCCCCGACTTGACTGATGTGAATGCCATAGATCGGTGGTCCCGCATATTCTTCCCAGTGGTTTTTTCCTTCTTCAACATCGTCTATTGGCTTTATTATGTGAACTAAAACATAGCCTCCCATGGGAAGCAAAGACTAGATTCCTCCTCAAACCAGTTGTACAGCCTGATGTAGGACTTGGAAAACACATCAATTCAGGACAAAAGTGATGCTAAAATACCTTAGTTGCTGGCCTATCCTGTGGTCCATTTCATACCATTTGGGTTGCTTCTGCTAAGTAATGAATACGCTAAGGTCCTTGTGGTTTTCCAGAGAAAGTGCAAGTGATTTGTACACATGCTGGCAAGATTCAGTCTGAGTGTTCTACTTTACCTGTTTAGCTTGCAGCCTACGCGGAGAGGAATTACTTAGAAGATATTCTTAGGAGGCTCAATAGCATTGTCAGTCATTTCCCTGAGAAGTGGTCATGTCCAGATATCCATCTTCATTTCTATGATTGGCATGCTTTTGAGATGGCACTGTGCTTATGAACATCATCTGCAGTGCCGTGCAAACACGTTACTTGAAGATGGTCTATGCCTGTCTTATGAAGGTGATAATGGTGTCATGGGAAGATGATTCCCACTGGATTCTAGAAGATTCTCACTTAGTTGGAGCAGGATAAGGAGAGTCAAGACAGAGACTCAGGAAACCAATTTGTCCAGTCTCTTTGCTTAAGCACAGGGAATCACCTATGATGTCTTTCATTTTAGCATTTAGAGACTAGAAGACTTCTGAACATTATCATGCATGGTGGCCAAAGAAATTTTCACTAAAAAGCTATTTCCCAAGTGGTTAAAATAAGAGTTAACAACACAGAGCAGAGTAGAAAATCCAGAAATGCCTGTTGGAACAAAATTAAAGCAAGCAGACAGGCAAGCATAACCCTTATCAGCCCACACAGCATCTGGTTTCTACATACTATGTCCAGTGGCAAAGGGTAGAGCAAGAGGAATTTTTTTCAACTTCGCAAGCTTTTGACAGCATACCTAAAGAGGTTTTTATCGTTTATCTAATCAAAAGACAACCATGAAATAGAAAAGTTAGGGAGATTAAAAGCATCTTAGATGTACAGGTCACATTGGTAGTCATTTGAATATACAAATATGGAACACAGACAAAGCTAATAAGCAGATTGTTTATCTCAGACGTCAGCTGTTTCTGCAGCACTTCCTTATAAGTTTATCTCTGAATTTAATAGGATATTTCAAAAGAAAGTTCGGTTCATCACTTTAAGGAATTAATGGTCCTCTCCAGCTTTTCTTGCTTCCAAAATTCTGATTATATTCTTAGGAGACAAACAAAGTAAGGTTTCGGAGAGATTGAGTGAACAGTATTTTCTTATGTGCAATGAAATTCACTGTTGTATTTTTCAAGGCAAAAAATACTTTCAGAAAGTATGTACACAAGTAGAGGTAATTTGTGGGTTTATTGGGTTTGATTCTTTAAGGGTGCTTTTGCTGTGTATGTTGCAATCTGCCTAATCAAGGAAAATATGAAAACCAGTGGAAAATAAGATAACAACAAAGCTACATTAACATGATGTATGTTACAAGCCTGAGTTGATATTGCAGAAAAATATATAACTGATAATCAGGCAGGCACAATGTGTTATTTTAATTCTATTTTTAAATTATGTCATTGTGCTTCTTTCTATACTAATTGAACATACGCTTTCATCTGCTGGACAGGAAAGAGAATAAGCTAATGTATTTTATTTCAATAATGTGAGGTTCATATTTTGTTTTTCTTACAGAAAATAATTGCTAAATTTTTGTCAAAGTTTAATTTGATTGAACTTTTTCTTGGACAATAACTTCGCTATGGTCTATTTTGAAAACAAAACAAAACAAAAAAACCCTCTTCTTTTTAGAGTAACATCCCTAATGTTACAGCAGCCATTATCTGCCTATGGATAAAATGTATATTTGTGATTCAGCAGCTTGGAATGTGATAGAATACTGTTTCCCTGCATTCCAGCTGTCAGAGCACAACAGCAACAACAAAAGTTCATCATTCAGCTTTCTGAATTTGGCCCAATATGGGATGGTATTTTTTTTTTTTTCCACTGGTCTAGGGAACTCTGTCCCTTATATTTTGATTACATACTTAAACACCTCTGAGTATAATCTTTGAGCAGGATGTGACGCAGGTTGTTCCTATAGGCTCACAATAGAGACTCCTCATGTTTCTCCAGGGACACACTTTCTCCTAGGCAATCATTTTGGGGCATCACACTAAAAAAAGTGCCTGCTCCTTGTCACCAGGGGATAAAGTTTGAGTAGAAAATATCGGGAAGGAGGATATCAATAACTCAGGGGCACAACTTTAAAATGCCATTCTGGAAAGGCTTTTCTAGAGACAACTCAGAGCCCAAGTCTAGAAGTGGGCTCTTATGTGCAATTACTCTAAAAGCCATAAAAATCCTTGATATTGTCATTTATAGTTACAACATAATTTTAGGTGTCTGGGGAAGTCAACAGAGCAATCTAGATCAAAGCAGAGAGAAGGATCTTCTTAGCGTGAGCCTCAAAAGCAGATGACCAGGAATTCATGTCTTCTCTCAGTGATACAAGAAACTAGACAAAGGAGAAATGAGGGGACCTTAGAACCCATGCCCTAGAGTGAAAGCCATACGTTGGCACTCAGTAACCACATAGGTAGAAACAACTGACTCATCCTGTCAAGAAATAACAGTAGATGTAGAATTTGTTCTTAAACTATATGTTTCCGCTAGCTGAATTGGAATGCAGTCATCAGATGGAGGGAAGGGTGCTAGACTAATAAGTCTTGGAAGACTCATTAGCTTGATATCCAGTGGTTAAACTGAAGGACCACAATGGTGTGTTTCAGCAGTTCTGATGTGGTATTACTATCAGTTTATACATATGTATAGTTTTCTTTTGATTACAAAACAGTCAGATAGCCAGCAATTAAGGTGTTTTTTCATCTTCGTGAAATTCATAGACAAATTCTGACTCTAAAATGCACAGTCTACATGAATTCTTTGATCTCAATCTGTATATATATATTGTACATGACTGCTAGTAGGTATGAAATGCACTTCAGAATTGAAAACTCATGCAACATAAGGAATGTTACAATTCTTTCTACTTCAAATTTAATAACAGGGGAAAAGACTCAAGCAGTGCCATCTAGACCTTTTCTCTTCTCATTTCTTCAAAAGCAGTGCTAAGTAAAATAATAAATAATAATAATAATAATAAAAGTGGTTTATGAACCAAAAGACTTTACATTCTAGCATTAGGAACACAAAAAAATTTGTCAGCTTACAAAAGCACAACACATAGAGAAAGTGTGGTGGAATGCATAATGGAGAAATGAATCACATTTATTTTAAGCAAGACCTACCTGCGTTAAATTGGCAACAAAGACAACTTCCATTTTCTGTAGGTAACTGTGTTCCAGTTTTATGATGAACTTCATACTCAGCAACAAAAACAGCAAAACAAGGTCAATAAAAAACATGTCTTACAACATATCTCCATGTATATATGTGTCTATATAGATTCATATAAACATACATACATATATATGCATTCATATGTTGGGAAACAAAAGGAATAAGCTAATATGTTTTATTTCCTTCATTAAACCAGTGTATGAGTATTATTAATTGGGCAACCAACAATCAACATTGAAATAAGTAATACAGGGTACTGAGCATTTCTCTATCAGCAGATCAATGCCTACAGTTCTTATGAACTGCACAGTCTGACACCACAATAGTACTGTACCTCGGAACATCACAGATTAAGTAGTTGTCACATGGCTTGTCTAATTGCTCTCTTTTTCAAGGAAACAAATAACATTGTCCATTGGTGATATAAAAACAAAAATGTCTTAAGAAAATGGAAAATGATAAAAATTCCTTCTAGGAGGAGGGAAAAAAAAAAAAAAAGAAACTAAACCCCACCATGTTGGTTAGGGCAAAATACTTACAACTGTAGCAATCATACCATTTTGCTAAGTGTACAGAGTACATGTAATGTGAGCAACCATAACTTTCACTGAGCGTGTGTAAATATTAAAACAGATTTCTTAAATATTTTTAACTTCTAATTTGTATTTTATGGTAAGGCAATGTGCAAATTCTGTTTATGGCTTAAGTTGTTGTGTTATAATATGTAAATAATTGAACATGGTGTAAATGAATAGTCAGTAGATACAAATAATTGTTTAGTTTTTTTTTTCTTAATTTTTATTTATTTTTTACTAAGTATGGTTACTGCAGTGCCCCAGCAGAGTCATTTAAACACCCTTTTGCATAAATGGTTTGGGAATCCCAGACAGAAGGGTTACAATTTGCTATCACACACACACAGACACACACAGTCGCACACACACACACACATACACACACACATCTTCTTTCCCTCACCTGCTCACTCACTCTCACTGTCTCCCCCTCTATGGGAAACACTGTAATGTTTGTGTAGTCAATGTAACAACCAAGAGATAGCCTTAGAAATGGCAATTGGGAAAATCAAAAATGAAATAAAGTTTTTTTATATGCCAGAGTTCAAGAAACCAAAGTTTGCAACTTAAATCTCAAATTTCAAAGAGTGAGAGTTTGTATAGATGGCACTACAGGAAATAAAAATGTTTATTCATACCAGCTCCAGAAATATATTACACACAATACATACTACAGGCTTTTTTTAATAATAGCATTTTGTCTTTAGATAGTATTGTTCCTTTTAACCAAAGATTCCAGAATTATCGAAAAAACAAAAAAGGAAAGAGAAAAGGAAAAAAGAGGGAAAATGGAGGGGCGGGGGGAAGGTCATTGCTTCACACCAAAGGTTTAAAAAACATTTTCCAAATGCACTAGGGAGATGGGGAAAAATAGTAAAGAGTGAACAGAATGCAAATTAAGATACTGCCCTAAAGAAATCATTAAAAAAAAGCAGCACTCTTAAGAGAGCTGTTAGGACTTTTGTTTTAGAAATTGAAGTCGAACATTTCTGTAGATATATGCAAAATTCTGATATCAAATTTTAATTTGCTTTGAGAAGTGTTTTTTTGTGATAAAGATAAGTATAATCCAAAATGATGAAAAACAGAACTTTATGTTTTTTGAGTTCCAAAGCCAAATGTCACTCCTGTGTCACATGTTCTCTAATCTGATGCCCATGTGTGTGTCCTTGCGCTATTTGAAGCCACTGGACAGTTCATTAGCTTGTATCTTTTTTTTTTTCTTGGTTCCATTATTTGCATTCAACCATGATCATTTTAAACATAATTAATTCAAACAAAGTTGCCTATAATTTAAATTCCATAACATTTTTAGCTTTTCTTTGCATGGGTGTTTAAATATTTCTGTTATGAATATTGTCCCTGCACAGTTCTAAATTGTCCTTTTATAAAAAGTGATATTCTAGTTTCTTCACAATGTAGTGATTATCAGCCTTACTAATTACCTTGTAGCCTTTCTTAATATGCACATAATGCACATTTTCCAATGGCTAGAAAATGCAAAACACAAGTGGATATCATTGCATCTATTTTCATGTCTTTCTAAAAACAGGACTACTAAAATCTCTGGGATACATGAGACAGTAAAAAATGAGGATTATAAATGAATAGCACATAAGAATTATTTTCTTGAATTTAAACTTATTGCAGCCAGTTTCAGCATGTAAATATATAATAATGTTGGCTAGTGTGTAATTCTTGAACTAAGAAATATAAATAAAAATAAAAAGGTAGTATGTGTGGTTTCATTGTGTTCAGAATATTTAACTTTTGAACTATTAGTATGGGTTATATTGCAGAATGATGGCTTTTGTGAAAACCGAAGAAATTCTTGGGAACTTGGGACCTGCTGTCAGGCAAAGTTGTTTGAACTCTGATTTGCCACTTATAGGCCCATGATTGTGTAGTTAATAAATCCATCCGGCTTTCAGTTTTCTTATCAATAAAGCAAAGACATGATTTCCGCCTTTCTCATAGGGTAATTGTGAAAATGAAATTAAATAGCATCTAAGAAGGCCTTAACACAGTACAAGGTATATAGTAAGTGGTCTGTACATAGTAGATTCTATTGTGTTTTTTAATTACTATCATTCTAGAAGATTCAGCATACATCTCACAAATGCCTATTACCATATCCAAAATGTCATAGAAATTAGTTAATGCTCTCTTAGTTTAGATATTTTATATTAAGGATAATTAATTAAGAATCTGGCTTCAGTCGTGAAAACATGATAAACATTAGATGTCTGTTTAACATTCAGCATATATCTGCTGAAGACATTGTGCTGATCACAAACTATCTTCATTTAATCGTTACTGTATTCCTCAAAGTAGAAGAAACTCAAGCTCTGGAAGTATAAGTACTTTTACCAGTGAGAATGGAAAAGCCTGGATTTCTACCCAGGCTGGACTCACCCCCAAATCCTTGAAAATTCTTCCTACCTTATCATTAAAAGTGGGGGACTAGGCTTCTCCAATTCTGACTCATTTGGGAGAAAAATTTGTTGAGTGCCTGCCATCTACCAGAGCTCGTGTTAATATTGGAAAAACAGAGGTGAGGACACAAAGTCCTTGCCCACTTGGATTATGTGGCACCTCTCAAAGGCACGGGGAACTCTTCTGAGTCCAGTGAATAATTTGACAGCAAACCTACTGTCTTTCACCCTTAGTGACTTCGGAATGTCATAACAGCACTTTGGTAGATTCTGTTAACCTGAGAGAGGTAGCCTTTCAGAATACAATTGTCCAATAAAGTCACAGATTAAAGAGAGTTATAGCCACCCAGGAGTAAATGCTACTGAAAAGACCCACCTCTAGGATGGTTAAAAGCCAGTTCTCAGTTTACATTATAAATTGTATAATCTAGGAACGTGAAATACCTACATTTGCACTTGACATCCCTCATGCTAAGTTTCAGCATTTCTCTTCAGCAGAGAGAGCACATGTAAACTCAAAGGCCCATGCTCACATAACTGGTGGTGGTGTGTTGTGGGGGGTGTGTGCGTGTGCACACAAGCCCGTCTAGGTGGGGGGGAATGTGGGAGGTCCAACAGGATATGGAGAAGGGGTTCATGGTTTACTACTTACCTTGAGAAGGGAAAGTCTCCAAATATTGTCCCCTAAAAGAGCTGGTCAACTGATGCTGGGAAAATTCCCCCACACATATTCCAATGATTGTAATTTCTTAAAGTGGATCCTTTAGATCAGTGGTCCCCAACATTTTTGGCACCAGGAATCAGTTTTCATGGAAGACAGTTTTTCCACAGATGAGGGATTAGGGGGAACGGGGAGTGATGGGGAGAGCCTGTAAACACAGATGAAGCTTCACTCACTCACCGCTCACCTCCTGCTGTGTAGCCCAGTTCCTAACAGGCCAAGGACCAGTACCAGTCCACAGCCCAGGGGTTGGGGACTGCAGCTTTAGATATCTTTACTTTCTTCTAAAACGTGTTCTAATTTTGAAATATCCCATCTATCTTTCATGCAGAATATTTCTCTGAGCCATGAAATTCACCTCCCAGAATAATGTCAGTTTAATGGGGAAAATTCTCAGTGATGATAATAGGCACGGCCAGTTCATATTCTGTAATTACCTAAAGCAGGAAGCAGCAAAATAGTGTACCACATTCATGCCCACTGAAATCTGTGTGACAGAGCATTGGCCAAATGTGCAAGCCCTTCCCTGCCCTCCACACCACAACGTCACCCCACCATGTGCACTGGAACCAAGGAACAATTTCGGGTTCATGAGTCCTGGAACAATTAGTCATCTTATCAATGTATTGATTTCTGCATGTTCTAGTCGTTTCTCCTGTCTTGTTTCAAATAGCTAGCTAAGTCATTCGTGTTTATTTATTTGTTTTTGCACTTCAAAGATTTTAATTGGGAAGAAAAGAGATGCTGCTGAAGCATATTCAGAGATGAAGCTCACTGCTCCAACAAGTGCTCAGGAGAGTGAAAGTGTCTCTAAGAGTAAGAGAGAGGAGGAGCAATTGCTCCGGGACTGGGAAGGGGAAGAAGGACAGCAGGCTGCACGGCAGTGAAGATGTATACTCTACTCAGTGGAAATGACCTGGAGAAATGCAGACCTCAGAGCAGATGGCACAGTGACACTTAGGGGGCCAGCCCTGGGCATTGCCCCAAGCATGCATCTAAGACCACAAGGAAAAGGATCAAACAGGCTGGGACAACTCAGCAAAAAAGAAACGTGGTACTTTCTATACAGCTTTATTTAAGAGGCCGGGCTCACCGCTGTATTCCGATCTGGCACCTACTGGGTTCTTGGTCTTTCCACTTCAGGAAGTTATAGGAGAATTAATAGGATGAATTGGATACCAGAATTTAATATGCCTTTCCTAGAAATAGACATCCAAAGGGGCAGGGGTGCTAGGCTCTAGTTCTGAAAGTCAGAGGCTAATGAGATACGAAATTTCAGTAGAGGATTAATGAATCCCTTTTTCCTATGTCTTGCAAGCCCAAATGCATACAGAGGGCTTAGTAGGAATTGTGAACAAGTAATATAGACCTGTGCCATACAATAGGGAATGTTGGGAGCTACAGGGAACCAGGATGACATACTGTATCTAAAGGACAAGCCACTATTGAGCCCTATCCAATTGTTTCCTTGAGGAATTGCAAGCCTGGCATTGCCAGATTAATTTTAGAATGCAAGAAATCCCCAAAGCATTGAGTCTTTCACTTTCCAGGCAGGTGCAGTATGGTCAGAGAGACACGAATTCATTTTACCCATGCTCAGCAGTGCACGCCGATGTTTTATAGCTGTCATCCTCAGGCTGAGGTTGAGGAGGGAGCAGGTTAGAAACTCAGGAGCATGTTTGTAGACTGACCAAGCCTCTATGCCATTATAACTGGGGCACGATCAGTTTTCTTCTCTTTCCTGGAGGCTGACACCTTGCACATGTAAGAAAGTCAAATGGGACTTTTTGTGTTCTCTCAAGAAAAGGAAGAGGTAGAAACATTTTTAGTATAAACAGGTACAGAAAACTACAAGCAGAGGTTTTCACGATGTGAACAGTCTGATGGGCTTTTAGAGGCTCTCTGTGAGGGCCTTGGTCTCTCTCTTCTGTCTTCCGCATCAGAAGCCCCTGGCCCTCCCCAGTGTTTCCTGGACTCACCCAGCAGTGGTGTGGGCTGAGTGAGAGCAACAGAGCCACCCCTAGAGGAGGGCCTTTGGTGAGGAGCAGGGGAAGTCTCCAAAGGGGAACAGAACTGTTGGGGCGGGGCATGGAGAGAGACAAGGGGAAGTGCAGGGTGCAGGACTTGAGAGGACATTCTGTCCCTCAAGAGGGCATTTCTTCACCACATCAGCAACCCCAGTGAAGGAGCATGGGGACATAGATTAAACTGGCAACAGAAGCTACTCACAGATTTCCATCACCCTGGAGACCCAACATAGACTGGAGTTTACCGATGAGCCTGAAGTAAAGAAGTAATAAAACAATTACCCAGAAATTTCTGGGTTGAAGCAGCAGTGAGGGAAGGGAAGACTGTTAATGGGAAGGAGAATGTTCTGATTATAATAATAAATGTATATAGTTGATAAACAAAACAGTTCGAAAATCACTATCCCAAAATGGCTGGCTGAGGAGCCGGGTCCCACTGTCAGTGTCCCTGAAGAAGACAGGGAAGGAGAGCAGGAAGTAATAAAAGGAGGAGAGAAAGAAAAAACTGAGGAATATTTTCAGCACTTGACACTCCCTACCCCTCCAGAATGTGCTGCGAATTTAATTCACACAGTAGAGTGGGGTGTGAACTATCCTGTTGCCATATCTCTGCTGCAGAGGACACAAAATGGCAACAGTTGGTATTATACCCCCCAGGGGGCTGACTCCAAATCTCAGGTTCTTAACCCCTTATGTGACTGCTACCCAATGGAGAGCTTTTGGGGGTATAGCATCTTTGAGAGGGAAGTTAGAAACAAGGCCAAATCTTCAAGAGAAAAAGAAGAGGGGAGTGTTTATTCTAAACTTCCATTTTATGTCGATGGTTGTAGATTTTTAAATGTTATTCTGAAAAGCTGAGAACTGTGAAATTTAAAATATTTTGGTGTTCCCCTTAATTTATTTGGGTGACAGAAGATGGTTGTCTACATAAACCAAATGAGTAATTTAAATGCAATTTCTAAAGAATTTTGAAAGTTCACTTGCTTGCTTGCTTTCTGTCTCGTTAAATAGGGTAATCTTTTCTCTGCCTTCAT
Organism: Propithecus coquereli; assembly: GCF_000956105.1. NCBI lineage: Eukaryota > Metazoa > Chordata > Mammalia > Primates > Indriidae > Propithecus > Propithecus coquereli. The sequence continues at coordinate 2,861,412 of NW_012147190.1, read as the reverse complement.
TTAAAATAATTTTGAATTATAAAAACAATGCTTCTCAATGTGGAAGGTTATGTTGTTGTTTTAGTTTTTATTTTATATCCCAAGATTAGAGGTTGAACCTTTCACTATAGCTAAGTCAATAAAGAGAGAGAAAGCATGCCTCTCTGGTCATCAGATCAACTGCATATGAAGAAGCTGAAGCTTCCTAAGAGAGTAAGTGAGTTTCTGAAAGTGCAGGCTAATAACTACTCCCAAATGTTGTGTGAGATCTGTGGCAGGGAAATGGCACATCAATACAGGAGTGTCCTGGAGTAGAGTTCACATTTCTCATTCTCTGAGTGGACCAAACCTGACTGGAGAATACAGAAGGATTTTTTTCCTCACCTAGCTTTCTTTACAAGCTTGAGAACACTCTTGGAGGGATCAAAGCTCCATTCAAGGTTGGGATCCTTTCAGAAGCAGCTTGCCAAATCTTTACTTACTCATTTTAAATTTCTCTTTCTACTTGCCTGGGATTCATTTGAACATTTAGAGAATCTCGCACAATATATAAAACAAAACTATCGATGCATACAAAGTACAAAAAGATTAATAAATAAAAAAACTTTTAAATGTTTAAGAAGCTTCATCTAAAATTAAATTACAGAGGGGATCTTGCCAGTTTGAAGTGAGCTTTTCCCACTCCAGAGCTGGCAGATGGGAAGGATGCTGGCTCCTGGCTGATGTTCTTGTTCCAGGAGCAGTCTTGGAGCACTCAGGACAGCCTCTTCGGGATCGCTGGTTTGGAGTAAGCAGGGGAAAGCAAATGCTTGGGGTGTTTCCCAAGACCACACAGAACATGAGAGCCTGGAAGGCCCTTGGGCTTTCAGTCTTTCTTTCCGAGATATATTAGTAAGTGCTCTCCAGAGAAACACAACCAATAGGATGTGTGTACATCGATAGAGAGATTTATTATAAGGAATTTGCTTTCATGATTATGGGGACTGGCAAGTCCAAAATCCACAGGGTAGACCAGTAGGCTACAGACCCAGGGAAGAGCTGATGCTGTGGTTCCACTTCAAAGGCTGCCTGCTGGCAGAATTCCTTCTTGCCCAGGGGAGGTCAGTCTTTTGTTCTAATCAGGCCTTCAGCTGATTGGCCGTGGCCCACATACATTTTGGAGGGCAATCTGCTTTACTCAAAGTCCACCCGCTTAAACGTACATCTCTTCCTATAAACACCATCACAAAAACATTCAGAATAATATTTGATCACATATCTATGTAACACTGAAAAAAACGGAAGCATATGCTGTTTAATAGGGGACACGTTTTCTCATGAAACCAATCTTCTTAGGACTCTGAGTTTTGCTCCTTCTTCATTGATTGTCCCTTCTCAGAACTCCTTTTTTTTTAGAGATTTCTTTTGATACACTCTGTGATGCCGAAGTCAGGGTTTTTGGTGTGGCTGCCACCAGGACAATGTTCATCGTACCCAACAGGTTCTAACCTATCCCCCAACCTCTTCATGTTGGAGTGCCTCCGATTTTTATCTTCATTCCATACCTCTCTCCTAAACCTCATGCATTATAATTAAGATTATGATTTAGCTGCCTAATGAGCATTTAAGACACAAAATTTTCAAAACTAATCTTTCTCCCAAAGTTGATGGCCACTTCAGTTACTCTGGCCAAGAACCTTGCAGCCCTATTTTTTTCCTCTTTTCCTCTCACCTTTCATCTGATGCAGCAGCAAGCCATGGTGGCTATCGCTTCAAAATATATCAAGACTCTGACCACTTCTCAACCGCTTGAAGTTAGAAACAAGGGCGAATCTTTTATGTTGATCGTTTTAGATTTTTAAATGTTATTCTGAAAAGCTGAGAACTGCAAAATTTGAAATAGTTCATTGTTCCCCTAATGTATTTGGGTGACAGAAGAGGGTTGTCTAAATAAACCAAATGAGTAATTTAAATACATCTTCTAAAGAATTTTGGAAGTTCACTTTCTTGATTGCTTTCTCTCTCTTTAAATAGAGTTACCTTTTCTCTGTCTTCATTTAAAACAATTCTGAATTATAAAAACAATACCTCTCAATGTGGAAGATTATGTTGTATTTTTTGGTTTTTACTTTACATCCCAAGGTTATAGGTTGAATCTTTCACTATAGCTAAGACAATACAGAGAGAGAAAGCATGCCTCTCTGGTCATCTGATCAACTGGACATGAAGAAGCCTCCTAGCTGCTCTCCCAGCTGCTCCCACCTCCCTCGAGACTGTTTGCAACTCAGCAGTCAGAGGGATCCCTTTAAAAGACAAGTCACATCACAGAATTGTTCTGCTCAAAATGCTGTGAAAGTTCCTTATGTCAATCAGAGTGAAACACAACTTTTTTAAAACGGTCTCAAAGTCCATACACAGCTGGGCCTCCCTCACTTGGCTGCCTGATGCCGATCCCCTCTGACTCTGAGCTCCAGCCACACTGGCCTCGTTGCTCAACTTAAGCCAGATGTGCTCCTGCCCAGGGCTTTTCCTCTGTTCCCTCTGTCTGGAACCATCTCCCCAGAATCTGCTTAATTCTCTCACCCCTTTCTAGACTTTCAATGAGCCCTATCCTTACCACCTTATTTAGTATTGTTACCTGCCCTCTACTCCCTAACTACACACCCCCGGCATTCCTGGCCTCATCCCTCTTCTACTAATTATTTTATCCATCCATGCTATCATATAGTCAACTTATGTGTTATGCTCCTTTTTTGCCATTGGTCTCCCCTGTTAGAATGTACATCCTTAAGGCTATGGGTCCCATCTGCTTTTTTCATTGCTATATCCCAATGTCAAAAAATATACCTGGTAGATATTTTACAAGTATTTATTGAATGTATAAATACCTTTCCAAGTTATGAAGCCCAGTAATGGGTAGCTTGTTAAAAGAATACTGCCTTGGCAATAGCCAAAATATCTAACTTAGTTAGTTCAAGGGTGGGCCCAATGACCTGTATTTTTTTTTTTTGAGACGGAGTCTCACTCTCTTGCCTGGGCTAGAGTGCCATGGTGTCAGCCTAGCTCACAGCAACCTCAAACTCCTGGGCTCAAGAGATCCTCCTGCCTCAGCCTCCCGGGTAGCTGGGACTACAGGCACACACCACCGTGTCTGGCTAAATTTTTCTATTTTTAGTTGTTTGGCTAATTTCTTTCTATTTGTAGTAGAGATGGGGTCTCACTCTTGCTCAGGCTGGTCTCGAACTCCTAAGCTCAAGCAATCCTCTTGCCTCTGCCTCCCAGAGTGCTAGGATTACAGGCGTGAGCCACCGCACCTGGCCTTATAAGCAATCTAAGTACTATTATGGTCAACAGTACAGTTTCAAAACACTGCTGAAAGTCTCCCAGGGTCCTGATTCACTGTAACAATGTCAGTGCCTCTTAAAACTTTCTCAGTTGCCATATTAGGACTCTGGTTAAAGATTTTATTCTATCTGGAAGTCATCAGCTGACACAAAGAGTGTCCTGGACAGAAAAAAATAAATTTGTTGATCCATTCTTCTTTTAAATAATAATAATAAAGATTATTCTTGGCAATATGTACCACTTAATGGAAAAAATTAAAAATTAGATATATAGATAGAATTAAATATAGAATGGAGATGCTTCTAATTTCTCTCTGAAAATGCAGACTCTTTCATTGCAGAGATTTTATCCTGGTAGTTATTGACCCTCCACCTCACCTTTCCATGTGTCCTATTTATTTTCAACTCACGATTTTCTCTTCCTTTGACCTTGACACCTATTAGAAGAAAGGGCCAGACAATGAAGATGAGGCTGTGATGTTTGATCTGGGGTGCACGTAGAAAAGCCCAAAACTTAGTCAGAAAAACTAGCTGTAGGCCTTACCTTCCTGTGTGACCTCAGAAACTTCATTTATCTGAAGCTCAGTTTCTCCACCTGTGAAACCGAAGGGATAATCTTCTGGTATCTACGTGAAAACATTCTGCAAAGTGTAAAGTGCTGTATATGCTGCTAAGATAATATCAGCACAATTAAATATTCATCTTCATTTTCTGGATCTACATTCATCATGAACATTTCTTATATTACTCTATCTATTCTTTCTTAAGGACAATGGCTTACCAAAAATGAGGGTAAGATATGATGCGAGGTGGCCCTGGTATAGATAATAAGGGGATTTTTGTCTAAAAAGAATTTAAAAACAATAATAACATTGAAAGTTGGTCTTTTTTTTTTTATCATAGCCATAAAGCCTCAATGATAAGCATTGTCAGAGATAAAATACTACCCCTGACTGGGACAGATTTCCTCATTGTCCTACCCCCACCTAGAGCAACCACCCTCTTCCACTCATAATCCTTATGGTTACCAGCCCTTACTCCCCTGCAGACTCCAGAGTGGACACGTGACCTGTTAATCTATCCTATCCCACTTGGCCACAGTGATTTGCTGAAAGATAAATAAGTGACCAAGTCAATCCAATCCGTGGCATGCAATCCTGGGACTTCTGTGTGCAGTGGTGGGAATATTTTTATTTGAGCTGGATTTGAGGATAGGGTGGGATGTAGGAGTGACACTCCTGGCAGCTGTCTGCCGGCACAAGGAGGGGAACTGGCCCAACATAAATGAAGGCAGAGGCAAAAAAAAAAAAAAAATCGAAGGAGGGATACCATGTCCAGAGAGTGTCACTGGGTCGCATAGAGACACCTGTGCCGGGACTTTCAAGAATACGAAAGTCCTAAGCTAGTTTTATGTTTGTGTTTTTACCACTTGCATTTGGAAGATAACCACGACCAAGGTCTTTGTTGAAAGGAGTTTGATCGATGCTGGGAGGCATGCTAGCAGAGCGTTGGTTCATGTCTGAAGTGAAGTGGGCAGTGTGGTCCAGTCAATGGAAGGAGCCTGAGGCCCAGGTCCATGAGTTTCATCACCTGCAAAGGAAGAGAGGGAGAGAAAGGTAGAAGAGATGACTGATGGGTAATTTAAACTTTTCTTCTAACTCCAGAAGTTTCCAAGCATAGCTCAGGTATAAAACTTGATACACGATGGGGATTTGGAAACTGGTCCAGATTTGAAAGTAGAAGAAGGACCTTGATTCACCTGCCAAAACATATAAATTAAACTTACAAAACACTATTTCTGTAATACATTATGACACTGGATTGACTATGTGGAAATCCTAAGGTAATTAACATGACTTTGGCTGCCAGAGCCGCTCAGTCATTTTTATTGCATTTACAACTACATTTTGATGTCAAAAGCGCATGAGGGTTCTGTATTAACAGTTGTTCTGTTAATGCATTTTAATTACAGATGTAATCAAAAAGAGAAGTTTGATTGTTCACCTAAATGACACCTTTAATCACTTCTGAATAAGGCATGACTCCAATTAGAGATATCTTCAAAAAAATCACACCTAAAAGCATCATTTATTAGAATTCTAAATAGGAGCTCTTTATTTCAGTGACATTTCCCTTTGATCTGCCTTCCTAGGGAAAGATGCGGTTTTCTGCACATTATGGCAAAAGGTGAAATTCTTATGACTGAAATTCAACATAGCTGATCCTATATCAGAGAAATCATTGCACAAATTTTTTTTCTTGATTTCAATAAATTCAACAAACTGTTTTCGACTATCCACCCAATGCCAAGTAGTATAGAAAAATGAGAAATGTGCAAGTTTCCAAAACCTGTCCATAATCGATTTAGAACGTAATGAAGGATGCAGGGTATGAGTCAGGCCTTGAGGAATCAGAGGACAAGCAGAGAGAGGGAAGTATGTTTCATGCAAGAGAAACTGCCTGAGTGACTATGAAGTCTGGGAGACAGAAGGAGAGATATTACATTTGTAAATGTAATCAGGTTACCATGAGGTCATACGGAGTTGGGCGGCCCTGGTGTCCTTACAAGAAGAGGCAATTTGAACACAGAGACATAGGGTGAAGATGGAAGCAGAGATTGGAGTTTTTCGGCTACAAGCTAAGAAATGTCAAGGACATCCAGCAACATTAGAAGGTAAGAAGAAGCAAAGAAAGATCCTCCCCAAAGCCTTCAAAGAGAGCCTGGGCCTGCCACCCTCATGGGAAGGGGATGTCCCTGGAAGCCACTGATACCAAAAAGAGAGGCAAAAGGAGAAGGTCTGCATTCAACACACTGCCCACAACAGAACTTCCTCAGCTGAGCAGCAGGTCCATGAGCCAAGAACAAATGTTTGCTGTTTTAAGCCATAAAGATGAGGAGTTCTTTGCTGTCTCATATTATTGCAACTTCCAAAAACAAGCTATGACATTGACCTAGGTATTTTCCCTTGGCTTTTAGCTTTTTTTTCCACCCCAATGATCCACTTTGAGTTTTCTCTGACCTTCCCAAAAGCAGCAGCTTATCTGATAGCCATCTTTCCTTACCTAGTGATTCAACATCCTATTGTAAATACTTAAATAGTTCATAATCCCTCATTTCCACAACTAGGATGGAAAGAATTTTTCCTGAAGCTCCATGGCATCATGCTTTCTTAAATTTCTATAAGCTCCATGACTTTTGTTCATGGAAATGCATTTCTCCCGAAGAGTTAGGGCTTTGGTGCTACTAACCATAGTTACAATGAAAAAGTCCCTGGTTATGTGTGCACCCTCGATGCCTAGCATTATGCCTGGTAGAGACAGTAACTCAACCAGTATTCAACAGATAAATATTTGAATGACTGAATGAACACTTCATTTTTATTTTAAGACAGAAAATATATAAAAAATCATCCAAGGTGTCAATTTTAGAAAATAAATGAAAAAAAAATTGAAAAGGCTTAGGGAGCTTGCTATTCAAATGGAATGGTGTGAGCTCTATAGAATTGCCACAACTTCAATCACAAAGGCAGGCAGCAGATATAAAATATTTTCAACAGAAACAAAGTGCCATGGTTAAGAACAATGCTTTAGTGTCCTAGCCCCTAGAACTGAAGTCCCAGCCCTTGTGACATGAGTTCCTGGGCAAATTATCTAACCACTTTTTATTTTCTTCTCTTCATCTTAAATAGGGGATCATTACCAATTTTATGAATTTCTTTCTGAGGAGTATATGATTTAATTAATGTACAATATTCAGCACACAAAGTGGGCACTAAATAAATGCTAGCATTATTACTGTTGTTAACTGTTTCATTATAGTTCGGATCACATTATGAACTGAATGCTTGTGTCTCCCTGAAAATTCAAATATCCAATACCCCCCAGTGTGATGGTATTTGGATATGGAGCTTTGGGGAAGTAATTAGGGGGTTAGGTTAGTTCACGAAGGTGGGGCCCTTATGATTGGCTTGGCAGCTTTATAAGAAGAAGTTCTCCCCATGCATGCACCATGAAAAGGCCATATAAGGACATAGTTGAGAAGACAGCTATCTACAGGTCAGCGAGAGAGCTCTCACTAGGAGCCAAATCACCTGACACCTAGATCTTGTACATTCCAGCCTACAGAACTGTGAGAAAATAAATTTCTGTTATTTAAGTTATCTTGTTATGGCAGCCGTAGTGTACTAAAGCAGATTTTATTCCTTTTGCATTCTCCTAGTTAGCATACTCTGTATGACAATTAATGCTTTCTTAGTCGTTCGTCTTTGAGTTTGCTTTCTTAAACATTTATCTTAGAACTTTTATAATCTTTATATTATTTAGGGCTCTTCAAGGTACAAGTAACAGAAACCCAACTCAAATTAGCTTAAGCCAAAGAAGAGAATTCATTTGTTTATATAGGTAACAGGGAGAAATTCTTTTGTCCCTTCTCCTCCATCTACCATGTGTTTAACTCACCTCCCGTTTGCTCAACAGAGACAGAGGTATTAAACCAATTGCTCTGATTATGAAATAGCAAAGGGCCATGTTTACTGGTGAGCAAAGTGACTATGCAACAACACTGTCTACACGACCATCCCATGTACACTGGGACCTGTATTTCTTATGAGAGCAACTTGTCCCATTCAGCATGTTAAGGAGTGGAAAGAGTGGGAAAGGATACAGGAAAACCACAAGAAAGTAATGAAATTACATTCTTTGTATAAGATGTATTAATAATTCACTGCTAAGAGGATGTTAATCAATTGTTTGAGAGACCAAAATAAATGGCAATACATTTAAGTAAAAAGAGAGAGTTCGATTAGACAAGAGGATCCCACCTTCTGCCCTTAGAAAGTCTCAGAATTTACTGCCTATAGTTAACATGGAATGTCTGACACTGGGAAATAATCAATAAATATTAATTTGTACCATCATCATTATCATCACCAGCATCATTTGCCAATATCCTGAGAGAAATATAAATTGAAGGGTGCATAGCCACAGTCTCTTCTCCTGCCCTTGAGAAGATTATGGTCTAGAGTGAGCTCCTTAACTGATCACATTCCTGTCAAAGTCTCTTCTCTAAAATTTGCATCTTAGAATTTCATATTTTATAGATGTGTGATATAGCAACTAATGTAATAGAATTTACTACATTAATGTTTGTGACTGGGGAAAATATACCTCTCTTCTGACGTGATCGGGGCTGGAGTCCAGCCTTGTAATTGCTTGAGACTGATTACTGTAAACGCTGGGCTACAGCTGCCTTTCATGGAGGCTTCCCATGAGCTTTCCCTCCTAACAAACGCCTCAACTGGGTGGCGACTATCCCTCAGAAGATGAGTCTTAAACATGCTAATGCTCACTCTCATTTGTGGTACTTTACTAGAAAGGGACTTGCTAAATCAGATTATGTGAACATTTTGAGCATTTTATACACATTGCCACTTTGTGCTTCTTATCATCTGTAAATGAGAGTACCTGCTTACCCAATTCTCTCCACTGCTATTACAATCTTGCTCATTTTAAAACATTTTCCAATTTGTTATTCATGAGAAAACAACCATTTTCTTTTTCATTTCTTTGATTTTTAGGGAGATCAAATATCTTCATATATTTATGGTCCATTTTTATTTCTCCTTTTGTGAGCTGCCTAGAAATGGCAAATTTGAAAATAGACACATTTCTAGGCTACCGGGTTAAACTCAGTGAAATGACAAGCAGTTTACAATTAAACCAGTACCACCAAATGATCTTTCCTGGAAGATGTAAGGAAATTTGTACTGTTTCTAATTACCTCTGGCAAAGTCCTTTGCTTTTCTCCTCCTGCGAATGAGTGATCAAAAGTAGTAGCTTCCTCATCTGTGTCGGTTGATGTCCTTTATCGTTCTTTTGCCAGAGATTTTATGTAGATATTATAGGTATGTATCTGGGCACTGAAATTCCCATCTTGGGTTTTGGAATAATGGAAAAAGCTAGGGAAAGAGAATCAGGTTACTGTCAAAATTCTTTCAATAGAAATTCGACAGTCATACAAGAATGCTGTCAATTCTTGGCACTTAATCCAGTTTGCTGTCACTACACTGTGTCCTTTCCAATGCAATGTAGCAATTAGAGACTATAATTACCAATCTTCAATTTAGCCATGGGGGACCATAACTAACAAGAATCAAGTTAATACAGAGTTTTCCAAAATGTTTCCTGCTGGAGGATCACTTGCATCTAAATCACCTGGTCTAGTCCCGTTCCTTGTCTACCAAATTATGATCTCTAGGATTAGAATCTAAAGAAGCTTCATATTTTTTTTTCTTTTAACAAGCACCCAAGGGTTATTCTATTGCATACTGTTCTCTAAGATATTTAATTATTGACTTTCTTTTTCTGAGGGGAAGGGAAGCTTCAAAATGACTCAAATTTTATTTCAGCCTCCTATAGATTTAGCTGTAGTATTTATGCACTGATGATGTTAATTCACTCATTAATTTGAGTAGAATGAGAGAAAGGAAAACATGATGTGAGAGACTCAGGTTGCAGAAACAAATTAATTATTAATAATCCAGAAGATTTGGATGAACAGTTTTCCCTGGTCTCTCCAAAAAAAAACAGAACATTCTTTATTTAAGAGTGCCTTCACTTAGCTGTTTTAATAAGACCTAGTCAACTGAAAGACATCTTTGCACAGATGATAAAGAACACAGTGTCTCATGCATAAACAATGTGGTGTCCTGAGAGTCAAGATGGGCTTAGAGCCAGACAGATTTGGATATGAATCCCAGCTTCTCTCCTTATTAGCTCTGTGGCCTCGATTGAACAATAAAAACTTTCTAATCTGGTTTCGTTATCTGTAAAATGTGTCTCACACTTATTCTTCCTGGTAATTTTGCAAATACTTGTAAATTTCCTAAAATTCGGTAGATACTTACTAAAGCCCAAGATAGGAAATGATTAATCAAAATACATATTACGTCCCATGTCAAAGAATACGGCATAACATCAAGTTGCAGGGTCATGTAATTCATAGCTTTACTTATTTAATATAGGATTGTCTGATGGGTCTTTTTATGGTTTTATTGACCTGAAGGATGAGAAACAAGAATGGGTATCAAAGCTTCTTCTTCATGTCAGAGAGCATGATAATAAACAAAAGAAGCAATCTCCTAGCCTCAAAGTTATTTAAATTTTTTGCTTTACTAAAAACTTTTTTCACTAGCAAAGAAAAAATAGTTGATCCAATAAAAAGGAAGCCACTATTCCTAATGAGTAGCCCCTAAAAGCAGAAAAAAGCCAAAAGAAATAAGCCTCTACGACTGATTTAACAACCATAGGAATGATCAGGAAAAAGACCCTGCTTTGATGACAGAAGTGTAGGAAAATGCTCTATAAGGATTCCCATGAACCTACGAGGCCCAATTCAACTCCGGCTTTCCACTTTGAGTAACCAACTGAATAGGGCTCCTAACAGCCCTTATTCCAAGTGTTCAGGTGGGACTATCAATCAAGGCCCCCACATTCTTCACCTCCATAGCAATTTGTGAAACAGTCAACCCATCTCTCTAAACTCAATGATTTGCACTGGGGTGGACATGTCAACCACACACCAGGAGGCTGATACGGAATTTGGAAGAGAGATCTTTCCTTTATCAGGCAGCAAACAAAGATTTCTGATGGCATTGTTTAGTGCCTATATCCAGCTATTACAAAAGCCCAAGACTTTTCAGTTACATGAGTGAATAAATTCCCTTTTTCTGCTTGAGCTAAGTTGACTTGATTCAGAGTCTAATTTCATTGGTCTGCAAGGTTGAGTTAGCAAGAACTGGAACCAGCGGTGTCCTCCCACATCCCTTACTTCTGCCAGCTCACTCAGTGGTCTTCAGCAATGGTTTGCTGCTTTAGGGAAATGTTCCAAGATCCTGATGCTGCTACTGTTGTCATTGTTGTGTTAATGCGAAACTATGAATGCCATAACTATGCTTTTTATCCCATTCATTTTGACCTGACCCTGGACATGCATACCTACAGGCATTTGTTTTCTCCTGATTCTGAAGCCTGGGTGAGTGTGAGAGCATGCAGTCAGCTGGAAAGGCCATAAACCAGACGGGCTTTCTGAGAAAGAGCCTGCCAGGATGCTGCTATAAGCATATTGTGTGAGCAGCTGGCCTCAGCAGTAGTGAGAATCTACCAGAAAAGAAGTTGCAGAAATAGGTTTGCCAGCAACAGTTTGGGATCAAGGGGTCCCAGAAGGCAAAGCCTTTGTGTGTATCCCCACTGCCTTCAGGATGGAACCCTGATGAGAGAAACCACAAGCCATCTTCCCATGGGAATGGATCTTGAGGTTGCTGTAAAGCCCACCTACAATTTGAATGGAATTCCTCCCATTCCAAACTCAAATGATGATTCACTGGACCTCCTCCAGTGAACAGGCTGTGCAACCTCTTTGGATGCCAGGCCAGGTGGAGGACTTCCAAGTTGTGTCTTTCCTCCTGCCTCTGCCCTTCCATTCTTGAAACTTTTCCTATCAAAAGTGATCTCCTAGGTCACTGGGACCCTGCCAATAGTCCTTGGGGAGATTGTAAGACAGAATGACAAGGAAGACAGAGAATAACCAGACAGACCTGGGTCTGAATCTTCAATATCGATTTTCCTTCTTCCTTCTCTTTTTTACTTCCTTCATCATTTGTGGAGCACCAATTATGTGCCACACACTGTACTACATACTAGCAATTATTAAAGTTAATTAATATTACCCAGAAACCTCTATGTGTTTAACTTAGTGGTAGTAGGAGATAAGCAGGAGAAAAACCACGGACCTATGGGTCAATTGATGCATCACCTGATCTTAATCTCTCAGAAACTCAGATGGTGACATATAAAATGGTGACAGTTTACCTCCTCTAATAGAGGCTGCCTGTAGGACAGGGACTGCCTAAGAAGTGTGAGTTGGTTAAAAAAAACAAACATTTTAACTACTCTTTGCAAACTGAAAGCAGTGGTTCTCCATTGGAGGCATTTTCCTCCAACCTCCTCTGCACAGGAGACATTTAGCAATATCCAAAGGTGTTTTTGGTTGTTGCAACTGGTGAGGGAAGTGCTACTGGCATCTAGTGGGTAAAAGTCATGGATGCCACTAAACAAGGCACAAGACAGCTCTGCCCCCGTCTGTCCACACACACCAAAGAAAGATGGGGACCAAATGTCAAAAACTGTCATGGCTGAGAACCCCTATAGTAAAATACTATGGAAACTATGGAAATGATAATTAATATTATTCCAATTACATCTGGATGTTTTCAGCTAAGCTTAGTGGGGAGAGGGCATGGAAAGGGAAGAGTGAGCAGAGTGTAAGAGGTGATACTTCCCTCAAAGATCTTGAAGTTCTGTTGAGGAAGAAGACTCACAGATGAAAATAATTTCTATCTAGAACAAAAGATATCTCATACCCCTGAATAAAATGCTTCTAAGGAAGTCAGATGACAATTCTTCCAGATCTGCTATTGACTTTCATATGACCACGAACAAGCTATTTACCCTCTCCGGGATGCTAAATTTGCCATTGAAAAAGGACTAGATAATTCTTTTTTTTTTCTTTTTTTTTGGACACAGGGTGTTACTCTGTTGCCCAGGCTAGAAGGCAGTGGCATCGGCATAGCTCACTAGCTCAAGGTAACCTTAAGTTCCTCGGTTCAAGTGATCCTCCCACCTCAGCCTTCAGAGTAGCTGAGACTACAGGTGCGCACCAGTACACCTGGCTAAGTTTTAAAAGGTTTTTTGTAGAGACAGAGTCTTGATATATTGCTCAGGCTGGTCTTGAACTCCTGGCTTTAAGCAATCCCACCACCTCGGCCTCCCAAAGTCCTAGGGTTACAAGCATGAGCCACCACGCCCGGCCATGAACCAGGTAATTCTGAAGGCAGAGTCCAACATTAGAATTTCATTTCAATTATAATCACCAGTTTGTGAGACATAGTAAGATGAGCATAGACCTTTGAATTCAGTATCACAGAATCAAAATCTTCCACTTATTATATGGCGGAACTTGGATAATTCATTGAAGATCTTTGCACCTCAGTTTTATTTTCTCTAACTGGGAGAAATCATAAATTACTTTCAGTAAAGATCCTGGCATATAGTAGCTATTATTTCCAGTTATTATATTATTATGGGCTGTGGGGGATATTCAATATTTTCCATGAGCTTGCATGCTTCCACAAAACTGATGGGGAGCAGCAGACAGAGTCATGGTCTTTCTTGAGTAAGCAGGTGCCTTCTCCCAGGAAGTCTCTTAGTGTGGGCCAAAGACTATTTTGACTATGCACCATGAGTAAATTATCACCCTTTTGAAAACCAGGTCCCGCCATCTATGAAGTAGAATAATTATTGCCCTAAAAGAACAACAGAAAGCACTGTGTGTTTTTTAAATATTTCTATTTATGTCTATTCCCTCTATTTCCTAGTGCCCCTACCCAACTCTGGGATATTCTCACCTCCTCCATCTCTATGTCCAAA
>NW_012147190.1:2843549-2845030 GCF_000956105.1 Propithecus coquereli | reverse complement strand
AATTTTTAGATACAATTCCAGAAGCTCTTACTGTTAACTTATTAATATTTCTGAAGAATGTAAAGAGAGAGAAACTTCTTTTACAAAAAAAAGCACAAATAAAAACTACCGTAATTGTTACAATTATCTACCAGACCCTTAAAATTTGTTAGCATATGAAGTCTCTCTTGAGATTTACTTTCTAGATTTTTTGTTACATGTACATGCTATTCAGAAATAAAATATATTGTGCATTGGATGTTGTCATCCCTTCTGTGAGTTTTTAAGGAGCTAAATAAGACATTCACATGTTTAGATTTTGTAGAACAGCCCTCAAAGATTTGCTGCAGGTCCCGCCTGGGATGAGGTCTCATTTTGCACAGAACATATCTCAAGTGCTGCAGAAGTTGTTGTGCCTTCACCCAAGGGTTCTCAATAGAAAAAGGATATAGGCAAAGTCAGGTGTGAATATGCTGATGTTCAGGGAAATCAATCCCTCTCTCTCTCTCTCTCTCTTTTTTTTTTTTATAAAATATAACACACACATACACACATACACTCACACATATACTACTTGCTTAATATTCTGATGTTCAGGGAAATCAATCCCTCTCTCTTTTTCTTTTTTTTTTTTTTTGACATAAAACTTATCCTTTTATAGTCTAAAATAGACAAATTCACTTAGAAAATGGAGCTGCAATACCAATGGCTACTCACAGTCCATCAGAAATATTTTTAACAGGAAAGCAGAAATGAACCAAGTTTCCTCTTCCCACGTTACTTAATGCGTGGGGCACTTCTGGTCCTAAATAATGCCGTCATAATAAGTTGGATATAATTATCTCATAATAAGTTGGATATTCACTTCAGGAATATTGTAGATGTCATGCAGTTATTTCATGAACAAAAGTCCTGATCTGTTCCCTCCCTCAGGCCTCAAAGAACTGTCTCAAGATCTTAGAGAAGTCAGGGATAAATTCCAGGTCAAATTAAGGATGAGTTGTTAACAATACTTTTGTCAATACCCAGAAGAAGTTGATCTCATTTTAACATTCTAAAACATTTTAATTGTGCCATTACCGGTAATATTTTCAACTATTTATGCTATTTTATGAAACTACTGCATATATTTTTAAAAACAGCTTTATTGAGATATTCACTTATCTTAAAATTCACCTCTTTGAAGTATACAATTAAACAGATTTTTGCAAATTCAAAGTTGTACCACCATCACCATTATTTAATTTTAAAACATTTTTATCAACTCCCTGCCCCCCTCCAATATAAAACTATATCCATTAACAGTCATTCCTCAGGCCTTATCTTTTCTTCTCACCAACACTTTGCAATCACTAATTTACTTTGTTTTTCTATGTATTTTCTTATTCTGGACATTTCTTATAAATTTATAATATGTGACCTTTTGTGACTGGTTTCTTTCACTTAGCATAATGTTTTCAAGGTTTATTCATATCATAACATAAATTAGTACTTCACTTCTT
>NW_012147190.1:2842350-2843499 GCF_000956105.1 Propithecus coquereli | reverse complement strand
TGATGGTGCGTGCCTGTAGTCCCAGCTACTCGGGAGGCTGAGGCAGAAGGATCGCTTGAGCCCAGGAGTTTGAGGTTGCTGTGAGCTAGGCTGACACCAAGGCACTCTAGCCCGGGCAACAGAGTGAGACTCTGTCTCAAAAAAAAGAAAAGAAAATTAAACAAAGAAATCTGGTATAAAAAAGAGCCAATTCAACCCTGCCTTGATTGAGATCTGGGGATGGCAGTTTGGGGAGGACTTGTGTGGGAGGAGAGAGTTTTGGGGCAGCTACTGTGTGACATACAGAATACAAAAATAGGATGGAAAACAAGGAGCTTTAAGAAATATTACTCTTTGGATATCAATGAAATCAGTATGTTGAAGAGATATCTGCACTCTCCGTTTCATTACAGCACTATTCAAAATAGCCAGGATAGGAAATCACTCCAAGTATTCATCAATGGATAAGTGCATAAAGAACACGTGGTATACATACACAATGAAATACTATTCAGCTTTAAGAAAGAAATAAATCCTGTCATTTGCAACATCATGGATGCATCTGGAGGGCATTATGCTAAGTGAAATAAGCCAAGCACAGAAAGGCAAATACCACATGATCTTACTTATATATGGATCTAAAAAACTTGAGCACACAGAAGCATGGAGTGGCATAGTGGTTACCAGGAGCTGGATGGAGGGGAATGAACTACTGGGGAGATGTTGGTCAAAGGATATATAATTTCAGTTACAGATGAGAGATGAATGGATAAAGAAAATGTGGTGTATATACACAGTGGAATACTATTCAGCCATAGATGAAATTCTATCATTCGCAACAAGAAGGATAGAACTAGAGGACATTATGTTAAGTGAAATAAGCCAGGCACAGGAAGTTAAACACCACATGTTCTCACTCATATATGGAAGCCAAAAAAAAGAGTTGATCTCATAGGAGTATAAAGTAGAGCAGAGGACACTAGAGGCTGGGGAAGGCAGAGGGGAGGGAGGGACAGGGAGAAACAGTTAAAGGACACAAAATTACAGCTATATAAGGGGAATAAGTTATACTGTTGTATGGCACTTTAGGATGACTATAGTTAACAATAATATATAGTTTCAAATAATTAGAAGGAGGGTTTGTGTTCCCAACACAAAGAAATGACAAAC
>NW_012147190.1:2840361-2840804 GCF_000956105.1 Propithecus coquereli | reverse complement strand
TCAGGGGAGAGACCCAACTGACTAAGAGCCCTAAGTAATTCATTACCACTTAACAAATCATTTTGCAACTGTGGGTCTCAGTTCTCTTACTGTTAAATGAAGGAAAAGTCAGTGGCAATATTACAGAAAGGAAACTAGTGGTTTGAGACTTGAGTATTGCATTTAAATATGATATATTATTATTGATAGATTGGTACAAATAAGATAAACTAGATATGGGAGAGAGACTTTGTGTCATGAAAGAATACTTTGAGGACTTCCAGTTGTCTTTGTTTCCAGATGAATCTTAACATGTAATAGTGTATACTGAATATTCGTGTTGTTTAAGAGCCTGCATTTTACTAGCATAAATACAAGAGGCAAAAATTTCTGCTGGTCCCATAACTTATCCAATCCATCAAGTCAGATTTGCTTTTAAGCTCCCAGAGATTCAGAGGAGCACT
>NW_012147190.1:2830952-2832391 GCF_000956105.1 Propithecus coquereli | reverse complement strand
CCTCATCCTTTCTCCATTCTCATTGGCTTTAAACTTGTTCTCAATTATCTCAAAGCTCCTTTGGTTGCAAGTAACAGAAACCCATTCGTACTAACTCATATAGGACTAATCTTGGATCTGCTGTTGTTGTTTGAGATTTCAGGATTATATCCCAGAACCCGAAGGCAGGAAATATCTTCCAATGAATCGGAGCAGTAAAAGCCATCTGCCAGCAGGGTGGCCACTCTCACTCTCTCTCTGGGAACTTATAAACTCACTTGTTTCCATTCTGTTCTATACTTCTGACTCATTCTTCTCTCTCTCTTTCTCACATTTTCTGCTTCTCTGCGAACACAATTAAAAAGTACCACCCCATAGCACCCAAGTTTAAATGCTTGCTGAGTTCAAATATTAAAAGAAAATCGCTAATATTTTTGAAAACTAAATCCAAACTCTCTCAAGAAAGAATGTAATGGGCCCCGGATGCTCAGGTTTCTCTCCTGGCCCAGAAATACTTGATCAAGGAGCCACTTCCAGCAATTGACAGAGAGAATGGGGTTGAGTTTTTGCCCCAAAAGGTATCCAATAGACATCCCAAGACTATTTTTCATCCTTATCTTTCTTTTTCAGAATAGTGACTCATATTTTTCTTCTCTATTTCAAAAAATCAATTTCATCAATCTCAACCTTTTCAAGTACAAAATGAAGCAGTGCTCCAGCCAAGGAAAGCAGTGAGATGGGAAGGAGCCTGTAGCAGTTTTTTGGGGTAGTCCAAGAGCCTGTAGATTGTGATGAGGCTCACACACAGGGCAACTGAATGAGGTCTGCTATCCCACGGAGTTACTCATGGACAGAAATCTGGTTCGTTTGCTTCTGTAGTCTGGCAGTTCACACATTAAAGTCACTGCTATTAGTCTTTCTCAGAGCAGTGTCCAAATAATGTAATAACATTTCATAGTCATTAGCCTTTTCTAAGTTATTGCACTTTGCTCAGTCTTGGCAAGAAGTCTATGTCCTGGAGCAGAACTCAACTTTTAAACACTGTAGTGATTGTCCTATTTTAAATAATGGATTTGCCAATGGAGACAAAGGAATTTTATGATCCTTAAAGAATCATTCACTTACCTATTTCAAATGTTAGGGGTTTAATGCTCTTGGCTGATTAAATCAAAGCTGGGGCAGTGGTTTCTCTACAGGTGTCAGAAGAAATAATAAAACCACATTTCTGTCTTTTGAGCTCACTGTCTATAGGGTTCCAATAACCCAAAAGGAACATTTTCTGCATCAGAAAAGGTTATAGCTATGGAAATTACCTGACTGTATATATTTGTAAGGCACAGAGGACGCACATGCTGTACAGTAAAAGGACAATGTCTGTTATCCTAAATGTCTTATCATGGCCTCTAATGACATTAGATCTCCTATCAATAACAATAAAATCCAGTTATACCTGAATAATA
>NW_012147190.1:2814628-2817212 GCF_000956105.1 Propithecus coquereli | reverse complement strand
CTGTGTCCTCAGGCTGAGCAGAGTGTCTGGCACTAGCAGAACCCAGAAAATTATTTTTGAACAAATGATTGAAGTACAGATACAGTGCTGTTCAGTTATTATGAACTAGGATGTCAGCTGCTTTTTAAAAAGTATCTAAGTTTCATTTCTTAAAAAAAAATGCATCAGGCATATGGGTGTGGAGTATGTTTGTGTGTGTCAGAAGAAAGCTCATATTGACTGGAACGTGTGCTTGACATTCTCCATGGCATCAGCACTGCTGGCTGCAAAAGCAAAGACCCGGTAGAGGCTGCTCAGCACGTGCGCAAGATAATATCCTGGGTGGTTTTGTTTTAACCAAATTGATTCATTCATTGGGCATCACCTAGCTGTGCACAATGCCTCCCAGAGATTAGCTAGAGTGTCTCCGTTTGCTTTTGAAAATGCAAATAGCTTTGGCATTCCTTGGCGGGAGGTATCTTTTTCACATTCTCCCTGAGGTAATAAAACTGGGAAAGCATTTTTAAGGAAGAATGTGAATTAGAAATGATGTTTTCAAAATGGGGAACAGAACTGCAGACACCATACAGAGAGTCTTCTCAGTTCATACCACACTCTGTGGAGACTGTGCTCTCTACCCTCAGAGTGGGGGTGAGGGTGGAAGCCGATACTGATGTGGCATTTGTGTTAATAAATCCACTCTACTGGACAGAAGTTATTGGACCAAGTAGGTGTTTGACTTGGTAGGTTAACTCCAATTCTTCTCTCAAGACTTTGGAATCAGCATTTGAGGATTCTGGCCATCTTTCTTTTTGCTGGAGTTGAGGCAATATAAGCTGGGGAGCACAGGGCCGCCATGTTGCTTCATGGGCAGGGGAAGAAGAGAAAGCTTGTCCCAAGGGGAAAGAATGAAAGAGACAAAGGAGAACACCAGGGATGAAAGACATTGTGGCTACGGCGAGGCAGAGACAGATCTGAAGATGAGGATGGGCACTAGCTGCCCTGAAGCCTAGTATCTGTTTTCTTATTTCCACCCTTTTAAAGACTGGGCTGCTCATGCATCTCTGATATACTCCTCTTCCTTCCAAGTTGCTCTCATGACTTAATGTAGTTCCAGTAGATTTCCCTTGAAATCAAAAATACTTGACCAAGGCAAGGATTTAGTACTAATACTAAGTCTTAAGGCATTGAAAGTGACTTAAAAAAAAAATACAACAGAGACCTATAGGGAAGTAAAGGAACAGATACATTGGGCTGAAAGGAGGATCTTGTTTCCCACTAAAATGACATGGGAAACTTCTCTCCTCCTCTAGCCAGGAAAGACAACCAAAGTGCACAGACTGCCTGACTTGATATTTGTTTCTCTAACTGTCATAGAGAAGTCAGCAGGTAACTTGAAAACAATGTTCCAAATTGTGTAGAAAATCAAATTGCTTACTAATTATCCATTGGTTAAATTACTAAGAGAAGTGCTTGTCTCTGAAGTCGAAATGCTTTGGTTCCCTAGCTAATGCTCACTATTTTTGATTCCAAAAGAACTTTTTTAGGCCCCAAAGTCAAATTAAGGACACAATAGTTTGCAGAAAATGAGGCGTGAAGATGCTTCTACCCTCAGAAATAAACCCTGATGTCATATGAATATAAAAGGCATAGTTGTAAAGTGGTAAGGCTGTCTGTTTTATCTGGTAAAGTAACTAGTTCTATTAACCTGGTCTCAATGCTGTGTTCTAACATTTTGTGTTAACGGCAGCATCATTGGTATAAATATAGAACTAAGGTAACTATTTTAAAAGGAGTTATCCTTGAAACGTATTCATGCAGTAAGTTTGATGAAGATATAAAGTACTTCGAATACTTTATAGTTAACCTTCTAATGCAAACATTTCTCTGCGAAGTTCTGTTAGCCCCACTTGTTAGTAGTTAATGCTGGTAATGACATCAATAGCAACTACCATTTGTGGAGAGTTTACTAGCTGGGCACTTTGCAAAGGGCTTCATGGACAGTTCACTAGGATCTTTCAACAACTCCATGATGAAAACAATGTATAGATAAGAGAATGGAGAATTTATTTAAATAATCTACATGCTCTTCAAGATTGGAACCAGACTTCATTCTTAATGAATCACTACAATATATTAAATGCATACAAGACCAAGAATTAAGATAATACACAGTCTATTTAAACTGGTTTTGGTTAGCCACACTGATGACAAATCTTGGAGAAATTGTCAGAAAAAAAGAGATTACAAAGCCCAAAACCTCACTTCCGGGTATTAAGAACTAGTGAATTTTCAGGGTCTCCTAGAGCTTCCGTCTCCTATTTGCAAAGGTCTACATAGTGTATTTCATGGAGTCATTCAAAGCTGATTTCATTTTCTTCCAAATAAACAGAAAAAGGATGAGGAATTTTGTCAATGGAGAAGTTCCTCAAAATTATAACTTTATATACCTTGGTAATAAACAAAAACTATCATTTATATATAAAGTACTTACCATATTTATCTCTTTCAGTGCTCACAGGGGCCCCCACTTGTGTGTGTGTGGGGGGGGTGCACTTGTTTTCTAGATGGGAAAAGATACATAACAAAAACTTAAGAGATCTAA
>NW_012147190.1:2812352-2814578 GCF_000956105.1 Propithecus coquereli | reverse complement strand
ACTCTGTTCTTTAATGGAGTCACTTTTAGGAACATATTTTTATTCCTACTAAACTGTAGCTTTTCTCATAGCAACTTCTACTCTTCATTTTAGTTTGTAATGTTATATTCTGATCACCTTCAAGCCTACCCAAACCACATAGCTACTGTAAGCATTTTCTCTTACATTTGTGGACATTTCCTTCTTTATTTCCCCTACATATTATATAAACAAAGCTCATACCAGGAGTGCATTCCAAACTTGTCCATAATTTGGAGTCTTGTTCTCTTCCCCTCTCTATATGTTGCTTTGCCATTTTTTTCTCTTTCCCCAGAAGTAACTGCTCCCAATTTGACAAATACCTTCATCTTATTTGTTATCTTTCTTGTCCTTTTCATTGTAAAACATTTGAAACCCTCTGTATAAGAGACACCAGATAAAAATAAGTTGAATGGCATCCACACGAGTGGCACAGAGACATTTAGCTCATGGGCACATATGGGGGCAAGTTAAAGGACTGGACTCCTCATATCTCTCTGCTTTTTACTCAAACCCTTATGAAAGAACTAATGAATGTCAAGAACAAGCAATTGGAGTGCTTACTCTTGGAGATTTGATACTTGGAGATGTATTGACCCTTCTTTCTTTATTCTTCTGATAAGATTGCATATCTTCTTGACTCTCTCACAGTCTTACCTCTAAAAAGAATTTTTCTCTGTTTCTGTCTGTGTTTCTATAATACATGTTTGGATTCAAAATCCAGTTGGTCAAATCCCTCAGGGAGAAATTCAAAGGAGAAAGGGGAAGGAGAAAGGGTGGGAGGAAAAAAAGGAAAACTAAAGGAGAGAGAGGAGGATGGGGAAGTGGAGGAAAATGTAGCAGGCTGAACTACTGCTTAGGGCAGCTAAACTGTGCAGCACCGATTTTCTTAGTATCTGCTGGAGGTAAGAGAAAACATCACTACCATCTAATCTAATCTATTGTCACCAACTGCTATATGACAGTGATATGATCCTGAAAGATAACTTTTGCATTAGGCTGCATCATTATCCAGAAACCAGAGGAGACTGACTTAAAATGTCACTCTAAAATAAGAGTCACTGTCAGGCAAAACAGGACACACACAAATGGGCAGAGGGAAGTGCCTTCGCTTTATGTGTCAAAGCATAGTCACTGCTTCATGTGCAGCAGTATGGTCTTGATCTCTCCACCATCTAATAGTCAGCTAATATTTACTGAGCACTTACTAAGTGCCCAGGCTTGGGCTGAATGTTTTACCTGCATCATCTCATTCCCCACCCACAACCACGGAGGAAGGTCAGTGCTATTATTATCCACATTTTACATAAGGAAACTGAGATACAGAGAGGTTCAGAAACTTGTTCAAGGTCACAAATAACATGGGAAAGAATGGAGATGCACACACAGCCCGCACTACTGACAGCGTGGCCCCATGCTTTCTCCTGCCATGCTTTCTTTCCCCTTGCCTGTGATTTTCCCATATTTTGCTCCCCCTCTTTCTTTCCTTGCATGAGCCTTACTTATCTCAGGAGACTCCAGTTTTTAAATATCTCAGCCAAGCCCAAGCAGCTGAGGCAGGGGATAATACTCATTGTTATTCATATGTGGACTTGTTCAGTCCTGTTGATTCTTTCTGAAGGACTTTGAGGTGACACTGAGCCAGCTTCTGATCATTGTCCATATGCCATCAATAGAGTTGTTCTCAGAGCCTGAAAAACCACCTTAGCAGACCTCAAATTTGAAAAGCTAAAGACACTGTCTGAACTCCTTCTCATTCAGTCATTCTCCAGATGGGCCAACTTATTTAAGCCCATTTGACCTCCATTTTCTCATCTGCAAAATGGAGCCAATATAACACCTGCTGCATAAACCTGTTGTATGGAAGAAATGAGATGAAGCAAGAAAATGTATAGACTTGCGCTTAATATAAATTATGTATTCTATAAGCTTTAGCTGTTATTGTTATTATCATTTATTAGAGAAGGTTTTTAATCCTCATTTAGCAGAGGCAGAAACTGGCATCCAAAAGTGAGGTTTAATGCCTCAAATTGTACAACTAGTGCATGGCAGAGGCAAAAGCAGACCTTTCACATAACAAGCATTAACTGAACATCTACTATGCACCAGGCTCTGTGGTACATGCTGGGGACACTCAGATTAATTTGTACAATACAACCTTATATTAAAATGCACATTTCCAATATGACATATTTCTCTAAATATTCA
>NW_012147190.1:2809454-2811622 GCF_000956105.1 Propithecus coquereli | reverse complement strand
GGAAAGGAGCAGAATGGGTGGGAATCCAGCCAGTGCCTTCCCAGCTTCAGGAGTAAATCAACGGAAAGAAGCCTTCCTCCTTCCTGTTACTACTTCCAGAGCTGACCCTACAGATCTTGTCTTGGCCCAAGTTGGAATGAGGTAACAAGCAGAGACAAAGTGGAAAAAGCTGACCCCAGACAATGTGAGACAGAGAGAAAAGGGGGCAGAAGAAAGAGAAGTGTGACAGAGATTGGTATCTTGGGGGTGAGAGATCATTACTAATAATAATGGTGTGTCTTCCATGTGCAGTGTCTTCAACGTGCCAAGCGTTGTTCGTAGTTGTTTCTAATACTTATAACAAGTTAAATACTACACCTGCATTTCAGAGATAAGGAAGTGGAGATTCAGAGAGGTTAAAGAACTTACCCCAGGATAAACAGTAAGTATCAGAGCTGAGAGCTAAACTCACGTCTGTCTGCCTCTAAAATCTACTCACTTTCTACACGCTACGCTGGGGTATGGCTATGGAAAAATATAGAAAGCTGAGAATATTTACATCAACTAATGACTGTATTCAAAACTCAAGACAGTCAGTTTCCTCCTCTGTCAAACAAAGAGATGGAGGACCCATCCAGAAGCATGATTTTGGTCGAAGAGAAGTTTAAGGCCCTCTAACATCTGCCTTGGAGAAGCACATACTATAATAACTCAAAAGTAACTTCATCTAATTCTCAGTAAATTAAATCCACTCTGGATAAATGGGATAAATAAGATAAACCCAAAAGCCATGTAAGATTCTGTACGTGGAGATAAATAACTATAAGCATAAAATAAGAATTTTCAGTTTCTTGAGATTTATGAAGGCTAAGAATTAAAATAGAGATAGATCTTTGCATGGAGTGGCCTGACAATACATCATGGACAGGAAGGTTTTCTTAAGGTCATTGATTTCTCGTGCATCTATTTCACCCTCATGCCCTCAAGTAATTTTCCAGGCTCTGCTTAGAAGTGTTCAGAAGTGCGGAACTCACCATTTTTGGAAACTTTTTGCATTGAGCTCAACTCTCTGCAAATCATAGAGAATATAATACCTAAATAATTCATTTTAGTTGAAAAATTCTATTCATTTGGCCCTGCCTCTGGACTCCTAACAAACAAGCTGAAATAAAGCGGAGAAAAAGCTTGAATAGTTTGGTGGAGTATTTTCACGACAACACGCAATAAGAATAATTAATAAAAGTGCAAATGTGATATTAATTTCTGGAAACGTTTATCTTATGAAATAAATCATAATTGCCATGGCAAAGTTTAGCATTAAAAGAAAGAGATGAAAGTGTCTTTACAAATCCTTTCTCTTTTTTTTTAATAGGATCTAACCAAATCATCTGGCATTAGCTATTCCATGAGATTTATCATCAAAGATATTCTTTTTAGGCTCTATCATTCTTTTAATTGGTTGCTTGAATGAATTGGTGTGGTGGAATGTGGACATTAAACGTAGTCAAATGGCTGGTGTTGCAAACAAAAAATACATGGGAACACTGAAGGAATGGATGTTCTGTGTATGGTTGTTGATCATAGGTTACACATCCTCCCATATCCTTGCAATACACTCTATGATCTTCCCCTGTTTACCTCTTGAGCTTCACAATCTCATCACTCTCCATCCACATTGTTCTTGACTTCCAATCAGACTGAATTATGTTTGTACCCTAAATCTATACTCCTGCCTTCCCCACTCCTGACCACCAATCTGCTCTCCACAATAGTTTGATCTTTTTAAAATCAAAAGCAATCATATCACTTTTCTGTAACCCTCAGTGGAAACTTACTGTACTTGAGCCAGAGTCTTTAACCTCTGACTCACTGGGCCCTGCACAATTGAGTTTTACCTTCATTTCCACTTCATCTTGCACCATGTTTCCTGGAGCTCTTGCCTCCACCCTATTGAGTGTCTCTCCTTCCTTCCCCTTTGCCTCCTTGGTCTAGTTCTCCTTTGATTAAAATGCAGAAATAAGACAAGCTATCCCGGTCTTCTAATGAGGTCATTTTCCCTTATACATTTCCTTGCTAGCACTCATCACCATGGATAAGTATATCTGGTATTTTGATTACTCTTGGGCTTCCCCACTGGACTGAAAATTCAGAGTCTGTGTGAATTGTTCACCATTGTATCTCCAGTGTGT
>NW_012147190.1:2795969-2797574 GCF_000956105.1 Propithecus coquereli | reverse complement strand
CCAGCCTGAGCAAGAGCGAGACCCCATCTCTACTAAAAAATAGAAAGAAATTAGCCGGACAACTAAAAATATATAGAAAAAATTAGCTAGGCATGGTGGCACATGCCTGTAGTCCCAACTACTTGGGGAGGCTGAGGCAGAAGGATTGCTCGAGCCCAGGAATTTGAGGTTGGTGTGAGCTAGGCTGATGCCATGACACTCTAGCCTGGGCAACAGAGCCAGACTCTCTCTCGAAAAAAAAAAGGGGGATTAATGTATTTCTTGCAGGATTGGATTAGTTCTCACCAGAGCAGGTTGTTATAACATGAGGTTCTGCTTCCTGTTTAGTCTTTTTTGTAAGCCTGCTTCTGCTTTCCTGCCATGTTATGATGTAGTACAGTGATCTCAATAGATACCACCCAACGTGATTGCCCAATCTTGAACTTCACAGTCTGCAGAACTGTAAGCTAAATGAACCTCTTTTCTTTGTCGATTATCCAGTCTTGGGTATTCTGTTATAGCAACACAGAAACAAAGACACAAGGAAATCAGAATCATAGAAAATATTAATATAATATGCCTAATGGTTTACAAAGTGAGGTTATGGCAATCACCTAATGGCTGCTTACTCATTTATGACAACTTGCCTGCTAATTTAGTGATTTCATTGGTTAAGATAGTTTTAACAACTGCACCCCTAACACATAAATTATCTAGGCTTCACTGAGTAAAACACAATTATCTGCCATCTAACACTACGGAACTTAGGGACTTAAAAGTGAACAGGAATTTGGCAAAATAAAGAGGAAATGAATTTCAGTTTCTGGATGCATTCATGATTATTGAGGATGATAAAAATCATCAAGCTGAGATTGCCAAACTCATTTTTCCTAACACTTTGGTCTGAAAGTCTTTTTGTGGAAATCCATCTTGTCAGCATCAAGAAAATGAGTTGCGGATAGATGAACTTTCATATTATAGTTAGACCCCTTGGCCACTCAATCCCCCTGAGCTCTAATAAAATAATCTTCCAGAGGCATTCAGGAATAAATCTGTATTTATAAGGCCATTGAAAGAGCTGTTTTGGTAGGGTTTCACCTATTGATTATCTCACAAATGATATAAAGTAAGAAGATAATATCTTGCCACTCTAAGGGAATGTGTTATTTTAACCTCCAATATGAAAAGTCTTCAACTATCCCAATGGGACTAAAACTAGGTGAAACAAATAGTCCCTAACTTTTGTTTAAATATTTAGGGAGGTAAAAAGATCCTTCTGTCTAAGAAAATCTTCCCCATCTACTTTTTGGTGTTTAAAGTAGTTTAATAAGCTACAAAACCAAAATATCAAAAGACATAAAAATCCCCCTTGGGTAGGAAACATAGGAACTAAAATTTAAACTTATCTGAAAATGATCTATTTCAGAGATTTTTCCCCAGAGCAGATTGTGATCAGCCAAAAGAAAGGTGATAGCTCAGTGTCATAAAGAGAGTAAAAAGTTCAGAAAGAAGAGGCAAGGAGCTCCCCCAAACTATTTTCTCTTATTTCTCTACTCTGTCTTGGGCCAGTTTGGTTATCAAATTTTATCTCCACGAATGTATGCATAAAGCAGAGGTAAAATTCAA
>NW_012147190.1:2793147-2795919 GCF_000956105.1 Propithecus coquereli | reverse complement strand
TGAAGATTACAGTGTAGGGTTTTCCATTCATATAGCGGTGGTCTTCTCTAGCTTACAACTTAGTTTTCCTAAACATAATTTATTTATGCTCTGCATGACTTGGATAAGAGAAATTGCTTTTGAGAAATGTAAAATATATCATATAAAGAGAAAAAAGTACTCCTCCAAGCATGGGGTAAGGGAAAGAAGTACCCTTTTCCTCAGATCAAATAACCACCAAACCAATAGATAGTTCTTGATGTTTTAGATTATTTATGTTACCTTTAGGGAGATCTTAAAAGGGTTTAAGTTTGATTTGAAATAAACTAGACTTTAGCAATAGATCTGATTAATAGCATGGCCTCAGCAAGGTATAAAAACTGATATACCCTTCTAAGACTAAGGGTAGAAAAGATCACATTCTTTTGTCATTCGTTCACTCAACAAGATTATTGAAGACTGAGTATGCACACAGCACTTTGCAAGATACTAGAAGAACACAATGACGGGTCAATCCATTTTCTAAACTCAAGGAACATAAAAGCTAGTAAGAGATACAGATGATTCATAACTATTCTAATAAATATAATCACTGGATAAAGTAGGATCACATAAAAAGAACATGTCATTTACTCTTAGAGGGTCAGAAACGGCCACCTATAAAAAATATCAGGTAAGCCAAGACCTGAGGGCTGAGTAGGAGTTGGCCAAGGGAGGAAGGAAGAAATGAGTTTATGCTTAAAGGAATATCAAACACAATAAAAATGAGAAAACTGTGGAGCTGCAAGTACTTTCATCCACCAGGAGCTTAGAGTTCAATAAAGGGAGATAAGTTGCGCCCTACCATAAGGCACCTAATACGCCCTAAGAAGATTTTTAAGGGTGGGCTCATTGACATGATTCTACACATTCAAGTCCCTAACTCCTCGCCTATTTCTGGGTTATTTGAGCTGAGTATTTTGGTTGCAGATACATTTTACAAAGCTATCCTCACATCATTCCCAGAGCCATATTATCAAACTCCTCTAGTAATACCAGTTTGTCTTAGCACCTCTGTACCATAACCAACAACTTTCTCTCTCAAGTGTGCCAAAGTGGTCTTATTCCCAGTGTTTTCCATTCGGGATCTGTTGGAGTAACCAAGTCTTTCTTGGCTGTGGCATAGTTATTTTAAGTTGATAAAATACTGCCAGCTCATGAATATGTCAATCTCACTGAAGATTCTGTCCCAGGGGCCAGTGGAAATTATCCATAAAAACAAACCAAGAATTCATACTTTTACAATATAAGACAAAAGAAACATCACCTAAAGAAAACAGAACTGATTCAGTAACCTTCTGGGTGCAGAATTCTGCCCTACTGGAGAAGAACCTATAGTGATATCCCTTTATGATTTATGAATCAGCTTCACTGGTAGCCTTTGAAAACCTTGATTCACATTAAAAACATGATATTGTGAGGTTGTTTCCAACTAGTTAAAATTATTACAAAATTTTGTGTATGTAGATACAATCTGAAGGCCTCAATGACCTAATTGTCATTTTGGAAAAAGAAGTCTTTCATTTTAGTTTCCTTGAGATGAACAACTAGGAAGGCCACTTTTTAAATATGTTACCCAAAGGTTCACAAGCAAGTTAGAAGAAAAGGAAGAAATTCTGACAAAAGCAATATGATTTTCTCTAAATTGCATCTTCACAATGCCTATTGTAAGTAGGTGATGGAAAATTTCGACAAAATTATTCAAGCCTTCTCCATTCTTATAATCATAGAAAGAGTATACTACTTTAGTCAATCTTGAAATTCTTCTTCCTCTGCTGCATTTGAGTGGAACATGCATAAATTCTATGTCCTTTGTCACTCTACCACTTCCATATTTCTTGCTTTTCTTGGATCCAGCTAGGGTAGGGGTGGAAGAGTCATTCATTCTAATAATACATTTTGAATTGTGCATAAGTGCTTAATGTCGAATAGCCAAAAAGAATAGGGATTAATAAAACCTTTATCGACATAGAGGAAATGTTCAGTGAAATGTTATTATTAGTTACAGTAGCCACTGCTGCTATTTGGAGGACACTGTGATAAACTCCTCACAAACATCCAGTGGGCATAGGCATTTTTAACTCTACTTACAAATAAGGGAAATCATGCAAAGAGAGGTTAAGTATTTTGTAGGTCACACAGATTGGCAGAGACTGGCTACCTCATAACTCAATCTATTTTGTCTTTTTTCTGGAAACAAACTCAAAGTAGATTTCCCAGTTTTCCTTTTCAGTTGATTGTAGTCATATTACTGAGTTCTAGCCAAAGCATTCTCAGAGGACTGAGGAGTGCCACTACCAGTCTTGACTCATATAATATTTGGTATACTGTTTTCTATGCTTCTTCCTCCTTCTACCACAAACTTTCGAAGCCATTCTTTGAGAATGGTAACATCAAGGGTGGACAGAGCCTGGGTTCTTGAAACACCTCTTGGAGGACAGCCACTAACCAACCAGGGTTACTTGTTTTATTCTTTTCATAAGAGACCAATCCACTAAGATTAAGGAGTTTATTTATTACAGGAGCTAGTATTATGTTAACCAATACATACGGCTAGTACCTGGAGGAGACAGGATTTGAATTAAGGTACACCTTGCCACAAAGCATATGCTCTTAGCCATGTCTCAGCTATCAGACCATATAATGCCTCCAATATGTTTCCTCTGGGGTTTTCGTAATGAACACTATATTAAAAACTGACTCCTTGAAGCATTTGCAAAATATTTCCCAAGCCTCAAGCTCAGTGCTCGTTCC
>NW_012147190.1:2791358-2793097 GCF_000956105.1 Propithecus coquereli | reverse complement strand
CTCCTCATTTCTTGAATATCAAAGGATCATTTGAATATAGAAAGGTACTACATATAAAATATTTTGAATTTCTCTCAAAAATGTACTGTGCCCACCTTGAGATGGTAACACTGTTTTTTCACTCCTATTTCTCTCTTATAAAAAATATCCCATCATATCCTAGAAAAGGATAACTGATTGAACACAGAGGTGTGCACCTGAACCAACCTGGGCCCTTCGCACGCTCTCTCTTTGGAATTCAGAACTGAAACACAGAAACTGATTCAAGGCAGCCAAAATGGAGGGTCATGGAGACTTCAGGGTTTTACTCACCCTAAGAGACAGCCATGTACACGTAAGATAAATGGATAGAGAAGTTGGTCATTAAAAGAAAAGAATTAAACAGATGTCTAGAAGATATCAATGCAGAGGGAAAAAGAGAAGCAGAAAGGAAATGCTTGAGTTTGGGGCAGCTGTCCTCACGACGTATGGGGCTGTACTTGTCTAGTTTCACAAGAGACCCAGGATCCTTATAATATACCTCCCTTTAGTAAGTTAGCTTGAGTCAGTTTCTATTTCTTGCTATTGTTGGCTTGAGAATTTCCTGTGTCTTCATCTTGATTAGGACACATAATATTAGCTCAAGGTTCATTAAAATAAAAGAAGAACAAAAATGCATGTGTGGTCAAATCAGGCACCATCATTCAAAATAACTACACGCAAAACTGGCAATCACAGCCAAACAGCTTTCAGAGACACTGCAACATTTAACCCCCCTACCGTTCTCTATAAGCAAAGCTCATTTTACAGATAAGAAAAAAGAGGCATAGGAAGGTTACCGTCTCTAAAAGCACATAAATCATATGTGACAGAAACAGAATTAATCTGAAGACTTCTGGCTTCCCTACTGCTACACTTTCCACGGCATATTCTGTAAGGCGAAGATACACCATAGATCTAAACCCCAGGTGCATGAAAGGAATTTCTGGTGCATTATTAGTTAGAATTGTTAACCAAGTCCTCCAACAATGTCCTACTTGTTCCCAGCTTCACCAGTCACTCACAGTATGAATCTCAGTCTCAGTCCTCATGTATAAAGTGCATGCAAGGTGGAGGTAGGGATTAGAAATAATGAATGAAAGACACCAGCACAGTGCCTGGCCCCAGCAAAGCTGTGCCCAAGACACTCCTGTTACAATATAGGACTGCTCCTTCCAGGCAAACAAAGCAAGGCAGAGGCGGATCCAGGAGTATTTTCCTTCCGCTCTGCTTCCCTCAAGCCTTGGAAATAATAGGTAGACCAGCAGAGCAGAGACTGCTTAAGACGTTCACAAAGGGATGCCTCTCTGCCTAGTGAGTGGGATTTGTGGGTTTTGTACATCCTCAAGCTCCAGAATTGATTATCTCACCTTAGGGATTTTATGTTTTATGCCTTTACTGACAGCTTCTCCTTTCTTGGGTCTTGGCTTGGTAAATGACAGAAATTCCTGGTTGTGCATCTTTTTGTTACAGATGGCCTGACTTTGGTTTGACCCCCTGTCCCAGATAAATTTCTATCCAGAAGGACCAACCAGGACTGCACTCCTCACTCACACTCACAAAACTTCACTGGCTATTTTCACTAACTCTGTTCTTTAATGGAGTCACTTTTAGGAACATATTTTTATTCCTACTAAACTGTAGCTTTTCTCATAGCAACTTCTACTCTTCATTTTAGTTTGTAATGTTATATTCTGATCACCTTCAAGCCTACCCAAACC
>NW_012147190.1:2789847-2791308 GCF_000956105.1 Propithecus coquereli | reverse complement strand
GAGGTTTGTGCCTTGGTTCTTCCTTCCATTCTGCAAAGTCAAACAGTGTTTTAGGCTTCAGCAGGATGTTCATATTTTTATCTGCTCCTTCAACGTGGTAGGAGATTTCCAAGGACCATTAACAAGGGTGAATATATTTTAACAGATCCCACCATTGCACGTGAGACTTCCCAACACTCAGTCTCAGCCAGGCAGGTTCCCTTTACTAGTCACCTCTCATGAAGGTAAATATTGCTTTTTCTCAAATATAACCTAATCTAATTCTATGTTGGAGAAATGTTTTTTCATCTTTTAAATTCTTTTTAGCTGCTTCCCCTAAAACAATAGCATTCCCCAATAGTATCTCTCCTCCATTTTGGTGCTGAGATGCTGTTGGATTTTTTTTAAAATACCTCGCCTAAGACTTGTTTGATTTTTCATGAAAAAAAAAATCAGTCATCAATATTACTTTTATTTCTGTCTTAGGCTCGATGGCTCCATCTTTGATGCATCTGCTCTGATGCATACTCTTTTCATTCTGTGTTTTTTCTTATACATAGTGGATTTGCCAGTTGATCTCTTCATAGTTATTAAAAAAAAAAAATGACCAGTTCATAGCCATAATCCAGCTAAGGTAGCCACATTATGTGAAATGAATGCTTTCCAGGGGCCATGGTTGCTGTGGTTAAGAGCTTGAGCTCTGTTTTGAGACAGTGTCTCACATTCTGACTTTTGGTGGTTAACAAGGAAGAGATCTGCCTTATTCAAATAATCATTTTGAAAAAAACTTTTTCAAGTCAACTTATTAATTTTTCCCCCAAATTAATATCTTGACTACCATCATGTTAGTGAAAGGAAACTCACAGAAGTATTTGTTCAGCTTTCTGTCTTCTAAAGAAGGAATTTTTAAACCTTGTCCTTCAAAAGCAAACCACCAACAACAAAAAAACCCCCCAAAATAAATATAAATACCCAAATCTTGAAACTTTGTAAAAGGTCTCTTCAATCAATCCACGTATTCCTCATCCTTTCTCCATTCTCATTGGCTTTAAACTTGTTCTCAATTATCTCAAAGCTCCTTTGGTTGCAAGTAACAGAAACCCATTCGTACTAACTCATATAGGACTAATCTTGGATCTGCTGTTGTTGTTTGAGATTTCAGGATTATATCCCAGAACCCGAAGGCAGGAAATATCTTCCAATGAATCGGAGCAGTAAAAGCCATCTGCCAGCAGGGTGGCCACTCTCACTCTCTCTCTGGGAACTTATAAACTCACTTGTTTCCATTCTGTTCTATACTTCTGACTCATTCTTCTCTCTCTCTTTCTCACATTTTCTGCTTCTCTGCGAACACAATTAAAAAGTACCACCCCATAGCACCCAAGTTTAAATGCTTGCTGAGTTCAAATATTAAAAGAAAATCGCTAATATTTTTGAAAACTAAATCCAAACTCTCTCAAGAAAGAATGTAATGGGCCCCGG
>NW_012147190.1:2784962-2787532 GCF_000956105.1 Propithecus coquereli | reverse complement strand
GGTGTTTTGGCAGATCAGTAAAGAGCAAAGTACCAGTATGGAAGGTTATCGACGTCAGCCTTACAGGCAGGGAATCACTTTGAAAACTATGTCATTTCCCACCAAATCATCGCCATTTAATATTGAAGGGACTAAAAAATTAACGAGATGCTACAAATTCCCCTACCTTTATCCTGAATCTTAAATAATACAATCCATTACATGAGGTATGTAAGCAGCATAGGGGGAAATTAAAGAAAAGGGCTATGTTCTACATATTTTTAATGAAGATTACAGAAAAGGGAATAGCCCCAAAACAAGACATAAGAAAGATCAAGATCTATGGAAGCAGAGATTCAGAATAAGAGATAACCAGGAGAAGCATGATCCTCATAAGAAACCACAAAGCTAGTGAGGGAGATTCTCAGTTTCTCACCATATAGTACTTGGGATTCAAGACATATCTTAAAAGCCAACGATAGAGGTAACCTCAGGAGACTGAAAGGCCTTGCTCCTCCAGGTGCCTGACATTAGGGATACAGGTACATCACACAAAGAGCATCCCTTTGAAGTGCTTAGCTAAAGATGCTAGCTAAAGGCAGAGTGATTTTCATGTCAAACCTTAAAGGCAGTTGTCAGGAACATGTGGCTGCTAAGGAGGACAGGATCCAGATCCGTGCAGGTGACACTGACAAGAAGGTAAGAAAGGATTCTGAGGCCCGGCTGGAAGCTTGGCTCCCCTTCACATTGCTATGTAGCCACAAGCAAGGCACCTACCATCTTTGTGCCTCAGTTTCCTCTCAAATGGGAAAATACATTACCTACCACATAGGGTTGGGGTAAGGACCAAATAAGATAACACATAAGAAGCAGTAACTGAGTTACAGGCACAGAGTTAGAACTCAATGGCTGAGTTACCACTCTACCACGGTCACTGTGGTACTGAGGACTTGAAAAGGTTTTCTAATTCAATCAGCTCCCATTGTAGAGATGGAAAAACTGAGGTGCAGATGTAACATAGGAGATTACAAGCGAGGTAGTGATTAACCCTACATCACAAAGCAGTCACATGAGCCATGTAACAGAAACATGTGCAGTGGCAATATGGAATTCAGAAGGCCAGCCCTAAGATCCGTGCCTGAAACTTCAGCCACAAGACCAACGCCTGAAACTACTGACACTTGCTTTCATCAGAACCAAAGGACAGGAGTGTCTGCTGGAGTCAGCAGGCCGTGGGGACAAGGACCCGTTTCAAAGGTGAAGCAGAAGTTTACTTCAAGCTGCTTGGTAAATCCCCAGGCTCTACCCGAAGTGGGAATCAAAGGAGGCCTCCTATTTGATGCTCCAGTTCTTAGGTGAAAAAAAGAATCTCCCAGATTCGTCATCGCTCAAGGTGAACTGAAATAGGGCGGCTCGCAGGCAGCTGTGTTTACTCTTGGGTGCTTTTCCCAACTGCACAGGGTCATGCAGTGCAATCTCTGCCAGCAGCCCAGAGAATACTCAATGAAGTTCTTACTGATTGTTAAAGCTTTTTCAGTGTAGTGGGCAACAGTTACCATTGTGAGACATGAGACCTTTTGTTGTTGTTGTTAATACAAGGGAAACAATCGATCTCTCTTTTTCATCCTAATCATCTTCTGGCTTTGACACTGAGAGTGGAGACTCTGGGGACTGTGAAATATATCTTTGTGCTCTCATTTAGTGTCTTTAATAAAAAATAAATTAGAGACAATTAAATTTGTCTGAATCTATTTGCCACGTACTGGCATCAGGACCTGTTTTAGAACATGCTCGAATTCACACCTGAAATTTAGAATCTTTAGGGCTTTGGGGAACCGTCCCTGAATTTCCTGAAATGGGATATAAAATTCTGTTTTTATTTGAATATTGTAGGAGAAAGGCTCCAAAATTTTTCTTAAATTTTAATAACGGTCCCTATCGTGCAAATGTTAAGAACTGCTCACCTTTACTTGCCTGGTAGAATCCTGAATCGGAGTTCCTCCTCTGTCCTGCAGTTGCAAAATAGCCAGTCTCTAGTTTGCAATGCCTCATACCCAGTCAAACTGATTTGAGAGTTAAAGGGAGCGAATTGATTCTTGTTATTTAAAAAGCTCAGGGATATCTGCTAGATATAGACTTTTAAACAAGATCACCAAAACTAATTTTGTTTTTTGTCTTCCTTCTCCCTCTCTTGACTATATTCTTTTGCAGGTTCAGGAAAGGCCTTGCCACACAGCGACAAGAAATCCGTTGTAGTTCCAATTGTATAACCCCCTAGCTGAGCAAACCTGATGGAAACAGTGTGTCTCTTACCCAGTAATTCCAATAGTTGACTCTGATTGGACCAACTTGAGTTATATGCTCTATCCCTGAGCCAATCACTATTGTCCAGTGAATCTCAATTGGAGGTAATTTTGCACATTTGGTAATGCCTGGAGACAATTTCGATTGTCACAATTTGGATGTATTATTGGCATCTAGCGGGTTAGAGGACAGGAGTTCTGCTCAACATTTCACAATACACAGGTCAGTCCCCAACAACAAAGAATTATCCACAATTTCTTTATCCATTCATCGCTGATGGACACTTA
>NW_012147190.1:2781984-2783734 GCF_000956105.1 Propithecus coquereli | reverse complement strand
TGATTTACTTCTTTCCGCCTCAACTTTTGTGAATTGATAAAATTGTAAAGGATAGATATCTTCAAAAGACAACAACAACAACAAAAAGGACATGCAGCTCTGGGTTTGTATGTGTGAATGTGTTATATATGTTTTAGGGATTGTACGTAAGCATTGATGGCTTCATTAGCAAAGTGTTATAGACTGATTTTATATCTGTCTCAGCCGTCTTGGTTTGTTTGTAAATCCCATCAGATTTTATATGCTGGTCATTTTTTAAACTGCTTTTTATGGAAGTTTCTAAACATACTCCAAATATAACACAAAGATCACTCCCATCTCCCAATTACCCAACTTCAATAGCAATCAATATTTTTGCTTTCCTATTTATCTAATTCTCTGAATTTTTTATGGAATATTTTACAGCAAATGTCAGATGTGTCACTTAACTTCAAGAAATATTTTAATGTGCATGTCAAAAATGACATTTTCTTATATGCACATAAAGCCATTATCACACAAAACAAAATCAACATAGATTTTTAATGTCATCTGATGTCAGGTCTAGATTCAAATTTCTCTAATTGTCTAAAATGTATTTTTATATTGAGTTTGTTCAAATTAGCGTTTAGCCAGGGCCACTAATGGTAGTCAGTGGTTAGGACTTTTAATTCTCTTTCAAGACAGAATAATTCCCCTTTTCCACTCCCACTTTTTATGCCACTGATTTGTTAAAGAATCCATATAAGGTCTATATTATGGATTTGGTAGATTGTTTCCTCATGGTGTACTTGAACTTATTTTCTGTAGACTGGAAAGTAAAGCCGAAACTCTGATCAAATTCAAGAAGAATTAGAATTTTCATGAATTTGTCATGGTGTTATATCCTTCCTATTGCACCATATGAGGGGATACATGTCTCACTTTTAGTGATACTAAGACTGATCAGTAATCACAGGTGGAGGCAGCCTAATTCTCTCATTATAAAGTACCTTGTTAATGTCTCACTTAATGGTTCACCATTATTTGATGACTATTTACTTGAATCAGCTATTTTATAATGGGTTGTAAAATGATGGTTTTTCTAATTCTATCATTACTTTTGCATTTATTAGCTGGAATTCTTTGTCAAGGTCATAAGGCAAAAGCAAGATAAATTCTTATTTTTCTTTCATTATTCAATATTCTGAGTAATGGCTGCAATCCTAGCAATCTTCAGGGGTTTCCAATGACATGCATTTTGTTTCTATATCTCCATATTTTGGAGGGGAGGGGGTATGTCTTATGAAATCATAGTTTTTATTACATATTTAGTGTCTTCTAATGAATTATAGACATGATTCTTTTTTTCTTTTTTGTAACTATTTAATATTGAAAATTGCAAACATATATAACTATTGTGAGGACAATAAATCATGAATCCGTGTGTCCATCTCTCAGCATCAGCAATTAGTAATTCATAGCAAACATAATTTTCCCATAGGTCCACATTCTATATCCTCCAAGCCATATGATTTAGGAGGAAATTCCAGTTATATATTTTTCTATAACATTTACTATGTATTTCTTATAAAAGAGAGACTCATTAAAAAATAAAATCATGTCTATAATACCATTATTATTACCAAAGTTAACATTAATCAAAATCACCAGTTCCATATTCACATTTCATGAATTCTCTCACAAATGTCTGTATGTGTGTTTACATTTTGCTTGTTTGGAATGCCAATTAGGTCAATGTACTGTAATTGATTGATATGTCTCCTAGTTA
>NW_012147190.1:2776680-2778317 GCF_000956105.1 Propithecus coquereli | reverse complement strand
TATTGAGTCTTTGATTTGACTCTCAGCTTGACTGTTATTGGTGTATAGGATTACTACTGATTTGTGCACATTAATTTTGTAACCTGAGACTTTGCTGAATTTATTTATCAATTCCACAAGTTTCTTGATGGAATCTTTGGGGTTTTCTAGGTATAGGATCATATCAGGTGCAAAAAGTGAGAGTTTGACCTACTCTTTCCTGATTTGGATACCTTTAATTTGTTTCTCTTGCCTAATTGCTCTGTCTAGGACTTCCAGCACTATGTTGAATAGAAGTGGTGACAGTGGGCATCCTTGTTTTATTACAGTTCTTACTGGGAATGCTTTCAACTTTCCCCATTCAGCATGATGCTGGCTGTGAGTTTGTCCTATATGGCTTTTATAATTTTGAGATATGTTTCCTCTATGCCTAGTTTATTGAGGTTTTTTTTCATGAAAGGGTGCTGAACTTTGTTGAATGCTTTTCTGCATCTATTGAGATGATCATATGATCTTTGTTTTTCCTTCTGTTTATCTGATTAATCACACATTGATTTACATATGTTGAAACATTCTTGCATCCCTGGGATGAAGCCTACTTAGTTATGGTGGATTATTTTTTTGACGTGCTGTTGAATTCAGTTTGCTACAATTTTATTGAGAATTTTTGCATCCATATTCACAAGGGATATTGGTCTGTAGTTTTCCCTTTTGGTTGTGTCCTTTCCAGGCTCTGATATCAAGGTAATATTGGCTTCATAGAACAAGTTGGGGAGGATTCCTTCCTTCTAAATGTTCTGGAATAATTTCTGCAGAATGGGTACAACTCTTATTTGTAGGTCTGGTAAAATTTGACTATGAATCCATCTGTTCCAGGGATTTTTTTTGGTAGGATTTTTTATTGCCGCTTCAATCTCACTGCTCATTATTGGTCTTTTCTGGAGTTCTATTTCTTCATGACTGAAGGGTTGTGTGTTTCCAGACATTTGTCCATTTCCTGTACATTTGCAAGTTTATGTGCACTGAGATTTTCATAGTATTCACAGATCATATTTTGTATTTCTGTGGTATCAGTTGTAATATCCCCTTGTTCATTTATGATTGAGCTTATTTGAGTACTTTCTCTTCTATTCCTGGTTACTCTAGCAAGAAGTCTATTAATTTTGTTTATCTTTTCAAAGAAACAGTTTTTTGTTTCATCAATCTTCTGTATAGTCTTCTTGTTTTTGGTTTTATTAAGGTCTGCTCTGACCTTAGTTATTTCTTTTCTTCTGCTGGTTTTGGGCTTGGTTTGTTCTTCCTTTTCTAGTTCCTTGAGATATGTCATTAGATTGTTAATTTGTAATCTTTCTGTCTTTCTGATGCAGGAATTTAAAGCTATGAATTTTCCCTTTTTGACTGCTTTTGCTGTATCCCATAGATGCCATACCTTGTGTCCCCTTTGTCATTCTGTTGAGGAATCTTTTAAAGTCCATCTTAATCTCATCATTCATCCACTAATCATTTAGAAGCAGGCTGTTTAATGTCCATGACTTTGTGTAGGATTGGATGTTTCTCTTGGAGTTGATTTCTAATTTTATTCCACTGTGCAGTGAGAAGATACATGCTATGATTTCAATTTTTTTGAATTTATTGAGCCATATTTTGTGGCCTAACAT
>NW_012147190.1:2766336-2768279 GCF_000956105.1 Propithecus coquereli | reverse complement strand
CCGTCTTCCTTCCTTCTATTTCATTCCATTTTTTCTTACATTAGTTTTGGTAAACTGTGATTTTTCTAAGAACTTTCCCTTTCATTGAAATTTTCAAGTTCTTTATAGTATTTCCTTTGAGGTTTTTGTTTTTTTGCTTGTTTTTAATGTTTATAAAATCTGTAGTGAGGGTCCCTTTTTCATTCATGATTAGCGTGTGTATGCATGTGTGTGTGTGTGTGTGTGTGTGTGTGTATGCAACTCATTGAGTATCACCCAAAGGCTTATCAATTTTATAGTCTTTTCAAAGAAACATCTTTTGGTGTTGTTGATTCCTTTCTTGCATGGTTTGTTTTCTGTTGAATTTCTTTTCATATCTTTAGACTGTACTTCTTACTATATCCTTTGGGTTTAATTTAATGTTTTTTTAAAAGTCCTGAGATGTATATTTAGCTTATTAATTTTCAGCTTTTCTTCTTTTGTCCTAAACGAATTTGAACCTCAAATGTCCCTTTAAGTACTGCATCAGCTGTGTCCTACACATTGTGATATATATTGGTGTTATCATTCAGTTTAAATCACTTTCTAATTTCTATTAAAATTTTTTACTTGACCCATAGGTTATTTAGAAGTGTGTTTCTTAAATTCCAAATATGTGTATATTTTCAGATCATATTTTCTAGTCATTCAGCATAATTTCATTGTACCCATCACAATTATTTTAATCCTTTCAAGTGGGTTATGACTTATACTGCACGCTACATGGTTAATATTTGTAAATGTCCCATGTGCACTTTAAAAGAAAGTGTATTTTGCATATTGGATACAGTGTTTATATTAATATATAGATATAGATATTTACATACATATGATATATATGAGGTTACTTATCTATATTTATGAAGAAAGAAAGAATCGATTTTGCTCATATTCAAATTTTCTATATTGTCACTCATTTTGTGTGATTGTTCTACCACATTCTGATCATTTTCTCAATAAGTATTTTTGAGTCTTATCAAGCATTAGGTAGTGTTAACCACTTTCCATGGATCATTTGATTCAATACTCACAATGGTTCTATGAAATTAGAGAAAGAGAACCAAGACTCTAAAAGATTAAGTAATTTCCCAGTGTGCCACAGTTGGTGGTATGGGAAGTAATGGGATAAGTTCAGCAAGTGACGTGGGTGACCCAAAACCAGTACTGGAATCCAATTCCATATTACTCCAAGTTCAGGCATTCATGACATTACTCAAAATTACGTTAGTTAAAAGTCTTTATCATGTATATAGCAAATATTTGTTTGTTTTTCTCTATTAATTTGTTCTGTGAAGTCCCTGAGTATTAATTTCTCCTTACCCAGGAATTATTTTCCTTGGTGATGTTGCATCTTTGTCCTGCAGTTTTGAAGAACTGGTGACTGTGTTGTGATTCTCATAGGAAAGGTTAAATTCTGCTATTTATTTAGAAAAAATAACATCCAACTGGGAATGTGAGCTGAGAAGAGATCCCTGTTTATCCAGGAGAAATAGATGGATAGATAGATAGATAGTTATTAAAATCATAATATTCTATAACACTCTTAATTGTCCCCCAAGGCAGAAATATCTAAGTAGCCCTTACTCCCTAGTATACTGGTCACTTCTTGACAGGGACTTTATCTGATTTGTTTGTTGCTATATGTCTGCTACTTAGCACAACATACACTGTTTATAACTATTTGCTAAATGAATTAATGAATATATATTGTAAAAAATATAGCAGTAAAGGAATTACTGACTTTTTAAAATGTAAATCATATAAAGATATGCACAGTAGATAAAACCTTTAACTATAACAGAGATGCAACTTTTTTTGCTTTTTTTGTGTGTTTTTATTTCGGAATATTATGGAGGTACAAACGTTTTGGTTATATGTATTGCTTTTGTACAGTTTGAGTCAATGTTATAAGTGTGCCCATCACC
>NW_012147190.1:2763626-2766286 GCF_000956105.1 Propithecus coquereli | reverse complement strand
TGGAGTCAGCTTGGCCCCTCTGCCCACTTCCTCTCCCACGTCACTGCCTACAACTTTCTACTCAGTTCTCCCCACAGTGGCTTTCTCAATGTTCTTTGAATATATCAAGCAGGCTTCTGCCTCAGAGCCTTTGCACTTGCTCTTCTTTCTGCCTTGAATGATATTCTCCCTGATAGTTTTGTAGCTGGTTCTCTTACTTCACTGATGCCTCTATGCAAATGTCAGAGCTGTTCCTCGGTGTATCACTGAGCCTATGTAAATTAGTATCATTCCACAATTACTCCTTACCCCTCACCATCCTGCTTTATTCTTCTTCATTGCACCTACATTTGACCTAGTGTCTATATGTGTATATGTATATCTATATGTGTTTAATTGTTTATTGTTTGGCTTTTCTACTAAAAACACTTAAATATAAGCTTCAAAAACATTTCCTGTTTTGTTTTGGTCGCTGCTGAATTTCCAATGCCTAAATCAGTGCTGGACACAGTTATTGGCCAACAAATATTTGTTCAGTAAAAGAAGTCTGTATGGGCTCGTGTAAGTCCACTGCTGAATTCCTAGCTGAGTGTTTACTCTTGTCTTTTTGAAAAATCACTCTCTTTTTTCCGAGTAGAAGGGTTCAGCCCTACTGGTCGCTTTAAATTTTTTTGTTTTTTTGTTTTTTAGCAATCCACATTGGGCACACATTCTATTCCTTATCATATTGCGTCTGAATTCAGTGATTTTTTCTTATGTTTCTTGACACTGGGCTGGGATTTTGGTCTTCTCCATAAATCATTTTGAATGTTAGCAAATATAATACCTTGTATTTTAAAATAGATTTTAAGGACCATAAATGAAAATAAGTGGAAGCACATTCATTTTAAAAAAGAAAGAAAGAAAGAAAAAAGGGTTGGGTCATTTAGCCTGGAAGTAAGAGAAAAACAGTTATATCTGTTTACTTGTTGTCCTCATTCCTATACTAGCTAGAAGGAGCTAGAATAAGATTGCTGTTCCTTCCAACTTTCTAACTCAAAAAATCTGAAAGTTGAACCAGAACTGATGCAAAATTAGCCTTGAATAGGACTTATACATAGGCCTTTATATTGTTTGAAAATGTGAAACTCAAAGCAAAATTGCAAAACAAATTAGTTTCACAAATTCAAGTTAATTTCATTCAATTCCTTAATGTAAAACCAACATAAGACCATAATTGCATATTAATGAGGTAAATGGATTTAATCCACAACAACAAAGAAGAAGGACATTAGATTTATAAACAGACAAACCTGTTTGAAATGCAGCACCTATCATATACCAGTTTTGTGACCTTGGGCAAGATTTCTGGCCTCTTTGAAACTCAGTTTTCATACACATTGAATTACAAAACAGAAAAATGAATATTCAGGTTAAGTCACTTATTGCCACATGGTGCATCTTATGTGGTCCAAAGTATTTTCTCACCCAGTCATTTGACCTTTGTGCTAATAAATCATCTACCTCAGATCCAGAAGCCTTATCCAGCAGCCTGTTTTTAAGTCTGTCCCACAAATAGGCCCATTATAAATTGCCTTTGTAATATATATCTGTGCTTTCCAGTCTTGTAAAAGCATTCTCCCTTTGGAAAAAAAAAAAAAAAGAATCTCATATAGTCTACTGTTATTTGCAACTTAAAGATATATCAAATAGAGTGACTACTTTAGTAATGAGGACACAGTTTGTTGGATAGCTTATCTGCCCGTCTTCCTTCCTTCTATTTCATTCCATTTTTTCTTACATTAGTTTTGGTAAACTGTGATTTTTCTAAGAACTTTCCCTTTCATTGAAATTTTCAAGTTCTTTATAGTATTTCCTTTGAGGTTTTTGTTTTTTTGCTTGTTTTTAATGTTTATAAAATCTGTAGTGAGGGTCCCTTTTTCATTCATGATTAGCGTGTGTATGCATGTGTGTGTGTGTGTGTGTGTGTGTGTGTATGCAACTCAT
Organism: Propithecus coquereli; assembly: GCF_000956105.1. Lineage (NCBI taxonomy): Eukaryota > Metazoa > Chordata > Mammalia > Primates > Indriidae > Propithecus > Propithecus coquereli. The sequence continues at coordinate 2,764,321 of NW_012147190.1, read as the reverse complement.
TGAGTATCACCCAAAGGCTTATCAATTTTATAGTCTTTTCAAAGAAACATCTTTTGGTGTTGTTGATTCCTTTCTTGCATGGTTTGTTTTCTGTTGAATTTCTTTTCATATCTTTAGACTGTACTTCTTACTATATCCTTTGGGTTTAATTTAATGTTTTTTTAAAAGTCCTGAGATGTATATTTAGCTTATTAATTTTCAGCTTTTCTTCTTTTGTCCTAAACGAATTTGAACCTCAAATGTCCCTTTAAGTACTGCATCAGCTGTGTCCTACACATTGTGATATATATTGGTGTTATCATTCAGTTTAAATCACTTTCTAATTTCTATTAAAATTTTTTACTTGACCCATAGGTTATTTAGAAGTGTGTTTCTTAAATTCCAAATATGTGTATATTTTCAGATCATATTTTCTAGTCATTCAGCATAATTTCATTGTACCCATCACAATTATTTTAATCCTTTCAAGTGGGTTATGACTTATACTGCACGCTACATGGTTAATATTTGTAAATGTCCCATGTGCACTTTAAAAGAAAGTGTATTTTGCATATTGGATACAGTGTTTATATTAATATATAGATATAGATATTTACATACATATGATATATATGAGGTTACTTATCTATATTTATGAAGAAAGAAAGAATCGATTTTGCTCATATTCAAATTTTCTATATTGTCACTCATTTTGT
>NW_012147190.1:2761914-2763576 GCF_000956105.1 Propithecus coquereli | reverse complement strand
TTTGGGTAAAATGTTCTGTAAATGTCTGTTAGGTGCAATTGTTTTAGAGTCCCATTTAAGTCCATTGTTTCTTTCTTTATTTTTTGCTTGAATGATCTGTCCAGTTCTGTAAGTGGGGTGTTGAAGTCCCTGGCAATTACAGTGTTGCTGTTTATCTCTCTACTTAGATCTAGTAGGGTTTGCTTTATGAATGTGAGTGTTCCTATGTTAGGTGCACAAATATTTAGGATTGTTATATCTTCTTGTTGAATTATACCCTTTACCATTATATAATTCCCATCTTTGTTTTTCTTTGCTATTGTTGCTTTGAGTTTAATCTTGTCTGTTATAAGAATGGCTATACTTGCTTTCTTTCAGTTTCCATTTGCATGGAATATTTTTTTCTATTCCTTCACCTTGAGTGTGTATGAGTCTTTGTGGGTTGGATGTGTTTCCTGAAGACAGCAGATACTTGGCTTTTATTTTTTTAGCCATTCAGCCAGCCTATGTCTCTTATCTTTGAAACAGAAATTCGTGACTCAAAGAAAGAGGGACAAGGCAGCAGCAGTAATAAGAGGTATTGGTGGCAAAATTACCACTATCTCTGCTCTGTGCCCCCAGGAGCTGCAGTGCAAGGCATGACATCACATCTGGTTCTGTAGAGTGTTTGTGCCTATGACATTAGTTACCTAGATTCTATTATAGTTTGCCTGTTTTTAGAATCTGATTTTCTAGTCTTTCTTCCTGTGCTTTGTGAATTACCAATACTGACCCAACAAATTTCTATCAGCTTAAATCAGCCAGAAGTGTTTTCTGTCATTCATAGTTATGGCTCATGAGTAGTATAATCATCATCATAATTATCATCTTCATCACCCTTAGTAGCTAAAATTTACTGGACCTTTAACGTGTGCTAGGAACTTTGTTAAACACTTCATGGACATTATTTTAAAAATTTTTTTCTGCAAAAATGATCTTTCTACAATTCTGAGCGTTGAACTGTTTCCATTATTAGTAGTATCATTTATGTTATTATCAAACTTCCTTTAACAAACTGTATTATTTCGAATCATCTTACCTTATGTTATTCTACTACTATAATAATATATCCAGTTTTCTGTGAAATAATTATGGAAGGTATCATCAGCCTCATCTTGCAAATTAGAAAACAGAAAATAAATGAGTTGCTCAAAGTTACAGTTAGCAGGTATTAAAGACTGGGATTAAACCCATGTCTTTTGACTCTAATGTAATTCCAATTTTATTACACTAGCAAAATCCTAAATAATTTTGTTCCTATTTCAAGTACAGAGACCCCTTTAATAATAGTAACTACACTGTAAGACATTCAAAAATCAAAGGCTATGTGTGTTTAGTTAGATTTGTATTCCCAAACAATCTGCAATCTTAATAGGCTTTCATTAAATACTTGGGGTGATAAATTAAATCAAATAATATCATATCCCCTAAACTTAAAGGTAATATACTATTGAAAATTGTAGGTTTTCCCCCCTTTTGAACATATAGAATTTTGACTTGCCTGAAAACACCTCCTTCACTTTGTCCCCATAGGGAAGTAATACTTGAGGCTAAAATACAAAATAAAAAAATGGAATATTAAATTATTAACAGGACAAAATATATCTATAAGGTTGATTTCATGGCACCACTAATATATAATAG
>NW_012147190.1:2748693-2750314 GCF_000956105.1 Propithecus coquereli | reverse complement strand
TCACTTTGGGGAGAATTGACACCTGAACTGTATTGAGTCTATTGATTTGTAAACATGATATAACTCTCCAGTTTTTCAAGTCTTTAATTTCACCCATAAATGTTTTATAGTTTTCAGAATAACCATGCTTTCACATCATTAATCAAATTCAGCTCTAAGCATTTAATATTTTCATATTATTTTAAATAGTAATGTTTCTTAATTTCAATTTCTAATTGTTCCTTGATTGTATACAGAAATATAATTGCTTTTGGTATGTCAATCTTTTATCATGTACACTAGCTAAGCTCAATTATTAGTTATAGTAGCTTTTTTAAAAAATTCACATAATGGAATCATTTCAGCTGCAAATGAAGAAACATACTTTGCATTCCTAAAACAAACCCCAATTACTCATAATGTATTTACTTTCATAATATTGGGTTCAATTTACTAAAATTTTGTTTAGAGTGTTTGCATGTATGTATGTATGAGGGATGTTGGTCCATATATTTCTTTACTTATAGGTCTTTGGTTTTGGTAGCTAGTCTCACAGAATGAGTAAGTATTTCCTTCTCTTCAATTTTCTAGATGATTTCATGTAGAATTGATTATTTTCCCCCTAAATATTTGGTAGAAGTCACCAGTGAAATCATCATGGCTTGGAGTTTTCTTTGTGGAATAATTTTTTTTATTGTCTACAAGAGATTCACTTTATTTTTTTTTATTTCAGTAGATTTAGGATGTATAAGTGTTTTTTTTGATACATGGATGAATCATATAGTGGTTAAGTCAGGGTATTTAGTGTACCCATCACCTGTATAGTATACATTGTACTCTACAGGTAATTTTGGATCCCTCACCTGCCTCCCACCCTCCCCCTTTCTAAGTCTTCAATGTTCATTATACCACTCTATGTGACTTGTATACCCAGGGTTTAGCTCCCACATGTAAGTGAGAACATGTGGTATTGTTTTTCCACTCCTGGGATACTTCACTTAAGATAATGGTCTCCAGTTCCATCCAACTTGCTGCAAAAAGACATTATTTCATTCTTTTATATGGCTGAGTAGTACTCCATGATATATACCTACATTTTCTTTTTCCACTCATCAGTGGATAGTTACTTTGATTGATTCTATATCTTTGCAATTGTGAATTGTGCTGCAATAAACATAAAAGTTCATGTGCCTTTTTAATATAATGGTTTCTTTTCCCTTGGGTAGATCCCCAGTAGTGGGATTGCTGTAGCGAATGGTAGGTCTACTTTTTGTTCTGTGAGGAATCTCCATACTCCTTTCTATAGAGGTTGTACTAATTTGCATTTCCACCAACAATATGTAACTGTTCCCTTTACAGCACATCTTCCCCAACATTTACTGGTTTTTGACTTTTTAATATTGGCCATTCTGACAGGTATAAAGTGGTATCTCATTGTGGTTTTAATCTCCATTTCCCTAATGATTAGTAATGGTGAGCGATTTTTCATACATTTTTGGTCATTTGTATCTCTTCTTTTGAAAAATGTCTATTCATGTCTTTTGCCCACTTTTTATGGGGTTATTGGTTTTTTTCTTGTTGGTTTATTTGCGTATCTTGTAGATTTTTGGTAATAGTCCTTTGTTGGATGTATAGTTTATAA
>NW_012147190.1:2747019-2748643 GCF_000956105.1 Propithecus coquereli | reverse complement strand
GGATAGTGTGCACTGTACCCATTAGGTGTGAATTTACCCAATCCATGCCCCCCCCACCCAGCTTGATTTCTATTGAATTTTACTTCCATACATGCATATAAGTGTTGATAAATTAGTTCCACTTTAATAGTGAGTGCACGTGGTGTTTGTTTTTCCATTCTTGCAATACTTTACTTAGAAGAATGGTCTCCATTTCCATCCAGATTGTTACAAGAGGAATTAGTTCCCCGTTTTTTTTATGGCTGGGTAGTACTTCATGGTATACGTATACCACATTCTATTAATTCACTCGTGTATTGGTGGGAACTTGGGTTGATTTCACATCTCTGCAATTGTGAATTGTGCTGCAATAAACATTCTAGTTCAAGTGCCTTTTTTCTAAAATGATTTTTTTTTTTTTTTGCCTTTGGGATTGCTAGATCAAATGGTAAGTCTATTTTTAATTCTTTCAGGTATTTCTATACTGCTTTCTGTAGAGGTTGTAGTAATTTTCAGTCCTACCAACAGTATATAAGTGTTTCTTTCTCTCTGCATCCACACCTCTGCATCTGATGTTTTGGGACTTTATGATAAAAGCCATTCTCATTGGAGTTAGGTGATATCCCATTGTGGTTTTGATTTAAATTTCCCTGATGATTAGAGATGCTGAGCACTTTTTCATATGTTTATTGGCCATTAGTCTTTCTTCTTTCCAAGAGCTTCTTTCATGTCTTTTGCCCACTTTTTAATGGGGTTGTTCAATTATTTTTTTTCTTGCTGTTTTGCTTGAGTATTTTGTAGATTCTGGTTATTAGCTCTTTATGAGATGTATAGCATGCAATATTTTCTCCCATTCTGTAGGTTGTCTGTTTGCTCTATTGATTGCTTCCTTGGCTGTGCAGAAGCTTTTTAATTTGATCAGGTCTCATTTATTTATTTTTGTTGTTGCTGTGATTGCCTTTGTGGTCTTCTTCATAAATTCTTTGCCTAGGCCAATATCTATAAGAGTTTTTCCAACATTTTCTTCCAGAATTCTTATACTTCAAGTTTTATTACAAGGCTATAGTAACCAAAACAGCATGATACTGGCACAAGAACAGAGACATAGACCAATGGATCAGAACAGAGAGCCCAGATATAAAACCATCCTCATATTTCCATCTGATCTTTGACAAAGCAGATAAAAACAAATGCAACTTTAAAACGGACTTTCCTTGCTTTGTGTCAAACATGTTTTTAATTTCTGTTTCAATGACTCAATGAGTTAGCTTATGTTATAATGTAACAACAAGGTACAACAAGGTAACCTCACCCAAAACTGAAATTTCCAATTGGGAAATTATATGCAGGGTTTCCTCTGTAACTTGCAATCCACAAATCACTTAAGTTATCCAGGTATTATGAACTTTAAATGATCTCCAGAGAAAACTATCCTAATAGCCTTCTTTTATTGTTAGTACAACCATAAAGAATTATGGTCAGTCTCTTACTGAAAAATGTATGAGGCAAGATAATGAAAACTGGGGATTATACAATAAATCATTTCACCAGGTATGGAAACAATAAGTGTAGATCAACTAAAAGGCTAGCACATTGACTAATGGCAGTATTGTGGTTATTTCTATGGGAGACAACCAGTTCATCT
>NW_012147190.1:2740361-2742234 GCF_000956105.1 Propithecus coquereli | reverse complement strand
CATTGACAAACAGGGAAGTTTGACCTCCTCTTTTCTAATTTGGATGGCCTTTATTTCTTTATCTTACCTGATTGTTCTGACTAGGACTTCCAGTAATGTGTTGAATAGAAGTGGTAAAAGTGCGCCTCCTTGTCTTCTTTCAGTTCTTAGAATGTTTTCAACATTTCCCCATTCAGTATGATGTTGGCTATAGGTTTGTCAATATGGCTTTTATTATTTGAGATATGTTCCTTCTATGCTTAGTTTGTTGAGGGTTTTTATCATGAAGTGGTGATCGATTTATCAAATGGTTTTTCTGCATCTATTAAGATGATCATATGGTTTTTGTTTTTAATTCTATTTATGTGGTGAATCACATTTATTGATTTCCAAATGTTGAGCCTTCTTTGCATCCCTGGCATGAAACTCATTTGATCATGGTGAATTTATCTTTTTGATATGCCGTTGGATTTGGTTTATTAGTATTTTGATGATGATTTTTGCAATTATGTTCAGGAGGGATGTTGATCTGTAGTTTTGTTGTTGTTGTTATTGCATACTTTCCTGGTTTTAGTATAAGGGTGATAATGGCTTTGTAGAATAAGTTAGGGAGGATTCCGTCCTGCTCTATGCTATGGAACAGTTTCAGTGGGATAGGTACCAGTTCTTCTTTGTAGGTCTTATAGAATTTGGCTGAGAATCCACCTGGGTCAGGGCTTCTTCTGTTAGTTTTTTTTGTTATTATTATTACTGATTCAATCCTACTACTCATTATTGGTCTGTTCAAGATTTCTATTTCTTCCTGATTGAGGCTTGGGAGGTTGTAGGTTTCCACAAATTTATCCATTTTCTCTTTATTTTCTAGTTTGTGTGTATTAAGGTATTCATAGTAGTCATGAATGATATTTTGTACTTCTGTGGTATCAGTTATATTGTCTTCTTTTTAATATTTGATTGAGATTATTTAAAATCTTCTCTCTTCTATCCTTGGTTAATATCTAGCTAGTGGTCCATCAATTTTATTTATTTTTTCCAATAACAAACTTTTTGTTTCATTGACCCTTTGTATTAATTTCTGCTTTCAATTTCATTTTTCCTGCTCTGATCTTTGTTATTAAAATAATATTTCTTACCTTCTGCTAGGTTTGGGTTTTTTTCCCTAGTTCCTTGAGGTGTGACATTAGGCTGCTAATTTGTGATCCTTCTCTTTTTGATGTAGGCATTTAGTGCTGTGACCACCCCTCATAGCACTGTTTTTTCTGTATACCAGAGATTTGGGTAGCTAGTGTCACTGTTGTCATTCAGTTAAAAAATTTTTACATTTCCATCTTGATCTCTTCATTGACTCAAAGATTGTTCAGCAGCAGGGTCTTTAATTTCCATGTATTTGTATAGTTTTGAGAGTTGCTCTTGGAATTCATTTCTAGTTTTATCTGAGGAAATAAACAATATTATTTTGCTCTTTTAAAATTTGCTGAGACTTGTTTAGTGGCCTAACATACGATCTTTCTTGGGAAATATTCCATGTGCTAATAAGAAAGTATGTGTTGCACTTTTGGAGTAGAATGTTCCGTAAATATCTGTGAGGTCCATTTTTCTTCCTGTGGTCCTGTTTAAGTCCAATGTTTGTAGATTTTCTGCCTTGATGAGCTGTCTAGTTCTGTCGGGGGAGTGTTGAAGTCCCTCTGTATTACTATGTTGATGTGTATTTCAATTCTTAGGTCTAGTAGTATTTGCTCTGATGTTAGGTGCATATATATTTGGGGTTGTTTTGTTGTCTTGTTTAATTGATCCCTTTATCATTACATAACAACCACTTTTGTCTTTCTTTTTAATGGTTGTTGGTTTAAAATCTGTTTTCTCTGATACAAGAATCCTCAGTTTTAGTTTCCAT
>NW_012147190.1:2736803-2739951 GCF_000956105.1 Propithecus coquereli | reverse complement strand
CATTTTATAAGATCTGTGAGTTTGATTGTCTTTACACTGGTATGTATTGATTGTTCTTTTTGGTGTTTAGAACACTTCTGAGCATTTCTTTTAGGGCAGGTCTACTGGTGACAAATTCTGTTAGTCTTTCCTCATCTGGGAAAAATTTTATTTCTCCTTCATTTATAAAAGTTAGTTTTTCAGGACACAAAATTCTTGGCTAGCAGTTATTCCATTTAAGAAGCCTAAAAATGAGACTCCAAACGCTTCTAGCTTGTAAGATTTCTGCTGAGAAGTCTGCCATTAGTCTGATGGATTTTCCTTTGTAAGTTATTTGATGCTTTCTTTTCACAGCTTGTAGAATTTGCTCCTTCACTTTGACTTTGGACAGACTAATTACTATGTGCCTTGGTGAGGTCTTATTTGCAATAAGTCTTCTGGGTGTTCAATGATATTCTTGTATCTGGATGTCTAAATCTCCAGCAAGACCAGGGAACTTTTCCTCCATTATTGTCTCAAATAGGTTTTCTATGCTTTTTGCTTTTTCTTCTTCTCCCTCAGGGATACCTATGATTCTTATATTTGAGTGTAATAATCTAGTATTTCTTGGAGACTTTGTTCATTCCTTCTGAATTTTTTCTTCATTTTTGACTGGGTTAATTCAAAAGTCTTGTCTTCAAGCTCTGAAATTCTTTCTTCTGTTTGGTCTAGTCTGTTAAAACTTCCTACTGTATTTTGAAATTCCCTAAATGACTCTTTCATTTCCATAATCTCTGTTATTTTTAAAATATAAATCTTTTTAGCAAATCTTTCATTTATGCCCTGAATTAATGTTTTTTTTTTTTTTTTTTGGTTGTGTTGGTTTTCAACTTCCTCATTGATCTCATTAAGCTTACCTATGATCCATATTTTGAATTCCATAAATGACTCTTTCATTTCCATAATCTCTGTTATTTTTAAAATATAAATCTTTTTAGCAAATCTTTCATTTATGCCCTGAATTAATGTTTTTTTCTTTTTGGTTTCTTTGTGTTGGTTTTCAACTTCCTCATTGATCTCATTAAGCTTACCTATGATCCATATTTTGAATTCCATATCCAACATTTCAAATTTTTCCTTTAGGTTGGAATCCATTGCTGGAGAGCTAGAGTGATCCATTGGGGGTGTCAAAACACCTATTTTTTTTCATATTGGCAGAGTTCTTATGCTAGTTCTTTCTCATGTGGAACCTCTTCCTTCAGCTAAAAACAGATAGTTTTGTGATTCACCTGTTCTCCTCTGCCAGGAACTGTACTGTTTGATGTACACAGGGAGAGGTCCACCGCCTTTTGGCTCATGCTGTTAGGTGCCCACTGTGGTGCTGCTGGAAATTTGGATTTTGTATCTCAGACCTCTGGGAGAATGTTCAGGTGCCAGTCGTAGTATATTAGGTTAGGTAACCTTCAGTTTTCAGTCTCCTGCATGTTGTGCTTAAGTCCTAGGAGTACAAGACCAACATCAGGCTGACAAAATTGCCCTCAAACCACCCTGAGTTCAGGAACTGGCTATGATAATGAGGGGTGGGGTGATCTTCTGCTTCAAAAGAATGCTCAGGCAGGAGAAGAGCAGATGCTCTGTGAGACTGGGTCAGGTGGGCTTCTCTAGACAACATTAATAGCGGCAGGCAGCTGTGGGATGCAAAAGCTGCTCATACTTCCTTCTTTCAGCAGTTTCAGCAGTCTCTGTCCCTCTGGGTCACAAAAGCACACAGATTCTTAGCTCCCACCCTGACCCAGCTGCAGCAGAGGTGGTGGAGGCAGCTCAACCAGCTGTGTGCAGGGCTACCAGACTGGCTACGGGCTGTGGCTGAAATTCTCCAGCAGGGGAGGTATAGTTGTGTCAGGGACTTGACTCCAGGGAGAGTAAGCTCCTCCTAGAAGGGACAGAGAGCTCAGGGAGAGGACTTCTAGCCCTACCCTCTCTCAGGAGAGCTGGTTATTTTTGCCTGGGTGCAGGTAGTGACAGTGGTGGGCCAGGCAGGTGAGTGGGCTGTGGAAAAATTTTTAACTACGATTCAACTTCTTTAGTAAAGAGAGGACTAATATTATCTCTTTCTTCATGAGTGGTCTTTGGTAGTTTGTTTATGTTAGAAAGTTTATAGGAAAAAAATGTTCATAATATTTTCATATTATTCTACTACTATCTGTAGAATCTATAGTAATATAATCTCTCTCATCAGTAATACTGATAATTTTCATATTCTTTTCATTTTTTCTCATTAGAATGGCTAAAGGTTTATTAATTGTATTGATATCAAAAACATTTGATTTTATTTATTTTATTTGTTGATTTTCTGCCTTTTATTTCATTTTTCAGCCTTAATCTTGATTCTTTCCTTTCTTCTGCTTATGTTTGATTTAGTTTTCCTTTTTTCTAGTTTCATAGAGTAGACACTGACATCATTGATTTGAAACCTTTCCAGTATTCTAATATTGGCACCATATTTGCATGTAAGAAGGTGTACGGTGACCCAGATTTTGTTTGACTGGCAGTTGTCCATATTCAAATGATGAGAACAAACCTGTAAAAAACAGTCAGGTCATGAGAAATGAATAAAATTTAGCACTGTATGTATTTTTTTCTGGCTTATTTAATTCAGCATACTTATTTTGAGAGTCATCTGATGTTGTTGTATGTGTCAACAATTCTTTTCTCTATATTCGGGAATAGTATTCCATTGTATAGATAACCACGATTTGTTTGTCTATTCCCCTGTTGAAGGAAATTGTTTTTGATTCAGTTTTTGGTTATTGCAAACAAAGATGATGTGAGCATTTATGTACAAATCTTTGCAGAGACATATATTTTCTTTCTTCTTGGTTTCATATCTGAGAGTGTTATGGTTGTACAATGTGACAAGTGTAAGTTTAACTCTTTTTAAAACTTCCAAACTATCTTTCAAGGTCAGTGCACCATATTACAATCCCAGTAGTAAGATATGAAAGTTTCAGTTGCTCCACATTCCACATTCTTGCTTAAAATTGGTGTAGACAAGTCTTTTTAATTTTAGCCATTCTAATAGGTATACAGTGATATCTCATTGTAGTTTTAATTAAAAGCTGACATCTTTTAATATGCTTATTTTGCATCTGTATATCTTTGGCAAAAATGTTCAAATTGTCTGCCAATT
>NW_012147190.1:2734082-2735687 GCF_000956105.1 Propithecus coquereli | reverse complement strand
CTAATCCAAGGTCATGAAGATTTATACCTATGTTTTTTCCTAAAACTTTTATAGTTTTAGCACTTACTTTTAGGATTTTGTTCCATTTTGAGCTAAGTTTTAAATGTGGTACAAGGTAACGGTATCCAAATTCATTCTTTTGCATGTTAACATCCAGTTGTCTCAGCATTATTTGCTGAGAATATTGCTCTTTTCCTACAGAATTGATTTGGCATCCTTTTAAAAAATCAGTTGACTATAAATGTGTGGATTATTTCTACTGCATTGATCTACAGGTCTAGACTTATGCTAGTATCCCCACAGTCATGATTACTATACCTTTGTAGTAAGTTTTGAAATTGAGAAGTGTGAGTCCTCCCAATTTGTTTTTTGTTTCAAAATCGTTTGACTATTCTGGATCTCTTGAATTTCCATATGAATTCTAGGATCAGTTTGTCAATTTCTGCAAGAAGTCCCTTGATGTGCTGCACTCTCCCCTCCCTTAGGAGCAGCACTCCCTGAGGGCTAGACCACTGGAAACACTGTAGCTCTCCTGGGTCCAGACAGCCCTGTGAAGCTGTTGTCCTCGAGTGGAATGTCAGAGGGGGCTCCCATGATGTGAGGATACAAGGACTGACACAGTCCCCTGATGACTGCAGCCCAAGTGTGGCACTCTATTGCTGCTGCTCAAATACAGGGCAGAGCAAGTGATCCTGTGTGGGTTCCCAGTCTAGTACAATGCCCTCAAGAAGTCCCCAAATCATTGCCCACACAAATGTATGGTCTTGCGAGGGTAGAAGAACTCTGACAGTTCAGTTACTGGCAGTCCACTGCAGAGGCAAGGGGAGCCCAAATGCCCCAACTTACCCTTTCCACGAAATACCAAGCCTCTCAGGGGTCCTAGCTGATCTCTGCTATCCTCTTGCTTCCTTCTTTTTGTGCTCCCCAGCTTCTTCCCATGAGTTCTCCACTATGCTCCAGCACTCTTCCCTTGACATTCTATTTAAACTATGATTATTTTAACTTTGGTTCCTCTTTCAGAGGAGAACTGGCGTCCAACACCTATAGTCAGCCACCTGTGTGTCTCAATATCTATGTAGCTTTCAAAGTCTACCATTATTCTTACCATTGTTCATCTATATGTAAGATTTTCTCTACTACTGCCTTTGGGAGGTTTGATTATGATGTGTCTCAGTGTGGTTTTCTTTATATTTCTCAAGATTGAGATTTTATTTGTTTTGTTTTTTAGTTTTTTGGATCTGTGGGATTATAGTGTCCTTAAAATCTGGGAAGTTTTTGGCTATTGTTTCTTGATAACTTTTTTTTTATCCCTGATTCCTCTTCTCTTTTGGAGACTCTAATTTCATGTAAATTAAGCTGCTCGAAGTAGTCCTAGAGCTCATGGATGCTCTTTTTATATCTTCCCTCTTCTTTATTCTTACTGTGTTTAATTTTGTACAGGCTCTACTGATATATCTTCAAATTCCCCAATCTATACTGAAATGTGTAATCTGCCATTAAATCAATCCAAAGTATTTTTCTTCTTCTTAGACATTGTTGTTTTCAGCTCTAGAAGTTCAATTTGATTGGCTTTTTATATCTTCCATGTGTCTGCTTAACTTTTTG
>NW_012147190.1:2729605-2733117 GCF_000956105.1 Propithecus coquereli | reverse complement strand
GCCTTGGACATCAGAACTCCAGGCTTAACTACCTTTAGACTCCATGACTTATACCAGCAGCTCCCTGGATCCTGAGGCTTTTGGACTTGGACTGAGAGTTGTATGATTCACATCCCTGGTTCTGAGGCCTTTGGATTTGAACTGAGCCACCCTACTGGCATCCCATACTCTCTAGCTTGCAGACAGCCTATTATAGAACTTCTCAGCTACCATAATCACATGAGCCAATTCCCCCTAATAAGTCCATATATATATATATCTATATCTGTCTGCATCTATATCTCTTGCTGTGCTCTTCAAGCAACTGTTGAGTTCTGGATATGAGAATCTTAATGCCTTTTACCCTCAACTTTGGGCCTTACCACAATTCCAGAATAGCAGAAAAAACGTCTCTCATGACCCTGTTAAATGTTATCCTGAAGGCAATATGAAGCCATGGAAGGACTTAAGGATGGAGCATGATGTAGGATTTGCATTTTAGAAAAATAACTCTGTCTACTATATGAAAACCCATAACGATAAAAAAGTCAGGATGTCTAGTTAAGATGCTGTTGGAGCAATCCAGGGAAAAAATGATAAGGCACGAAAAAAAAACAGCATAGAAAATTAAGCAGCTGTTATAGAGATATTAGGAAGTAGACTCAACAGAATTTGGTGAACTTTGACGTATTTCAGCTCATAAAGTATTTGCATTTTGGAAGAGAAAATAAGAGGGGAAAGCACACAGAAGGAAATTGCTTACTTAGGGACATTCCAGACACCAAGCCTCCTAAGTAGGAAAATATATGTAGGGACAAAGGTGTCTTTCCAATATCTCTCAACACCTCTGCATCACTCTACTTACAAAATAGATTGCATAGCTCATTGCAAACTGTGGCCTGTGGACCAGTACCTCCTGCATCTCTGGAAGTTTATTAGAAACACAGAATGTAAAGCCTCACCTGCAACTTTTTGAAGCAGAATCTATATCTTAACAAGATTTCCAGATGAGTCACCCGCATGTCAATGTTGGAAAAACTTCGCAAAAATTCTAGTAGATAGGAGAACATCTAAATCACATTTTGCTCTCCCAATCCCTTAAAATACAAAGTTTCAGACCAAAAAGGAAATGACTGGCTATAGAAATGTTTGAAATTTTCCCTCCCCACTCTCAGAGCATCAAGGAAAAACTTCATGTTCTTCTTCACACTTATTACCTTCAAAGTACTATTTTAGCCTCTTCTAACTCGTCGGAGCAGGTGAGTCTCCTGACATCTTATCACCACTTATAATTTTCAAACATCACAACAGCTATGGCTGTCAGTGGGATTTTCCAAGGCATTTGGCATAGAGCAGACGTAGCACAGCTCTGGCAATGCTAATAATAAAAGGCCTCCCTTTGGGATGTCTCAGAAGCAAATGTAAAACATTACCTAGTTATAACTAGATTAAAGAAGTTTCTTTGGATGAAGGCATTTTCTCTCTTTTATAGTTTCCCTTACTAATAATGAAGAGAAAATAGATGAGGCTATTTATATCTCTCAAGGCTTTTAATGAGACTAAGGGTGAGCATTGAGCTTGAAATGGAAGGCCCCATATTCTCAGCCCATCGCCCTTATTGATGGACAGCAACAGTTCATTTCAGCAACATTTAGCTGAGATCTGTTCATTTCAACCTGCTGTGAAGCAGTGCCTGGCACTGTGCCCAGTTGGTAATTATGGAACAACTAATATATAAATAAATAGGTATGGCATACCCAGTTAATTTTCGATCCTCTCCAACCAAACTCCATACAATGTCCTACAAGGCTTGGCATGATCAGCCCACATCTTCGAATTCATCTCAGGCCATCCTGTTGTCTTTATTCCAGCCATGGGACTTTTTTTCATTTCCTCTAACATGCCAAGGTGATTCCTTCCTTAGGTTCTTCATATATGTGTCTCCTTTGCCTGCATCTTCCCCATCCCCTTGTTGACTGTGGCATTTCCTTGCTTTAGGTCTAAGCTGAAGTGCCATCTTCTCAGAGACCTTTCAAGACTACTTTACCCCCCCTCCTACTTAAAGTGGGTCTCCTAAGATATATTTCTCATACTACCTTGCTCTTTTCTATCATAGCACTTATCACATTTTGTAATTATTTATTTCTTTACTCCTTAGTCCCCTCTACTAAAAAATCAGACCAATTCTGTCCTACCCACCCACGGCCCAGTACCTAATAGTTGCTCATAAACAAATATTAGTTGCACAAATACATACATGCTACCCTACCACCAAAAGCTAGCTCTTGTACCTAAGAATTCTCTATGGGTCCTTTTGTGTGCTATATAGGTATACGATTAACAATGTATTGTTTTATAACTATGTTTTGTGCTCATCCAGAATGCATGATTAGTTTTCCTTTGTTTTGTGTTAAAATAGCTTATTGGAAATAGTTTCCTACACAAGATAGGCCTCAAATAAAGTTAGCTTAAGTGGGGAGTGAACTACTCCTCTGCACTGTAGTCAGTTCCTGTTGTACAGGAGAATGTTTAACCATTTTAAAGCTCAAGGTTACTTGGTAATGGCCCAAGCATTTGCAAAATTTCAATCGAGATAAGTGATTTTCTTTTCTTCTCTAGGCTCCCTTTCTTGCCCAGAATTGGAGAATTAAGCCATATTTCCTCTTGGCTATGAGATTTGGGAGGGAAAAATGAAAGAAAGAAATACTTACAGTCATTAGAGACTTGGGTTTGTCTATGGCCATACCACTCTGAGCGTGCCTGATTTCATCTGATCTTGGAAGCTAAGCAGGTTGGGCCTGGTTAATGTAGTACTTGGATGGGAGACTTGGGTTAAATAATTCTAGAAGGTGCTTCTTATACTGTGAGTGCTATCTTTCCCTGAGAGAGCAAATTAAGAAGAGAAGCATGATTTGGAGAAGGCCTTTGGAAGAATTTGGATTTTGATGTTTTTAATTGAATTATTATTAAGACATCAGGCAGAAATATTCTGAATCCACAAAGACATATTGATCCATAGCTTCTGATACTCTGAAAACAAAATCATGTGTCTGTTGCCCTTTTCAAGAGCTCATTCAACAACTGAATGTCTCTATGTGCAGGCTCTGTTCTAGGCTGCAAAGACATAGTGACCAAGGAAAGCAAGTTTGCTACCTGCACAGTTATCATCAGAGGGAAGAGACAGGCAATGAAATACAGAAACAAAAACAAGATCATTCCACATAATACACGACACAAAGGGAGTAAAACTAGGGCCACAGTGAGGGTGGCTGACCAGTGCTGTTTCAGCTTGGGTGGTCGGGAAAGGCTTTTATGAGGGTGGGGGTGCATTTGAGCAGAGACCTCAAGGATAAAAAGAAGCCATCGTCTTCCTCCACTTTTCTTTCTCTCTTTCTCTTTCCCTCACCTCACCCCAAGTTCCTATATCATCCCCAGAATGAGGTGTCCATCTCTGACCTAGGAATGACGGAGTCACATCATATAACATGGCTATTAGGAACACCTGCTTAAATGAAGAGGCTGGCAGACAAGCC
>NW_012147190.1:2727917-2729175 GCF_000956105.1 Propithecus coquereli | reverse complement strand
TGTGATGAATGTAGTATCCAAGTACACATTATGTAATTTAGAGTTAAACAGTCCAATTTTAAGGAAACATTGTCCTCGCTGATTCTGACTGTGGCTTCCTAATGATGCACCACTGTACCGAGTGACAAAATTTAATTGTTGCTCCTTTGTTGATGTATTGGTGCAATATAGTTTCTCTTATTATTCAGACACTTAAATGTATGCCTTTCTACATACACTTCCAGGCAGCGAGGGTAGTTAAATGTTGTTAAATAACATAACCACTGTGTCTTCCACCTCTTGTGTTTTCCATTTAACACCAAGCCCAGCAGAGCAATAATGGTGATTTATGATCTGCAATTTATGATGTGTATTGTCCTTCCTTTTATTGTCTACCCCTTAACTCCCCACTATTTGACTTCAGTGTAATCTTTGACTTCACCAAATGGGAATCCATAAGAATTTTTTAATGCTAATAGGAGGAAGAATAATGAATATAGAATTTCTAGTACTTTTCTCATAAGAACCTGGAAAATTGAAGAGGCAGGATCTCAACTAATTAGCAAATTAGGAGGATTCCTGGATTTGGTTTTCTTCTTAGCATTCACTCACTTAAATATTTAAGTGTGCATTAATAGTTCATACGCAAGAAAAAGTACACCAAACACTATGCTGGGTGCTGAGAATGAGCTAAGGGAATTCTTAGTGTGATAAAAGGATATTTTCAGCCCTCCTGGTTTTGAAAATAGTTTTAGTAACAAGTGAATCAACACAATCATAAGAACGATAATGGCCTATGACATTTAGTGAGCATATGTCACTTATGCAAAGGGCTTTATATATATTTTCACATTTAAATCTCCCAACAGCCCCACAAGTGATTACTCTTGTCTCCAGAGTAGAGATGGACAGTTTCAAAAGGAAACCTAGATATGCCTTATCACCATACTCAATCTAAGAGGCACATTTTTGATGCAGCATAACTGAGGACAACAGGCCCCAGGCTGCAAACTACTACCACATATTGCTGATTGTTAATGGGATTGAGTAACATTTCTTATGAATCTGAAATTTGTGTCAGATACTCTAACCTATGATGTAGGCCAATACTCTATGATGGGCAAACTTAAAGTTGCCTCCAAATAAAGAGGATAATAGCCATCTCCAATTATGCAATAAATGGCTAAGCTTAGCAGGTACTTTTCTTTTTCTAGAAATGCATTTCATGTAACCAAAATGTTTATACACCCATAATATCCTGAATTAATTAAAAAAAAAA
>NW_012147190.1:2685215-2727287 GCF_000956105.1 Propithecus coquereli | reverse complement strand
GTGAGATGGGGGAGCAGGTAGAGGGAAAGGAGAATGACCACAGCCCAAAACCATTCTACTCACCTGTGGTCCCCCCCTTCAGCCTGAGCTAAGCTTACAGCACCCTTCTTACTTCCTGCCACACATAGGAACCAATAATGTTTGTGCAGCTCACCAAGGCAAGTGGACAGGCTGCTGGCAGAATCAGGTACAAGTGAATGGCTTGGGGGTTTAGCTGCCACTCTAAGGTCACTTCAGGGTTGAGGGTTGATGATTTGGGCACCTCTGAGGCCAGTTGATGGCACTTAAGTTGGAAATCAGCTCTGCCTTAGACACAGACACAGAACCAAGGACCCTTAGGAGCAGCTTGAAAACCACCAGGTGATCCCTTGGCCTCTCAGGCCCTGAGAATGACCCAATAAACAACAAATGTGTCGTTTGAGTCATTCATGCAATAAATGTGTTTAAGTGATCTATGGTGAAAGGTACTGTTCCAGGAGCTGGAGACACAACACTGAACAAAACAAGCCTGGTCCTGACCTGTATGAAGACAGATGGTTGGGTTTCTTGGCAAAGTAAAATCTAAAAGACTCACCTCTGGGGGAAGGGAAGATAAAGAAAGACAAGGAATGCAGTCAACCCCAATCTCTAAGTTGAAGAAGCACTGAGAAAAATTGAGAGAAAAAGTCCCATCACAGTATCATCCAATCCCATTACTGAGC
This sequence comes from Propithecus coquereli, assembly GCF_000956105.1. Lineage (NCBI taxonomy): Eukaryota > Metazoa > Chordata > Mammalia > Primates > Indriidae > Propithecus > Propithecus coquereli. The sequence continues at coordinate 2,726,586 of NW_012147190.1, read as the reverse complement.
CACTGAGTGCCATAGATAGAGAATCAGGTGGGTCTGAATTTTAGTTTCCTGATCTGCCTGGAAAGTGGGTATACGATCTACCCCAATTACAGTGGATTATTGTGATGAGAAAACAGAATAATCCCAGGAAGCTTTATGAAAACACCAAATGCAATGGAAATGCACGGTGCCAGCTGTAGCATCGTCCTAGTACTAGAAGTCACTGACATCAATTTTGTCAAGGGTAAATGGATAGATAATATTATACTGAGTTTCAATATCTAGACTATTTACTTCTTAATAAGAATTGACGTGTTGGGCTTGGCTTGGTGATTTATTAACTTAACCTTGAAAAAGTCAGTGATAACAAGTCACATACTATGTGCCAGACATTGTGCTATGTAAGCACCTTACACACCTTTGAGGAGCAGAGTCCTTTTTATGAGAAAAAAAAATCTAAGGAGTAAAATTTAACCAGAAGCTTCACTTTTTAATGCTGATAAGTTTATAGCTGCTCTGATCCTCAGGTTGCTCCTTGCAAAAGTTGAGTAAGTAAATGAGGACTTACTGTCCTTGTTTAATAGATAAGGAAGCTGTAGCTCGATGCAATTAGGTTACTTAACTTAACTTAGCAGCTAGAAGGGGTTTCTGACAGAGCCAAAACTCAACCCAGGTTCTCAATGCCATTCTCAGATTTCCATGTTTCCATTTCCACATTTTGGCACAAATGTAGTCCTGTCAGCTTTACAGGTTGGTTGGGAAGATCAAATTAAATAGCATATGTAAAAGATATTTGTAAGTTGTAGTACATTTTAGCAAATATATAAGGTCTAAGACAGGCTCCCATGTGTTTTATTCTATAAGATGGCCACGGATTGGATGCTTAGAAATCTGAAGGTCCAGTGTCTTCCTGCTGAGGCTTGATGAGGTACGACGTTTTCTTATCTCTGTTTCCTCTCCTAGGTCCTGTCTGAAGTGATCTCCTTGGGATAACCCATTTTTGTCTGCCTCCCAGTTTGCCATTTCAGAACTGCCATCGATGAGATGACAGCTTTTTAGGATGTTTTGAGATGATGCAATTTGAGATTAAGGTCTGTGCCAGCAGCCAAGAATTATAACTTCAAGATGTCTTCATGGATACAAAGTCCCAGTTAAGGTCATACCCCATAGAAATTTAGGTAGATATTTTTTTTTCCATTTTTGACTATGTTCAAAACAGAAAGCGATTTAGAAAAATGTGGGACTTCCCCAGAAAAAACAGGACCAAATAACTTCATACTCATATTGAAAATATGCAAGAAAAAATAGATTGATTTAAATGATACAGCAGACAATTGATGAAAAGATTTAACAGACAATCCCTTCCTTTTCAGCCTTAGGCAGGCAACATCCCTGAGCATTTCAGATATGACCTTGATTGACTGGAAAGTCTACAGAAACACACAAATACTCTAATTTATGTTTAGTCTAATCAAGGATACAGAAACTTAGCAGTACATGAAGATGTGGGATACCTTATCTTAGATTTTCCTAGACATGTGGGTCCCTAGTGGAAGGCTTAGATGCTGATGGCACTTCTTGCAGGTTAAGGAGATGTTGAACTTGGAGAAAAAAACCCAATTTGTGGTGACTTATCACCATTCAAGAATAACTGAAATTATCCATCTGTGTACTTCTATTTAAGGGAATATTGACATATTTTAGACCCTTCTGAGTTTTGAACCATGATCAGCTGAGCAAGGCCAAATCCTCATCAGGGAAAGAAATCAGTCAGTGTCAAATTTCCCTGGACAAAAGCTCTGCCTGTGTATTTTCTTTACTCCAGAAAGCCTAACCACAGTCACTTATGAACTGTTCAGGTACTTTAGAAAGCCTTCCAACAACTGAGCAACTGAAGTTTTCATCAGAAATCAAAATATCACTGAATTAAACCATTTATATGCAAAAATCTCTAATTGGGAATCTTATACTCTGGTTTTGAGTTATGTAGACCTTGGGGTTTCAACACAATGGAGCGTAAGGTAAGCACAGTGATGCCAAAGACATCAGTATCCTTCGCCAAGACACTACTCAGTTGTAATCACAAGATCTGCCAATTAATTCTAGTCACCATAGTATCTAGCGATAGTCTCCCTACGGTGTGCAGAATAAAGCAAAAAAGAACACAGAGATCTAGCTATAGAGAGGACATGTGCACAAAAGATATTCAAGGTAGCAAGCAATTGACAAATAAGTGATACAGTAGCTCCTCAGTTTGAGCTGATTAATATAAATAGCTACTGTTTATTCAGCAGCTTCATAATAACCTTGGTTAAGTCATGACTCAGGTCAATTAGAAGAGTGCGCTAACTTTTCACCAGGATAGTCAAAACTGTACTGCATGATCCTTTTTGAGTTGATTATTGAGGATGGAAAGGATTTGGGAAAAGGGGAAGAAGAAGAACCTACCAAGTAAGGGAGTATTGGAAGCAATGATGGGTTTTGAGCCAAGGCCAGCAGTATAGGAACTTAGACAGGCAGGGGGAGAGGGTGGGTTAAGGATTGTCACACTGGTTTTCTCTTCCTAAGTTTTAATATATCTTTTTTTACCAATAATGTTCAAATCCATATGAACTTCTCAATTTTCCTTGCAGAATGATGTAGCACTGTTCTCCCTGGAGACTGACCCTCGCTCCATGTTGAGATGTAGACATGGTTGACTATAGCAAGTGAGGTGGGTCTGACAGAAATCTGCACCTGAGAGGTCAAGGGAACTTCAGAAGTTCTGGGTGAAGACTTGGAAGTCAGATAGACCTGAATTCAAACTCTGGCACTGCAAAATCCTTGGGCAAATTACTTTACTTTGTTGAACCTCAGTTATCTCAGGAATGAAATGGAGATTCATTCATCCAACAAATATGTACTGAGCACATACTCTGCCCCAGACCCTATTCTAGGTGTTGGGGATATAGCAGGGAACAAAACAGACACAACTCCCTGCCTTCCTGGGGACAACAGCAATATCTGCCTGTGGTGGTTAATTTTATGTGTCAACTTGACTGGACCAGGGAGTGCCCAGATAGTTGATGAAACATTATTCTAGGTGTTTCTGTGAAGATATTTTTGGACGAATTTAACCTTTGAGTAAAATTCAGACTGAATAATACAGATTGCCCTCCCCAATATGAGTGGGCTTCATCCAATCAATTGAAGGCCTGAAGAGAACAAAAAGGCTGAACTTCCTGCAAATATTAGAGACTTCCTCCTGCCTGACATGCCTTTAAACTGGGACAAAGTTCTTTTTGTTTTTTGTTTTTTCCTGCCCTCAAAATATAACTGAAACATCAGCTCTTCCTGGGTCTTAAGCCTGCTGGCCTTCAGTCTGGAATTGCATACACACACACATTTATTGCATATATATACACGTGTGTGTGTGTGTGTGTGTGTGTGTGTGTGTGTGTATCTAATATTGGTTCTATTTCTCTGGACAACCCTAATACACTACTCACAGGATTTAGCTAAGCTTGAAAGACACAAAGCCCGTAGCACCGTGCCAAGCACATGGCTAATGCTCTATAACTGACAGTGGTTGTTATTGAATCAGGCAGATATATATGGTTCAGGAACAAGGACTAAGTCATCAGAGTAGGAGTGCAATTATTACAGAATCATTTCTTACCTATATAGCCCACTCTGGGCTTGTGCAAAAGTCTTAATAGAGGTGAGGATCAGGACCGTGAATCAGAAGCAGCTACCTCACCAAGAAGCACTGGCCTCTTTGTTGGAGGCCACATGAAAAAGTGAGCAACAAAAAAGCAAGAGTCTGTTACTCCTGATACAGCATGGCTTTGGCACTCAGGGGCTCTGGGAGCAAGTGGCACCCTTAGCCACCAAGAGGGATGATGAGGGCAGCAACAGCACATGGTAGTGCCCAGGGGAAGCAAGCAGTGGCTCACATGGAAACAGCTATGGTGCCCAGCAGATTTGAAGACGCAGAGACATGACATTCCTCAGAAGGGAGCCAAAGAAGAGGAAAAGCATGGTGCCCTTTTTGTGATAACTGACCAAACTTGTTCAAAAGTCACCTCCATGGCTTGTAGGAATCCTTAGGAAGGAGGATAATTCTGCAGGGGCTGGAAGGCCTGCAAAACACGTAGAAGAGCCAGTGAACTATGCATGTCTTGACTTCTGCTTAGCACTACAGAAGCCTGGGTGGTGAAGTTGTCTTCTTCTTCATGCCCTCTCCAGACACAACTGGAGAACAAGTAGCGTAAACAGCCAACCAGTGCAACACACTGTCTATTCTGTTTATAAACAAATGTGCTGAGAAGAAATCATCATTGAAAGACATGGCAGATCCTGTAGTAAAGATTACCAAATGTATTCATGTGGATGTGGTTGGAGCAAATATATAAAAGAATGGTTATAGAGGTCAATGTCTGCCCCTGACTGAATATCATGTAAATAGTAAATGCTCAGAATAAATAAAATCAATTGTGGACAAAAATCCATGTGGTCAGGCTGTATGAGAGCTTTACCTTTAATGGTTCTCATTTTTATGTACAAATTCTACTTCAGAAAGAGCAGAAGAACAATGAAACAACATGCACTGGCCATTTGCTATTTTTCTCATAAGGTGGCTGTATTTCTGTGGTCTGATGTAATTCCTTGCCATACACAACCAGAAGAATGACAGTTTCAGCTCATGATTCCAAAAAAATAGCTGGTTTTTACTTATTTTCAGAGTGAATTGACCATTTAAAAAAACTGGATTATTTACAATCACTGTTGGTTTTACTGTTATGATAATATTTCTTCATTCATCAAATATTTTTTAATCTTTTCTGTGCACCCAGCAAGCACTGTATGGACACTGAAGATACTGAGATGAACAAGGAAGATAAAGTATTTGTTCCCATGGAGATTATGTTTTGTAGTGTGAGATAAACCATAAAGAAGGAAACAAATAATGAAAATGACTTCATAAAGCAATAAAGCTATAAATAACCAAAATAAAATAATGCACTAAATGGCGTATATGTGCGGTAGGAGGGTGCTCACGCATATGTACTGTATGAGGTAGGGGCAGGGAAAAGCACTCTGAAAAACTGGGCCTTTCTGAAGATCTGAAGATCTGAATAAGGAACCAGCCATGTGAAAAGTTGTGGGGAGAACATTGTAGGAAGAGAAAACTGCAAGTGAAAAAGCTCCGGGTCAGAGATAAGCTTGGAGAGAATATGTTCCTGAAACAGAAAGAAGGCCAATGAGCCAAAGCATAATGGAAAAATGTGAGAGTGGTAAGGAATGAGATTAGAGCAAGCGAAAAGAGCCAGAACATGGAGCACTTTCTATGCTTTGGAAATGAGATTATGTTTTATCTTGAATGCATTGGGAAGCCATTGGATGGTTTAAGAAAATTGGGACATGACTTACTTTGATTCTTTAACAGATTACTTAGGCTTTAGTGTAGAGAATGAATTGATCAATAAATCCATGACTTAATAACTGCTTGGCTAGAAAGTGACTTGCAATTCAATTGCCAAATCCAAATGCCAAAATTTATTCAATAAAAAAATATTTGTTGATCACTCCATGCTCTGCACTGGAAATACAATAGCAAAGAAGATATTGCCTCTAATGTCAGGGATCTCAAAGTGTAGGAAAAAATACAGAAATTAAATGAATAATCAATTACAGTTTTGGCTTTACCCAGGTGAAGGTACAGTTCAAGCTCAGTTTCTACCTAATTTGAATTTAATATGAACTGGAGGATTGCAATCCATGACTTCCCACTGAACAAGCCCCATTTGGGCCAGAGAATCTGCTAATTAGCAATGGCCTTTATATTAGACTTTCTTCAGTTGCAACAGATTAAAAGAATAAATCAAACTAGTTTAAGACATAAAGAAGTGTGTGGGGGATTTATTACTTCATGTAACTCAACACTCGAGATCTGAATGAACATGGCTACCCTCAGTCTTACTAGCTTAGGGGGTCAGACAATGAAAATCAGTGCAAGCAGGGAGCCTGGAAAATAAAGATGGCAATTTTGGAAAGGAAGGGACCATGGCCTCCACCTCTTCCCCACCCTCCCCCATGATCTACAAATAAATTCTGCCTAAATCCCTTGGCGATCCCTGGACTACTTATGAATTAGGGAGGCTCAAAAGTTCTCAGTGTAAAGCAACAGATGGAAGACTGAAAGAGATGAACAGTTTCAGCTACTTCCCACCACAAGGAAGACAGAGTTTGGATTTTGCATCCTATCCCAAATACATCCAAGGACTTAAGAGAAAATATGCTTATAGTTAGATAAATGATGTAAGAACCTAGCGGAGAAATGAAAACTGTAAGAACCAAATAAAAGTTCCAGCTTGCTTCTGCCTTCTAACCTCTGTAGTGACAGTTCCATCCCTTGGGTCTGAGGCTTGCCCTGACTGGGCTGTGGCATCTGCTGTACTTTCCCGGCCAGGACAAGCCTACTAGTAATCGGGACTTAGAGGGAACAGACTCAGAGTGGGCCGTCACTCCTGCCCTGAGCTAGCTACAGAGGACGGGGGAGCAGCCAGCTTCTCAAGCTCTAAAAAATCATTCCTCCAAAATAATGCTGTTCAAACAATAGTATATGCATCCCTGGGACATCCTCAGGGTGAAACAAGGCATTGTATTTTAGCTTGTATTGTGGCGTTCTGAATTTAACCATATTAGAGAGTGAAGGGTAGTCATGACAATTTTCACTTAAAGATCTCTTCTCTTCCACCCCAAGAAGCAGCATTTTGTCTGAGAGAGAGTGCCCCGCAGCAAAGCAAGGAGAGTGTGACTTAGAAATACCTGAAAGGAAGGGACCTCACTTTATCTACAGGACAAATTTACAAGATTCAGTGTCATTTCTCCCTGGGAATTCAGACGTGAAATGTGATCACTGGCATGCCTGTTAACACATTTATTTGACTTGAAAAGTGAAGTCAGAATTTTTCTGACAGAAAGTAAATCTGATTTGGGTTAAAAAAAGAGAATCAAATAAAAATTCTAGAACTATAAAGTATAATATTTGAAATGACACATTTGCGGGATAAAAAGGACAGCAGATTGGCAGATAAAAGGATCAGTAACCAAAAACAATTCATCACTATCTAATCCACACTATAAGAAATACTAAAGAAAGCTCTTTAGGCTGGAATGAAAGGAATATTATATGGAAACCTGTATGTATGTATAAGATGAAAGAAAGAACACTGAAAATGGTATATGTATGATTTTTTTTTCTCCTCTTAATTTCTTTCAAGGACATATGACTTTTCAAAGGAAAATTATAACGTGTGTCATGGGGTTTATTATTATATGTTTATATAATATATAGGTAACAATAACATGAAAGCCAGAAAGCAATTGAAATTACACTGTTGTAATATTCTTCTATTGTACTAGATATGGTACAAATTAACTCCAAGAACACTGTGATAAATTAAGGATAATATTGTAATCCTAGGGCAACCATTAAAATAATGCTAAGAAGTTTAGCTAAAAAGCCAAGAGATACATTAAAATAGAAAATTAAAAATATTTATGAACCCTAAGAAAGAAAAGAACAAAAAGGCATAAAAATAGAAAGCAAATTATTAATACAATAGTAATTAAGTCCAACCATAGTAATGGTTAAATTTTAATGGACTGAACACCCCAATTAAAAGGCATCAATCATTAGATTAGATTTAATAATAGATCCAGTTATATGTTGCATATAAGAAATCTACTTTAACAACATAGATAGGCTAAAAACTAAAAGGATACAAAAATAAATTCATGTAAACAGTAGGCATAGAAAGCTGGAGGGCTACACTAACATCTGAAAAACAAAATGGACTTAAAGATAAAAAGCTTTATCAGAGATAAAGAGGAACGTTTCATAATGATAAATAGGAAATTTATCAGAAGAATATAACAACCATAAAAACATATGGACCTAACAGCAAAGCTTTAAAATATATGAAGGAAAAATGTATAAAACTAAAGGGAAAAAGAGATAAATCCCCAATCACAGTTGGAGATTTTAAACACCCTGAGCTAAGTGACATTTACGGACTTCACCCAACACCTATAGAATGTACATATTATCATCAAGAAAATCCTTGTGCCAGGCTAAAAATAAAAAGTTTTCGTAGAGTCTCCCCAAAATAAAGTCTTACAAAGTATATTCTCTGACAAAATGGAATTAATTTAGCAATTAATAAAAAGATGTTTAGAAATCCCAGATATTTGTAAATGAAACAAAGCACACTTCTAAATAATCTGTCTTAAAAAAGAAATGACAAACAATGTTAGAAAACATTTCCATCTGAAAGATAAGAAATATACAACGTATTGAATGAGGTTATCAAGGTTAAATAAAAAGTAATAAGACATAATGATATGAATCCCCTGATGTGTTTCAACAGTAAGTACAAAGTATCATTTCTACAGAAATGTTAATAATAATGCATAATAAATAATGCATAATCTTATTCTAATCGTGAGAAAGTATAAGAAAAACTCAAATTGAAGGACATTCATACACAATGTCCAGAATTCTTCCAAAATGTTAAGGTTATAAAAGATAAGGAAAGTCTGAGGAACTCTACAGTTTGGAATAGAATAAGGAGAAACAACATTAAAAAATTGAAAACACTGACGAAATTCATACAAAGTTCATAGTTTAGCTAATAGTGTTGTACCAATATTAATTCACTGGTTTTTATGGTACTCTATGTAAGACAGCAGAATTTAGGAAAATTTGGAGAAAGGCATGTATGAACTTCTCTGTACTCTTGTTTTTAAAAATATTTCTTTAAATCTAAAATTAGTTTAAAGTAAAAAGTTTAAAAAAAAATTGTAGGATGCCTGCAAAGCAGTGCTTAGAGTGAATTTGTAGCGGATAGTAATTTATAACTTCAAATGTTTATATTACAAAATAAGAAGGGTTTAAAATCAGTGATCAACATTTCTAGGTTATGAAGTTAGAAAAAGAACAAATTAAACTCAAAGTAAATAGAAGCAAGGAAAACTTAAACATAAGAATAGAAATTAATAAAACAGATAACAGACAACCAATATAGAAGATTAGCAGAAAACAAGCCAACTTTCTAAATTCTACTGTTTACCCATTAAAATAAGAGAAAGCAAAGGAAGCGTGAGATATGTAATGAATTATTATAATTTCATGTTGCCTCAGCATCCATTTTGAATATAACGCGGACTTCCTCATACCTGAAAACAGGGCTTAATCACCTTCGCCAGAGTTTGCAGTTCTCTGCTCCTCCCAGTTCCTCAATGTGATCGATCCAGCTATCTGCCTTATACAACTGCCTCCTGGTGACCACCCCCATTGTGGCCCAGCTAGATAGAACCTATTTGGCTGTCCCACTGACCCCCAGACCCTACAGGTACTGTGCACATATGGTGCAGTGACTACCTCTCGGTCATAGCGTGACTTCGCTAAACTTCCACCTGCTTACTCTGAACCCACCAATTAGAACTCCCCACAGAAAACCTGCTTGCATGGTGCCCTGGACCCTAAAAGAGGCTTTGGTCCACAGGTCTACCTCCCTCTCTTCCTCCCCATTCACTGGTTGAGCGTGTGTGTCCCAGATAACTCCCTCTTTCCTGTTGGTCCTAAAAGGAGTGCGGCTGTCTTCTCTCTGGAAGCTGTGAGTAATAAACTCCTTCTGATAGTTCATGTTTTGTTGATTTGCCTTCTCTGTGTCTCATCTGACCAACACACCTGAACCTAACTTCTCTCCCTATCAGGGCTCTCCTAGAAAGTGGCTATCTTAGTAAGAATAAAATGGACATAAGTCAGATAAAACCACAAGGGTATCTGCCAGTATAAACAAATTTCCTGTGGGAGGGACACCTGGTTACAAGTCAGACACTTAGGCATTAGTCCATCCACCAAGATAAAGAAGGGTCCCATGAAGGCACCGTGTAAACATCCATGGCCAAATCCCCTGGAGCCCCTCAGGTCAGGGCTGGAGTTGAAACCAGGGCTGGTCTCTTTTAAGAAAGAGACCCCAACACCAACTTAAAAAAAAAAAAAAATACCACAAAATAATAGAAGTACACGTATTAACTTGCTTATGCCAGGCACCTATATGCATTCAGGGACAAATTTCAAATAAATTCACAACTTGGGGCACTTTGAACTACCTAAGTAATATTAATTTGTGCTTCAAAGCCCCTTAAGCAAGGCTTATTATTAAACAATTCAGGGATTCCTGTACTCTGCTTAGCACCAAGGCACCATTCATTACAGTCCCTAGGGGCTGAAGGAGCCATTATTTCTGATTTGTAACTTACACTGAAGGTATTGCCCTATGGTCTCCCAGATTCATACAGTGAAAATTTCCAATTAGAACTTCCTTTTTCAGTGTGTCCCAGAAAGTCTCTGGGAAACTAAAGCTCAAATTCACCAGTTTAAAACATCCTCAGGTGTAGTGGTGCCCTGACTCCCACTCTGGGTTCCACCCTTCACTTAGAGCAGAGGTCAGCACAGTTTTTCTGTAAAAAGTCAGATCGTAAATATTTGAGGCATTGACTGTGATTCACAGAGTCTCTGTCACAATTTCTCAACCCTGCCATTGCAGCACAAAAGCAGCCATGAATGACAAGTAATCAGCAGACTGTGTTTCAAATAAACTTCGCTTATGGAGATTAAAATTTGAGTTTCACACAATTTTCATGTGATATTCTTTTACCCAACTATTTAAAAATTTGAAAACCATTTTTTGCACAGGGACCACACAAAACAGGCAGTGAGCCAGATTCATCTCACAGACTAGTTTGCCAACCACTGACTTAAGAGTTTTGCCTGATACATTTTTGCTTCTCTGTTGGTCATCATTGGCATATGTTTATAAATACATGTATTTTTATACATGCACACACACATACATGCAAATATACAAACACACACAGCAGGCTATGATCAGATATCTAGTTAACCATATCAACAAAAATTGAAGTAAATGCAGTGAAACTTACATTTATACATACAGTTTCCATTAGTCTGTCTAGATTTTTTTCCACATTACTTTTAGATTTAAACTCCTTTATATTTAAAGCCATTTCTTCATAGAGTTAGAATTGAAAAGAGAGTTCATTAAATATATTTTATAAAATATAAATTAAATAGGCACTTATTTGTACTCAGTATAGGTCCTTAAATTGAAATTACCCATTTTATCTTAACATAATGAAATTGAGTGGAGATAATGCAGCAGATACGGTATAATCAAAAGACATCAAGGGCCGGGCGCGGTGGCTCACGCCTGTAATCCTAGCACTCTGGGAGGCCGAGGTGGGCGGATTCTTTGAGCTCAGGAGTTCGAAACCAGCCTGAGCAAGAGCGAGACCCCATTTCTACTAAAAATAGAAATTAATCTGACAACTAAAAATATACAGAAAAAATTAGCCAGGCATGGTGGCGCATGCCTGTAGTCCCAGCTACTCGGGAGGCTGAGGCAGAAGGATTGCTTGAACCCAGGAGTGTGAGGTTGCTGTGAGCTAGGCTGATGCCACGGTACTCACTAAAAAAAAAAAAGACATCAATTTCAGCATAAAATTTAAAAATTGATAATAAAGAAAAATACTAGATATTAAATATGTTCAAAATATTCAATATTAGTGGTATTCCCTAGAGCCATCTTAATAACCATTTTATAATAGGATTTCTTATTATTAAATAATTTGCTTATTGTACTGCATTTACAAAGAAAACAGACAATGCACTCGGTAGAAAGAATAAAAATGTATGCAGGATTTTATTTCTAACTGACAGCAAATAGAAATCCTTTAGTGAGATCATGGCAATTTGACAGTATTATGATTAAGCTCAATAAAGTTACTCGGGGTACTTGGAAGTTCAAGTTCTCCAGCTGCATCTTTCTGCGTCTTGTAATTATCTGGCTCCTTTAGAAGAAAAAGTCCTTATTTGGTGAAGAAATATTTTTTTTTTTTTTATGTCAGGGTATTGTGAGGGTACAAACATTATAGTTACACTTTATGTCTTTGCCTCACCCAAGCGAGGGTTAAAGGCATGCCCTTTCCCCTACAATGCTCCCCGTGTCCTTTAGTTGTGGGTTTACCCCATATTTTCAATTTGAAACTCTCGGACTTGGGGGGCGACCAAGGGCAACATACGTAACCTAAACATCTGTACCCCCATAATATGTTGAAATAAAAGAAAAAAAAAGAAAAAAAAAGTAAGTTATATTAAAATTTCCTATTATGTCAACTGTTAAAATATGGTCTTTTGTTTTTTGGTGTTTTTTGGTTATTTCACTTTACTATCATCACCAGCATTCCTGAAATCCCACAATTATGATTTTACAAATTGGAGGAGAATTCAGTTCTAGTCTGTTGCTTTAGATATAAATACAGCTGAAAATCCAAAGTAGATTAGAATTGCTGAAGGGTTTCTCTGCAGTTGTTTGATAAACTCTAGTCTCTTTATTCTTGATAGGTGCATAGACAGCCTAACTTAAAATTCTTTCTACAGAAACTGTCTGATTTCAGGAGTATCCAATCAAGTATTTGATGAATGGGTGGCCAGTTACTCAGGGTAACATGCTCATGAATTAAATGGACTGTATAATGGCACTACTTTTCCTTTGTTATTGTTGGTGGATAAGTGACAAACTGGATTCCAATCCCCCATATGGAAAGGTGGCTGCCCAACAGTCTCACTGGTAGCTTGCTAGCAGAGCCTCAAGTTGCACTTCCTTGACTTTCTGTAAATTAGAGTCGTGTAGCTGCTTCTGGAGAATGCTGTCATCCCCAAGTCTCACTTGGTCCATGCTGAACAATCTGTGCCCCAATCTTGCCCCTTTTTTGCTTTTCAATATTACAAGGAATATGTAATGTCTACAGCAAGACTAGAAGAGGCCCATCCTAAGATAAAATTCACAAAACCTTTTCTCATTTAAAAAAAAAGTCTCAAGGATATCTCGATCATCTCAAAACTGAATTACATTATACAAGGAAATAGAGCAGAGAATGGCTAATCTTAAAACGAACAAACCAACTAAAACAAACAAACAAAAAAATCAACAAAAAAAGTACCATCCCATCCTCCACTTGGTTCTTTTATCTGGGGTTTCATTAAAGACCCCAAATTTCTGAAAAAATGAGAAAGCAAAGCCACAGAGGGAAACTGCTTCAAGGCCAGTGTTTTGGGCAAGATAAAGGAAAAGCTGTAAGCAAATGCAAGGACTGTTTGGAAAAGAATCAGAGCCCTAGGACGTATCCTTAAATGGGATAGCTCTGAAGCCTAGATCTCTTTTCTACAGTCATTCTGATTCTTTAGTTCTGGAGCAAAAAACTCAATTGCAATGAGTAAAGTGCCAGCCAGGGATTAAAAAACAAAAAAATAAAAAAAACCAGCCAATCAAAATAACTGTGCTCTTAGGGTAACAGAAGACATAGAGGAAAGGACTATTTACAGAATACCTGAGGTTCTCAAGAACTAGTCAATGGTTCCTTTTTTGTTTACATTAAAAATCAGACTGAAGATTCAAGGATCTAAAAGCCATTAAAGGAATTTGACAGTGCTTTGAACAGTGATAAAATGGTACCCAAATTTGGTGTTTATACAGATCATTAGAAAAGGTAGTAGCTTACAAGTTGCAGGGAAAAATGTGAACATAGAGAACAACAGAAACAATCCAGGAAGATGAAGCAGCCTGGATTCAGAAAGTTTAATGTCTCTGCTGTATAAAGAATTAACACTCTTTCCCCTCCTCACCCTTATGCTGGCGATAGGATATGCATTAGCAAATTTGACTCTTTGAGTCAGTGAATAAAAGGATGGGCTCATTGATCTTCATAGCTCTTTTTCAAAAGGATGCTTATAATTTAAAGGATGTCCTAGTGGAAAGGCAAGGGTACAGGGCAAGAGGCTGTTTCATATTTTAGTGCATTTGTCTTTGGCAGAGCCCAACCAAGGCCAAATTCACCTAGGATGCCCAATGGCTGTGGGGACCTCCACATGGTCAAGTAAGAAAAGCCAAATGAACATGTTGAATTAAAAAAAAAAAAAAATCTAGAAACCCTTGAAGGAAGAGCTTCACCCTGAAAAGGCAAGAGGAAAATGCTGGGAGGGGGACGGTTAGAGGGTCAGTGTGTGATCTCTGCTACGGCGGCTTACGAGTTGAGCCAAAGGTGCTGGAGACACTTGGGAGCAGTAGCTCTCTTCTCAGGATGAGCTCCAACATGGGCAGGAAGAAATCCATAAAGCCAACTGCCTCTTCCTGAGACCATTCATATTTCTCCGCTAGAACCTCAAAAAGGCCCCAAGGTTCCAGCTTCGTGATATGTTTCAGGTCACCTTTTTAATGAAAAATTCCTTGCAATATTTTCCCGCCACAATGAGCTTGTGAGGCACCTTCCCCAGAAGTTCTAAGGTCAATGCAATGTGCTCTTCATCTCAGATGTATTCTTCCCCTGAATGAGGGTCAAACAGTCACTGTGGCCAGTTCAAAGTTCTGCTCCAAATGTCAGCAGAGGTTATAGCCAGATCCTATTAGAACTTCCAGGGAGCAATACTGCCTTGTTTGAATATCTTCGGTGAAAAGTTTGTGAACCCAATAGACATTTCCAAGATCAGCAATCTTCACCTTTAGCTTTTCTGCAGGGAATTAACATGAAAATTTCCAGTGTAGATTTTCCTTTGTTGTCCAGCGGTCCACTATGTTCTTGCTCTTGTTCATCTTCACAGGGTAGCTCTGCCCAAATACTTTCTGGAAGCTGAATGACTGATCTACAGCTGAGGAAGACTGGCATACCATGGTATCTGACACCTCAGAGGTTACAGGTGTACAAGACTCTGTTTCTTGAAATGTGCTGCTGTCTCCATTTTGGGAGCTTAAGAAACTGGGTTCCTGCTTCAAATTTTGGACATCACCGTCACTAGTGTGTAGACCCCTTCAAGCCTCGATGTTTCATTATTACTGTTCTCAGTATAATTAATGATTTCAATTACTACATTGCAATTAATTTCTGTTGTACCACCCTCTACATTGTGTTCCATAGGTGTTTGGTCCTGGCCGATGTTACTTGACTCTTCAAATTTCTCTTGAGTCATTTTATTAGGTGGGTTCTCTTTCCAGGGTCTTTCAACAGAACTTTCTGATTCTTCTCGCGTGTTTGTTCTTTTTTGCCCAGGGCCCAGCTCTCTCCATTTCCTCAATTTTCTGCATTTGCTTCTCTAGTAATTCTGTCTGGTGCTTCTGCTTCTTCTTCAATTTCTTCTTCTTATTCATTGACATTTTGTCAGCTGGTTTAGGTTGGGGAGCAGTACTAACTTCAGATCTGGAAAGTGGAGGAGCTCCAGATTGCTGCCATTCTGCAGCCAGCCTCAGAATGTACCCCTTGTTAACTGACAGCAAGATGTTTTCTGGTTCAATGTCAGTGTGGATGATATGGCACTTGGTGTGTAAATAATCCAGACCCTGTAAAACTTACTGAATATTTTTTTTTTGACACGAGGCAATGGAAGCCCCTGATAGGTGGACTTGATGATCCACTTGAGCAGATGATGCCCCAAAACTTAAATACCATGTAAATATGTGTTCCATTAACTCCTGATATTTTAAAGTCATCAAATAGTTGAACACCTGTTTCCCTATTTGGATCATGAACTGATTTCAGCAACTGGATTTCATCTAGTGCAGTTTCAGTATAATGCTCAGCACTTTTAACTACTTTCATTGCCACAAATTTCTTCCCCTGAATATCCCATGATAACAGCACTGTTAAAAAGTGTCCCCAGCCCAACTTTGGGATCACGTGTTATCTCCCGTTGAATAGATCTCCGATTTTCACAAGATGATAACCTCCTTTACAATAATCATTGTGATTTTCCTGCTCATCATCATTGGATTCCAGAATCTCCTCTTCCTGCTCTGGTAGATCATGCTCACAGTGGGGAGCAGAGCCTCAGCGTTGACTTTCAGGTTTCCTCTGGGCTTTGTCCTTCTTGGCCTTGGTCCTTTTTCTTTCTAGCCTGGAGTGCAAGCTCTTTCCACTCCATGGCGAGACCAATAACCTGCAGGCGCCTGCGCACTCGAGTGCCATTTTATGATAGATTAACATGCAGGATAGATGTTATAAGTACTTCTTTGACATTTAATAAAATTTAAGAACCAAGAGAGCAAGGGTGGACCTAAGCCCATAAATAACTTTGCTATCTATGGGAAAAGCCATAATTTTACAATGAAAGTAATGAACAGTGGAACAAAAGAGCAGTGTAGTATATTATTTCAGAGAATGTCAATATTTATTCTAACAAGTGAAATGTAGACATTGGATTGATTTCCAGAAACAAAGTATGCAAATTAAAAGAAACACATCTTGTTTCCATTATGCAGGCGAAGTAAGGTTTATGAGTATTAAAACATTGGTGAACAAGAATGCATTAGACCCATACGTCAACGGTCAACTGAAGAATAGTTTCTTTAACAAATGGCGCTCTGACAACTGGATATCCATGTGCAAAAGGTGAAGTTGGACCCATCCCTCACTCCATTACAAATATTAACTCAAAATGGTTCAAACACTTCAATGTAAGAGCTAAACCTATAAAACTCTTACAGGAAAACATAGGTATAAATCTTTATAACCTTGATTTTGGAAATGGATATATGATACCGAAAGCACAAATTATAAATGAATGGAATGATTGCTTAACGATTTGGCTCTTCTTGGGTGATAATGAAACTGTTTTGAAACTAGATAGAGGTGACGGTTGTGTAATATTGTGAATGTACTACATTTCACTGAATATTACATGTTAAAGTGGTTAATTTTATATTATGTGAATTTTACCTCAATAAAAAAAAGGTGATACACTGTATAGAGATTTAAATTCATAGGCTGACATGTTTACAATGCACCGTTCCTGTTTCTTTTCTTTAATTTCTATAAAACAAGGATAAACAAGAAAAAAATGCATTAAGCACAGTGTGACTGTAGTGCTCCTTTTCATGTGATAAGTAAATCTAGTATACATAAATAAATACATAAATCCAAAAAAGTCAGATTTTTTTCAGTCCTCTTAAAGAATATGAAACCTGAAGTCAAAGACATTTTTAGATGGCAAATTGAGTTCTTGGACTCTGTTTTTATGAGATATAAAAAGGTACTTTTCCCTAACAGTGAAGAGAAAGATACAAAGTTTTTCAACAAATACAATTCTCTCATTTTGTCTACATCTTCCAGGGGGGTTTAGCCCCTGTAGCCACAGCTCCAATTGTGAAACCTAAAATCTTTTTAAACTAAAGTTTTATAAATTTCAAGGTGCTTTGACTTTTTTTCAAAAATAAAAATACAAAACAAAGATAATTTGGCCCTGGGCCTAAATCATATAAAAGCACTCAGATTTATCAAAACTCAAATGATGATCCTATTCGAAAGCCACCAAGAATGTATATGAAAGAACAGGGTCTAAATTTCCAAGAGGAGAACATTGATGGCCAATAATCTTACCATGCCCCGAGTGCCAAAACATGTTCAATTTTCTAATTACCATAATGTGTGATTCTGTCGATGCTTCAATAAGATGCAGCAAGTGAAAGATATAGCCTCAATCTACACTAAAAAAAGGGTTTAGAATCTATTCAGAAATAAATTTGTCTTAAATTCCTAAATGTAAAACCAAAATATTTACTATTGCAAGATGTTGTTCCAAAAATAAAAGGCTAGGATAATATATTGCTGATGGTCAAAGACCTATGGGCAATGAGAGCCTGTTACAAGGGGCTCTATTGTAATGAGAAGGGCTAGAAGGCCTCACCTGGAGAACTGATATTTGAGCTGGAGATCTCAAGGAGGAATGGGCATTATCCAACAAAGAACAATAGAATATCTCCCATAACCCCTAGCTCATAGGTAACAAACAATTCATGTCACTGAAAAGAGAAAAGAAGGCCCTGGGGCTGGAGCTCACAAAGAAGGATTAAGCCAAGAAAATAGGTGAAAGACTAATGCAGGTCCTTGTTTATGTAAGGATTTTGATTTTTTCCCTAAAAGTATTGGGAATACATTTAAAGTTTTAAATAGGAGAGTGACCTAGTTAGATTTGTACTGTAATGGGCTCTCTCTGACAATTTTGTAGAGAATTATTTTCAACTGGAGGTTTTCACTAAAGAGTAGATTCAAGGAAACCAGTTGAACAGGGCAGAGGTAATGGCACAAGTATGGAGGTGGTCTGTCTGGAAAGAGCTGACCAGGTCCAAGAGAGGCTCAGGGAGTAAAATTAACAAAGTCAGATGCAGTTGAATTACAGCTTAGGTATTTTTAAAAGCCTTTGGTTAGCAGCATCTAGTAATGGCAGAGTAAGACCCTATCTGATGACTCCCTGGCAGATAGACTCCACAGCTATAAAATCTGAACATCATAATAATAATTTAAAAAGAAGCTACCTTAGGCATAGGAGACTGAGCAAAAGGCAGACTTTGGTGGAGAATGCACATTCAGAGCATTCAGAGCCTTCCGAGCACATTCAGAGGAGGAAGGGGGATGAACAAAGTACTTTTTATTTTCACAGCTTTTAGCCTAGTGCTGAGTGCAGTAGTTTGGCTCATGTGAGATGGCAAAGGTGTTGTTGAAAAACAATTTAAATGCATTTTTTCTAGCTTGAAGAACTGTAGCTTCTGAAGAGAATGAGAGAATTCCAGAAGGGGAAACAGGGGATCCACAAGTTGTTCTACCCACATCTTTGATGGATTCCTGAACCACACATGACCAGACTCAGAGCAGCTCAGCTAAAGACAAAATATCTGAAGACGACAGAAATAAGTGTAAGCTAACTTGAAGGTAGGTTAGTGGAAATCATCAAATTTGAAAAAAAAAGAGGAAAAGAAAAAAATAAAATGGAGAGAGCATCAGGGACCTCTTTAATATTCAATGGTCGAACATACATGCAATTACAGTCCCTGGGAAAGGGAAAAATTATGACAGCAAAAGTACTCGGAGATAATGGCCAAAAAATTCTCCATATTTCATGAAGGAAATTTACACATGCAAGATGGTTAATGAACATAAAGCAGAATAAACACAAAGAAACCTGCACTGAGGCTTATCTCACAGCCAAACTGTTAAAAGCCAAAGATGAAAAGTAAATCTTGAAGGCAGCAAAGGAAAGAGGACACATTACTTATAAAGAAACAATGATCTAATTAATGTCTAATTTTCTAGAAACCACAGAGGCCAGAAGAAAGTGAAACAACATTTTTAAAGTGCTGAAAGAAACAGAAAAAAATCACACCAGGTTCTACATCCAGAAAAAAATAACCCTCAGGAATAAAAACAGGTTCAGACTAAGGAAAATTAAGATAACTATTGACTAGCAAACATGCTTAAGGAAATCCTACCTGCTGAAAAGGAATGATACCAGATGGAAATGCAGATCCTCAGTTAACACTGAAGAACACTGAAAATGATAAATATCTGGATAAATTCAAGACTATTTTATTCTTTTTTCTCCTAATTTCTTTATAAATGACATAACTGTTGAAAGCAGTTCATAACAGTTATGAATTTATAACACGCATATATATGTTTACAACAACTGTATCAAAGTTCTCGATGTACATGGATGTATACCATTGCAAAGCTTCTATGTTTTGTGTAAAGAAGTACTACATAATCTTTACATGGATTGGAAAGAATTAGGATATATATTGTTTTCCCTAAGACAATAACTTTTTAAAAAATGCGATGAAGTATAAAAAGGCTTTCAAGAGAATGCAGGGTGCTAAAGAATTTTTAGATTTGGGGGCTAAATGGTTACACGTGACAACAAGATCAGAAGGCTTTTCATGGGCTACTGTGACAGCCAGGGTAGTAGCTACTTGGATCTCCCTTCAAGAAAGAACTTGCCATTCTGTTGCAAGCAGTGCAGTAAGCTAACAGCTTCCAGGTATGAACACTTTCAGAAGCTGCTTCACCTGTCAAGCTGAAGCTTGCTCTTCCTGAGCAGCCCCGGCCAAAGATGGGGCATCATAAGGATTCTAGGGACTGGCTATTTCTCTTTAACACAGAGCTCCTCTAATGGGAAATATTGGCTCCAGAGATCTTCCATTGGGTTGGCCAAAACTTTTGTCATATCTACACTGTAATTGGAAGCTTTTCATGCCCAATGTTGATTTCCCTTTTGTCTTTCACACCCAATAAACCTCTTGTACTCCTGACTCTATCTAAATATCTATTTCCCAAAGGACCCAACTAACACAGCTCCCATTCCAAAGCTGGGACCATACTTACTTTCTTTAATAGCTGCTATGGTTTGAAAGTCCCATCCAAATGTCGTGTTGAAATTTATTGTCATTGTGATGGTATTCAGGGTTGCGACCTTTAAGAGGTGATTAGGTCACGAGACTGCCCTCATGAATGGGTTAATGCCATTATTGAGGGATTGGGTTCCTGATAAGAGATGAGTCTGGCCTGACTTTCTCTCTGTCTTGCAGGCGTGCTTCCTCACCATGTGATGCTTTCTGCCAGGTGATGGCACAGCAAGAAGGACCTCACCAGATGCAGCCCCTTGATCTTGGACTTGTCATACTTCAGAATTGTGAACCAAATAAATCTCTTTTCTTTATAAATTACCCAGTTTTTGGTATTATTATAGCAACACAAAACAGACTAAGACAACTGCTTTCTACAGACACCTTTGACTTATCTGAAGGAAAAGGACAGAATGAGGCAAAACTTCGGCCTGAAGATTATGAGAAGGGATATTTTGCCACATTCTTATGTACATGCTGCTCCCTCAAGAAGCACAAGACAATGATGTAGATGCATGTAGTGTCTACATGGTGTAATTACCAAAGTAAAGGTCACATCTTCTATCCTGGCTTCCGCCCAATGCAGAAGTGAGATCAGTATTCAAACATAATAAACATTCACAACAGGTATATGTGAAAAAGACCTGACACTTGGAATAAATTCAAGCTATTTATATTTATTGTCAAAACACATCATTCATGGTAAGGAAGAGAATTTTATGCTATTTCTTTAATTCCTGCACTAAAATAGGCATGTAACCATTATGCAAGGGTAAAAGTGATGTGAATAAAAATGTAAGAATGAGGCAAATCTCTCAGGTGTCATGGGTCTTAAGAGAATACTGGAAGCAAGAGGTGGCCTTTTTAATAAGAAAGAAAAGGATAATTTTGAGAATAAAAGCAGATCAAAAGTAATTTTGTATTTTTTTCAAAAGGATAATATTGAGTTCCAAAAAGAAGTTAATGATCAGTTTAACACTTCACTAATAAGAAAGTGGAAACTTGGAGGACAGTGGGAAGTTGCTCAGTATAAAAGAAAAGGCAGAGGCCCAGACATAGAACCTGATTTCACTACATATTAATTGTGGCCATGGGCTCTGAACCTAATGTCCACATCTACAACTTGGGCAGGATAACACCTGGCAGGAACACTATGCAAATGAAATAAGAGAAAAAGATAAAACAACCTATCACAATTCCTGACTTCCAAAGGACTCTCAGATGATTATGTTTTTAATTTTATTAGTAACAAATTAATTATGTGTGGCCCCTCTGCTATTACTAACCAAGAAATTAGAGTTGGACAAGAAAATGATAGTGAGCTATAGAACTTCAACCAAACTGATTTGGGTTCAGGAATTTAATAAACCATCTGAGAGTAATAGCAGAAGCTGTAATGGCAGCAGCAAGTGACTTTCCTACAAGGAGAAGAGAAGCTGACTGTGGTTGTTTGTGGAACAAAAGGAGAGAAAAAATTAGGAAATAAAAAAGAGCAACACATTCTAAGAAAAATATCAAGAGAATGAGAAGACAAGCCACAGATCGAGAGAAAATATTTGCAAAAGATGCATGTGATAAAGCACTGTTACCCAGAATATACAAAGACCTCTTAAAACTCAAAAATAAGAAAATAAACAACCTGATTAAAAAATGGTCCAGAGACCTTAATTGACACTTCACAAAAGAGATACAGATAAACACATGATAAGATGCTCTACATCATATACCATCAGAGAAATGCAAATTAAAACAAAAATAAGATACTACTACACATCTATTAGAATGGCAAAAATCCATTGAATGACAACACCAATACTGGTAAGGATGTGAAACTATAGAAACTTTCATTGATTATTTGTGGGAATGCAAAATGGCATAATCACTTTGAAATACATTTTGGCAGTTTTTTACAAAACTAAACATACTGGTACCAGATGATATAGAAGTCACATTCCTTGGTATTCACCAAACAATTTGAAAACCTAATTTATAGAATAACCTTCACATGGATATTTCAGTGGCTGTATTTGTAAGTGCTGAAGCTTGAAAGCAATTAAGATATTCTTGGTGAATGAACAAATAAACTGGGGTACATTCAGATAGTGGAATATTATTCTGTACTAAAAAATTAGCTATCAGATCATAAAAAGATATAGAGCAAACTTAAATGCATATTACTAAGTGAAAGAAATCAATACAAAAAGGCAACATACTCTATGATCTCAATTATACAACATTCTGGAAAAGGCAAAACTATGGAGACAGTAAAAAGATCAGTGGTTGCAAGGAATTGGGTGAGGGGAAGGATGAATAATAGGTAGAGCACACAGGAATTTTCGGTAGTGAAAATACTCTATGTGATACTCTCATTGTGAATACATGGCATTATATACATTTGTCCAAACTCATTGAATGTACAACACCAAGAATAAGTCTTACTATAAACTATACATTATGATGTATCAATGTAGGTTAGTCAATTGTAACAAATGTACTACTATTGCAGGGGATGTTGATGATATGTGGAGGCAGCGTGTATATGGGAAATCTCTGTACCTTCCTCTTAATGTTGCTGGGAACGTAAAATTGCTCTAAAAAATTGACTATTAAAAAATGAATAACAAAAAAGGAGAGAGGCAAAAGGAATACTGGAATATGAAATATTTTGCCTAGAAAGCTGAAAATTATTTTGAGTCTAGAGGAACCAAACCATTCTTTGAAATTCTCAGTGAGTGTCCATCCATTCATCTATTTACCCACCCATCCTTTCATTCAATATTTCTTTTTAGCTTTTAACATGTTAATTGCAAAACTTGGATTAAAAAAAGCCATAAACAATGTGAAATTCTCTTAATCAGCTCAGACCTTATAAAATATGAAGACCATGCTATGGCCAAGTGGGATTTATCCCAGGAGTTCAAGGATGGTTCAAAATACACAAATCAATAAACGTGATATATCACATCAACAAAATGAAGGACAAAAATTATATGATTATTTCAATAGACATAGAAAAAGTATTTCATAAAATTCAGTACCTTCATTATAAAAAATCTGAACAAATTAGGCATAGAAAGAACATACCTCAAAATAATGAAGGCCATATGTGACAAACCCACAGCTAACATCACACTGAATGGAAAAAAGCTGAAAGTCTTTCCTCTAGGAACTGGAATAAGACAAGGATGCCTGTGTTCACAAATCTTATTCAACAGTACTGGAAGTCCTAGCCAGAGCAAGAGAAAGAAATAAAAGGCATCCAATTTGGAAAAGAGGAAGTCAAATTGTTCTTACTTGAAGATGGCATGGTATTATATATAGAAAAACCTAAAGACTCCATGAAAAAACTCTCAGAATTGATAAATTCAGTAATTTTTCAGGATACAAAAATCAACACACCAAAATAACGAATGTTTCTATACACCAAGAACAAACTAGCTGAAAAAAATCAAGAAAGCAATCTCATTTATAATAATTACAAAAAATTACTGAAAAATGAATTCAACCAAGGAGGTGAAAGTACTCTACAACAAAAACTAGAAAACACTGATGAAATAAATTGAAGAGGGCACACACAAAAAATGGAAAGATATCCCATGTTAATGGATTGAAAGAATTAATATTGTTAAAATAAACATACTACCCAAAGCAATCTACGCATTCAATGTAATCTCTATCAAAACACTAAAGACATTCTTCACAGACTACTGTTTTGCCAGAGAAGAAATGTGCTAAGTACTTAAGAATTGTTATTGAAGGGGAAAGCTGAACTCTTAGTTTCCCTTCCACCTATAGCAATCCTGATCTTGCTTCCTTAGTGGTTTTCAGAGGTAAAGTGAAAGAGTGGAAGAAAAGCAGGCAGAACAGCAAGCAAGAAAGAAAACAATGAATTAATCTTTATCAAGGGCCATAACAGAGTAATATTTTAATTGTTAGCTTTTTAAAATCCTTGCAATCATATGTGTTATATGTTTTAATATTCTCTTTACAGATGAGGAAACTGAGCCTCAGAAAGTCTCATAAAAACACCCATGGTCACACAACTGGGTATGGCAGAGTGGAAATTGAGCACCCTAAGTCCTGAAACCAAAGCTCAAGGGAAGTGGGAAAGAGACCACCTTACGGTGTAATAACTTACAATGGACAAAGTGCTTCTTGTATTTGATTTTATTTCAAAAGCACAGACGTTTGGTGAGATAAGTAAATCCAGCAAATCTATGGATTTCATAGACATGGTAAATGTAGGCTCAGAAAGGTCACATGGTCTATTCAAGGTCACACAACAGATACACAGAGGAGCTGGGAGAGCAAGGCAGGCATTGTGGTTCCAATCTCATTTTCTTTCCCCCCTTGCTTTATTCTCAAATGAGTGGAGGACAGGGAGGAATCTGAAGCAATGTCTGCAACTATCCCAAAGAAGAGGAGTGTGATTTATGTCATCTGCAAGGGTACTTGACAATTTCCCCTCTCCTAATGCAATCTCAATTATGGTAAGATATTGTAAGCTCCATAAGGACAAGGAAAAAAATATTTTACAGGACTATAGGCCTAGTACCTACCACAATGATGGCATTGGGTAAACACTTGATACATATTAGTTGAATAAATAAATGAATTAAGTAGATGCAAAGAGAGTGCCAAGCCCTCAAATCCACACATAGAATGAATTTGTTGCTTTGGCAGAGAAAGGCTCACCTAAGAGAGCTTTAGCTATCTTCAAGTAAGTTCTGGTTATGTGCTTGGATGCCTCTTGCATAAATTTCAGTTATTTTCGTTTAGATATTCATTGGGTTCTTCTATATATTATCTTTCGCTTCTAGAGATTTATGGTGGTCACTTAAACTTCTCTTTCCTTCCAGGAAGAAATAGAACTTCTCATCAAGCACACGACCCACTAGCCTTCAGAGTAACCCCAGCCCTGCACCCTCTGGCCTGCATCCAAGGAGCCATGATTTGGCAACCTGGTAGATGTCTTTGACCTCCTGCCAGGTCAGATAACTCAGAATAAGGATTTGCTTTGCACGGTTTAATTACACAGAGTTAAGTTATTAGCTTTCTTCAGCAATCAACATAAAATTAATTTAGCGTGACTCCTAAGGCTAGAATAACATAGAGTGATACACCAAATAAAAGCTAACAGACAGTGGGAAAGGTACATTTTTCTTATTATAAAAAGAGTGAGTGAGATGCTCTCTCACGGCAGAGCAAACACACTTGTTCCTTTAGCTTGCCAGATGGGGATCTGAGGTCTCAGAGGTAGGGACTGAGCCATGGGGTGCCTCATCACATTAATGAGGTTTGCCCTAGAATTCTAGGAGACAGATGGATCCGCAGGTTGGAACCCCTCAGCAATCTCTCTGGGAGTTGGCATGATTTCATTGGGCCAATTCCCGCCTCTGGTTGCTGCCTGTTTCTCTGCCCTTTCTCCCTCTGCTTCCTCCTCTCCTACTTGTTTTTGTAGCTTTTGTAATGCTGTATGCCACAGTAAATATCCTGCCTTGCATACTTCCCTCTGAATCTCACTGACCGACTGGTTTTCCGGCCTCCCATGATTCTCTCTCCCTGCCTCCTTTTTATTTACCTTTTCCATCAGTATTTTAGTTTGTAACAGGTCCATCTTGATCCTTTCTGACCCCATTAAATTCCTGTTTATTCACAAGTGTTCCAGAAAGGGCCATGTATAAATGAATGAAAAGGAAAGAAAGACACTATTAAAAGCTCTCATTTCTGTGTCTGATACTCAATGTAAAGAGTTTGCTGCAAGAAAAAAAAATGGAAGAAAATACCTTGGCCATTTGAGGAAGTGTAGAGATCCCCCTACCTGCTTTGGCCTTTGGAACTCTGGAGATCTCAGCTCATGTGGATGGTCTGCTCTCACACTGTGAGACATGTGTGGATTTCCACCCGTCATGACAGATTCACCACAGAGATGATAATTCCCAGGTATCAGGCATCATGCCAGGAGCATGTGTTACCCTGGCTCGGGGAAACCCGGTTAGCTAATCTTTGATGTGGGAATGCACGGGATTCAAGGATCAGCCCCTCTAGTGGAATTTGAATGTTACAGCCCTCCTGTGGACTATTTCATCTCCCTCCAAACTCCACCCGGAGTAGGCAGAGTGCTCTTGCAGGAATAAATGTATACCTTTTAAGAATACAGAGAATGATGTGGTATATTCGTATAGTGGAATGTTAGTCAGCCTTAGAAAAGGAGGAGATCCTGTCACATGCCACAACATCAATGAAACTTGAGGATACTATGTTAAGTGAAATAAGCCAATCACAAAAAAGAGAATACTGTACGATTCTACTTATATGAGGTATCTGATGTAGTCAAAGTCATCGAGACAGAAAGTAGTATGTGGGGGTTGCCAGGAGCAGGGAGGAGGGAACAATGGGGAAGTGGTATAAAGTCCATATAGAGTTTCAGTTTTGCAACATGACAAAAATTCTGGAGCTGCCAGGCCTTTCGACACACTACCCCATTGCTCAGAGCACTGTTCCCCTTGCCCACTTTCTCGCTCACTTCCAGTCTGTGTCGTCTTGGCTGGAACATTCATTCCATCCTCACAGAAGCCTTTTCTGACCTCCTGGATGAAATTAGTCCTTTTTCTACCTCCCTGTAAAACACTGGCCACAGTTACGCTATTGCTGCAATTGCTCCTCTCGCCTGCTGGCAGCGAGAACATGCCTCTCTTGCTTATCACTGTATTTTTAACCCTTAGCACCATATTGAGAATTGTATGAATAGGAGAGCACGCAACAACAACATAAAAACGATGGGTTGCAGAGTAGAACTCTAGGCGCCTTTCCCATAAAAACATAGACCTCTACTCTGCTGTTGAATGCCCGCTCCCCAGGTATTATGAGTAATTTACCAAGGCAAATATACTGGCCTTCTTGCTATTCCTCTAACGCAGCAGGCATGTTGCCACCATGTACTCTACCTGCTTCCTTTCCCTAAAATGTTCGCCTTCCTCCTGGTTACGTGTTTGACTAATTCACTCACTTGCTTCAAATTTATCTCAAGTATCACTTTTAATGAGGTCTTATATGCTATTTATTTAAAACTGAACTTCGCTCTGCAATTGGCCCTCTGAACACTCCCTTATCTATCTTGCCTTTTACTTTTTTCCATAGAACTTATCATCTTCTAACACACTTTATAATAATAGTTATCATGTTTATTATATAACACCATTGCATCGCTGTCCCCACTAGAATAAATATAAACTCCATGAGGCAGGGATTTTTTATTGTGGTAAAAAATGCACATCATAAAATTGCCATCTTAACCTTAAGTATACAGTTCAGTAGTGTTGCATATATGTATATCTTTGTGAAACTGATCTCTGGACTCTTTTCTTCTTGTGGAACTGAAACTCTATACCTGATAAACAACAATCCCTCTGTCTCCTGCCATCCCCAGTCCCTGGTAACCACCGTTCTGCTTTCTATTTCTATGAATTTCACTACTTTAAATATCTCATATAAGTGGAATCATACAATTTTTGTTCTTTTGTAGTTGATTTATTTCACTTAGCATAGTGTCCTCAAGGTCCATTGATGTAGCATGAGATAAGATTGCCTTCCTTTTTAAGGCTACATATTATTTCATTGTGTATAGATACCACATTTTGCTTATCCATTCATCTGTCAGTGGATATCGGGTTGATTTCACATCTTGGCTATTGTGAACAGAAGGCAGGAGTTTTTGTTTGGTCATTTGGTTGATGTGTCCCAAGGACCTAGAACCGTGCCTATCACATAGTAGATGATCAATAAAAATTTTTGGATAAATAAAACATAAGGAGCAAAGTTGGGGCTATTTGCCAAAATGAGAACTTTCTGGGCTTTTCTACCCTTCGGACACTAGAACCTACTACTACCTTGTGTTTGAGGCATCTGCATAGCCTGGTCCTTAATAAATAACTGGAATCCTTGAGTAACTGGGTAGTTAGGGAGCCATGATGCCTGATTATCCAGATATTTATTTCACATGGAGCTTTCCTAGCATCTGGGTCTTTGGGATGGGTCTTATTTCCATAAGATCACAGGTCATGATCTTAGCTGGGGGTAACTTTATATACTCTGAGATACATGAACAAAGGGCTTCCAAAGAGGAAAAGACTTACTGCAGGTGTGTTTCTAAGGGGAGGAAGAGTTTGGTCAGGCACAGTGTGTACACAGTGAGGTGGTATCTCTCCAATTTAGGGAGGACTTAGCTGTTGATGCCAGACACTGCATGACTTTTGTTGATTCCTCCCAACCAGCTCCAGCCCCAGTGAGTGGCTAGAGGCTATAATTCTCCTATGTCCCTTGGAAAGTCGGGAAAAGGATTCCTTTCTTTCCAATGTCCTCTAAAGTTTGGGGAGGGGATCTTACCCCCACTTGTCACTCTTCCTTTTAAAAAGAAAATCTCCCAAATATTTTGATGCCTCCAAGATCTTGGGCCCAGATTTGAGGGCAATTACAAAAGTTTTCATGGCTTAATTTAATTAATTTCATCATGGAGTTCATGACTATTGAATTCTGTAACAAAATTGAGGTTTCCATTGTAAATTATGAGGTGAGATTAACAGAACAAAGTCTGACAGCCTCACTGAAAGGACCTGATGATAGTTATTCCCAAGCCTTCATTTATAGAAACACTATAGACCCTTAACATACTGAGGAATATATCTGTAGACATTCAGAAACCTAGTTTGCAAATATTCCCATAGCATATAAATTCCCTTTAAAAAGCAGTAATATTTGAAAAATGAAGTGATCCTTAGCATTCTTGATTCTATATATCAGGAAAAAATTGCTTCTGAATCATAGTTCCCTGGAGAATCATATGTTTCTTGGGCTCAGCCTCTAGAGAGACATTC
This sequence comes from Propithecus coquereli, assembly GCF_000956105.1. Classification (NCBI taxonomy): domain Eukaryota; kingdom Metazoa; phylum Chordata; class Mammalia; order Primates; family Indriidae; genus Propithecus; species Propithecus coquereli. The sequence goes on along the minus strand of NW_012147190.1, from coordinate 2,697,440 downwards.
CACAGGAGTTACTGCATATTTTCAACTGAAGAACCACTCACCAGTTGAGGGCCTCCCTGCTTCACACCACCTTTATAGTGCACAAAAGTGGATGTTTCCACAGAATTAAAATTAATATATCATGGAACATTAGGATTCCTTAGAATCCATCAAACCCTTGATTGTTAAATCTATAAAGGTCAAGCATCTATGGCATAGCATGATGTAATAAATCAAGTATTTAAGCACAAAAGCTTTGGAGTTATTTTAATGTAGATTTGAATCTCAGCTTAGCTGTTTAACATTTATGAAATATTGGGCAGATTATTAACCAGCTTTTCATTTGTAAAATATGAATGTAATCAATGCCTCTTTGATCTAGGAGGAACGGTACAAGGGGAGCGCTGAGCACAGGGTCAGGCACGTCGTAAGCACGAGAATGGCAGTGCAGCTGCTGCTTCACACTGGTCCCTGCCCCCATCGTCCATTCTACACTTAGCAGCTGTCATGGTCCGCAGTGTGAGAAATGACCACTTAAAGACCGAATTGAGCCAAATTATGAGTCTTTATTAGTCAGCCAGCGACCACCCCTGTCCTGTCAGAGTACAGGTACAGAGAATGGCCCTGAGCCCTGAAAGCAGCAGGGTTTTATATCCTTCACCATAAGGGAATACGTGACACTGTGCATGCAGCTCGGAAAAATGTTGAAATAATTTCCAATACCCGGGGGTCTGGGACCTGCCTCAGATCACCTGGTTTGATTACAATTTTTAGGCAAGCGAGCTTACAGAAGTAGATAGCATTGGTTAAGGTAAGGTACATTTTTTTCATGAATTAAGCAAGCATAGTAAAATTTAACTACATACACTGGGAGAATTTAAACAATCTGTTACAAGTTAATTACTTTGTTTTTCTGTTCCCAATGCATACTTAGCTGGCTCATAGGTCATGCTACAGCCAGCCTACCTTTAAGATGGCTGCCATTCACAATATGGCTGCACTGTGGCTCACAGAGGGGAGAGCCATTTAGCAGCAACCAGAGTGATCCTTTGAAAACTGAAATCAGTTCCTGCCACTTGATGGTATAAAAACCCTCTAATGACTTTCCACTGAGGTTAGGAGAAATTGCAAAGAAGGGGTGAATCACTGACCCCTTCTCCAGTCTCCCTCTCCCTCACTCATTATGCTCCAGCCACATTGACTTTCCTTCTGTTTCTCCAATGCACAGACCTCAACGGCCTTTGCTCCTACTGCTTCCTTCTTTCTGGAAGATGCCCATCCCTGCATCTTCACTCAGCTAATTCTTTCTTATCTGAGCTTACCTGTCACCTCCTCAGAGAGGCCTTTTCTAATCATAAATCCTCCCCTCACTCTGCATACCATTATTTGATTTTATTAACTCTATAGCTTTCTTCGTGGTCAGTAAAGATCTTGCTTATCTGTTTTTTTTTTAATCTGACATCTGTCTTTCCCAGCTGGCATGTAACTAAGGTCTTTTCTGCATGGTTCAAAGAATCCCCACTTGTGCTTGACACATAGTAGGCATTCAATAAATGTTGGTTGACTGAATGGATGAATGGATACAGGGATGGATGGATGGATGGATGGATGGATGGATGGGTAAGAACTATGCCACTGGTTGTTGCACTGTGTATGGTGATGGTGTGTGTAAGGAAGATGGTGTACTAGTCTACATGACAAGGAAAACATCCAAAAATGTTTGATGTGATCTCCTAAGGCTACTCAGAAAACACGGGACATGAGCTGATCATTAAATAATAAGTGGAATTGAGACAGAAGGAGGAACTTTTAGAAAGTTGTATAACCTCCAAATCTCTGAGGTTTTCTTCTTGTCCCTTAGGGGTGGAGACAAACTTGTCCCTCATTTATAGGGATGTTCTGGAGTCAGAGATAATGCATAAAAGCTGCTGAGTGCTAATTAGCTCTATCTGTCAGGGCACAGGAAGCCAGCAGGTCTGAGTGTCTGATTGCAATGTCTGTAGCTGAAAATACTTCTTGCCAACTGCCTGGAGGGTCTGATAAGGGAAATGACTGCATTCTGTGAATTAACATATTCTAAGCAGGTCAAAAGTCCCGGATTGAGAAAAATCGTGGTAAAGATGGAAAGGAAGGTAACACTACCCGCATTTTAGTTACCATGCCTAAGTAATGAAGCTGTGAATTCCTTGACAAGAATCGTTGCCTTGGAGTCAGCAGTGGGTGGCAGCTGAGTATAATTTTTAAGGATAACTACTGGCAAAATTAAGAAAGAAGTATACTCGTATTCATTGTGCTCACTTGTCGTTCTCTTTCATTTTGCCCTTTCCTACTTGACTGATCAGTTTCACACTGTATCCTTCCTTGTTCCTTTAGCAGAAAAATAGTTCCAAATCTGCTACCACTTCTGAATATGCCTTCTCTGAATGAGTTCTCAAGAACCATATGTCCCTGTACATCATGGTTTAGGAGAAAGAGCCCTGGACTAGATGCCAGAAAAGACTAGGATGTAGGATTCTGGTTCCTGTCCCTGATCTGTAGGTGTGTTATTTATGACTTCTTTGGTTGGAAGTTATAGAAACCCAGATCAAATCAGCTTAAGAAATAGGAGCGGGGAGAGAAAATCATGGGCTTGCATAATTGAAGTACGAGAGAGGTGGAGATTTCATGCATTGCTGGATCCTGGGCCTTAATCACAGCCACCTCTGTCTCTTCTCCATCTCTCAACCCTCCTTCTTTGGACCCAGTCCAAACTCTAACCCTATTTATTTAGACATTCTTGTCATATTGATTCCATGTGGTAGCAAATATGGTCATTGGTAACCTCAAGCATTTTGCCTTGTAACTCACTACCCAAAGGCATGAGGGATCTCTCCATCTCTCTGGCCCATATATCAAAACTAAGGAATCAGGTGAATACCGTCAGGAAGTCAGGCTGGTGACATGCTCACCCTTGAGTGCTGTCAAGGTGGAGGGTGGAACAGCAGCTCATGAGCACAATGACTGACATCCCCACCAAGACCACAGAGAAGGGAGAGAGAGAAATTCACCAAAGGGAAAGTACGCTTGTTACACAGACAACTGCTGTTCCTACTATTTCCCCGTCTTTAAAATAAATGAATTCAGTAAGATTACAGAGGTGGATATGCTTTGAAAACCATAATAAGCCCCCACACAAATGAAAGCTGGTATTGTTAGAAAAAACTTTTCTTGGTTTTGTGTTTCCAGAACCTGTACTGTGCAAGCTATTCCTTGGCTTGTCAGGCTGTTGGAAAGATTAAACGGGGCAATGTGATGAGAGCTTTTCACAGAGTATTTGGCACAAAGTCAGTGCCCAATGTTAGTATCTCATGCCACATAATGTGCAAATTGCCAAAACTTTTACCTGAAGAGAAAAATCTAATGGTTAGAATTAGTCATTGTTTCTGCCAAGTGGCAAAAACATTGAGGATGAGTGGGTAAAATTGCCAATATTATTTAACACTTTTGTTTCTTTCTCTCTGTTTCTTCTTCTGTCTCTATCTCAATCCCCACATACTTTTTTTTTTTTTTTTTTTGGCACGAGAGCAACTGTAGAGTTGAATTAATGCATGATAAGCTAAGCAAGCATATGTGTATATGCTATTATACTGTGAATTTTTTACCATCTCAAGTGTCTGTCACACATTAATGTTGATTATCTGGGTGATGCTGATGACTTTGACACTAACAATGATGAGAATAATAAGTGTCAGCTCTATGACACAAAACCGTTTGAGTGGAGCCTTTCTTGATGTGAGCTGCAACCTCACATTCCGGGTGTCTTGCTCTAGGCAGTGCCTCCTCACCGTCAGAGGGGAAAGGTTACCAAGGTCACTGGGGCATCTGGTATGGAGCTCTCTCTTGTATGTTACATAGTCAGTGAAAAATGAGTTCTCTGTAAGCAGTTTCCAGAGATAGACCCAGAGGATGAGTGGCCTCTTGGACAGCAGTATCAAGCTTCAGTCCAGGGAGGCAGTGAAACGTGATAGAAAGAACATTAGACTGAAAACGGAAGCACCTGTGCTCTCACCTTGGCTCTCTTGCCAACTTCCTTATGACCTTGGATAAGGCACTTTTCTATTCTGGACATGACAACTTGTTGATATTGGAAGTGGCATTTATCTGTTTTGTGTATCCCAATGCTTCTGGGGACCAGCCCCTATCTAGAACTAGGCCAGAGCCTACTTAGGGGTTTGTTTCTTCTCATCCACTTCCCCCGATCTTTATGCTGGGCTATCGCCACTTTAGTTTCAGAATAGAAAGTTCAATCCTAGTTTATGGACCATTCCTCCTCATTGCATGCACACACACACACATGTACACATATACACAAACACACACACATACCCCAAACAGCTCTATTTTTGAGGGGTCACCTTCCACTTTAATTGACATGTCAAACTATCTGAGTGGGAAGAATTTTGGACATGACCATGAACAATGCTGTGTTCATTTCATAAAAGATAATCATTGTAGATCTGGAGAACAGAAACAAAAAATCCTGAAAATTTATCCCCTTTATGCCCATGAAAATATAAACCTTTCTTTCCAATTTCTTTATTTACTGCAAGATCCCTTTTCCATCCCCCATAGATCTGCATAGTGATTCAAGTTGAATTTTCAAATATAGAGGAAAACTGACTTGCTGAAACATCACTAACTTTCCTTCCCAAGAGCCTATTCTGTCTTTCTGTCCACATGCATGAAATGACATTGTTCTATTCCTCCACCAGACTGTAAGATCTGTGAAAGAAGATGTCCTAACTCTTTCATTCCTTGCTGAAGTCCCAGCTTCTAGCATACTGTCTGACACTTAGAAAATCGAGCCATGTTCAGTAACTAAATAAATGAATGTATAAGTGAATGACTAAATGATTGAATGGCTTTAAATGATGTTTTGGTGATAATATTTATAAAAGAAGCATTTTTGGAATTTATCATACATATTTAGTCTGGGCTCCCATTCGTCTGTTTGCAATGCCATCTATTATGAAATTTTACATTGGTTGCTACCTCATTGTCTTGTGCATACTTGTGGGAGAAAATCCTGCTCTGAATTAGTCAAAATCCAACTTTTCGGGGCATATCTAGATTGTTAGATCTTAGTAAGCGTATATATGGACAAATAACTCCTCATGTACAACACAAGTTTAAGTTTAAAGGAGAATTTTGGGCTCTTTGAGGAAGATGGTTAAAGGGAGGGAGTCCAGTCGAAGGAAGTAATAAACAATAAACAGGTTCAACATGACTAGGGAGTTAGAGGTAGCTGAGAGCCATCCACAGCATAATTTAGTGGTAAGCTTAAAACCAAAAGTAATGTAACAGCCAGCATTTGTTTCTAAACAGTCTAAGAGTTGCATCGTTCTCATTTTGCAGATAAGAAATCTAAAGATCAGAGAGGTTAGATGCCTTGCCTGTGATCATACAAGTAATCTGGAGTTCTTATTCCAAACAAAGACAGTCAGTTATGCAGGCTTCTGAAATGAATGGTAAATAGTCAGAGGCCATCACATATGAATGAATGAACAGCCAGGGTTGTCCGAGAATTTTCAGAGATCTCAGAGATTTTTGATTTGACCCCCTCTCAATCTAGGCTCTTATCTCTGGAATCCAGCCTAAGAAAACTCAGCTCCTGCTAATATCCTTTCAAGGTCTTTAGCATCCTTTCATACTTCCTTACCTCTAGATCATCAGATGTTTAGAGACTAACACATGCCTTTGAATGAATGGCTGTAGCTGTATTTCCTCTCTGAACCTTTTTTTTTTAGAAGAATTCTTATGAAACAGAGTTGGTCCAGGTTAGTGTTTCTTAAACTATAGTAGATTAAATTTGTTTTTGGAACTTTAAAGAGTGAATATTTCTGCCAGCAATTCTGATAAAGTATATCTATGATGAGTACCTGCAGTGTGTGTTTTTGACAAGAACCCTAGGAGATTCTGAGGCAAGCAATCCACATACAACACTTCCAAAAAAATAATGGACAGGAAGCAAATGAAGAGAAAATACCCAAACAAGATACACAGCAGCAAATGAGCAGGTCCTGACTGAGCTGCACTCAGTGTAGGTGCTCACCAAGTATTTACTAGGTCAATGTGTAGCTGGAGAGGAGAGATGGAGGGATAGATGGGTGAATGGACGGTGGATAGACAGACAGAATGGGAGGATGAATAAGTTGGATGCATAGATGTAAGGAACTTGTGTGCTATTTTTCTATGTAGCCATTCCAAATGGCGATTTTACTGATATTGCCAAAAAGCTCCCCTCGGATGAGATAAAATCCATTACCCAGGATGAAACCATTAGAATACACAAAAGGTGATATTTGCTCTTCCAGATTGATTTGCATTATCGTTATGATTGCACATTAAGTAGAAATAACATTACTTACATGTTTATTTTTGAGGGGTGATATGTCAATATAAAATCAGGCAGTTATTTTGCTTCACCTAAGTAGTGCCCTGGCTTTTAGACAACATATTTTGTTTATAATATTTACAAACCACTATAGTACTAACGCTGTTGCCCTTTCTGGATGGAATTACCTAAAAAATAATTTGCTATGTAAGGTTGCTAATTATGAGGCAAAAAAAAGAATACATATTAAAGGCTTTTACTTCATAATTTGTGATGAGAGACTCTGAGCAAAATAAAGTGTGAACTAGGGTTATTGTGACTGAGAATGTAAGGATATAAAGCTCCTCATTCATTTTAGGACTGGGAGTTACATATATAGTAACTTTAAAAAGGGGACTGCCCCAGAGCCAAGCTCTTTCTGCCACCTCTTCTGGACCATGAGTGAGTTGAGTTCTCCTCAGGAATACAGGGTCTTGGTCCAGCACCCTAGAGGCCGTGTCTCACCTCCTTCTCTTTCTCCTCTGTCTGAGACCTCCAAATTCTAGTACTCTGAACTCTCTTTCACTAGACTCATCTATTCAAAAAAGCAGCACATTGTAGGAGTTTAGTGCATGGACTCTGGAGAAAGAATGCCTGGCTTTATATCTTGGCTCTGCCATTTACTAGTATTAAACTTCTCAAGGCCTCAGTTTCCTCATCTGCAAAACAAACATAGTGACAGTAATGAACACGCAAGATGCTTACAAGGATGAAATGAGCTAATAATCAGTTAAGCATTTAGAACTTAACACTAAGTTTTCAGTAAACTTTGTAGTAATTTTTTTCATCATGAAAGCAATTTAATAACATACAGAAACCATGAAAAATAAGAATAGCACACGCATAATTGTAATACCCTAACCCACACCCAGTATTTTTTTATTTTAATGAACTTGATTTTGAAAGCAGAACTATGTTTTCCAGATTCTTTCCATGCTTTGAATAAACCACAAAGCTAACCACGAGCCTTTTATTCTTTCCTTTTATGATAAGATTTCTTACACCTCTAATTATAAAGGCCAAAAACTTCCCAATTTGAGACGATTTCTGCAACTAATGGTGTTTATTAAAATTCAAGTACATTGCCCAAAGGCATATCTTATTAAGCCATTATCTAACCCATGAGTCTGGATTCATTTATCAAATTAGTTCCACATTCTGTCAGGTTTTTACCCACTTTATTGGCTACTTTGGATGAATTTTTTACATTAGAATCATGGTCACCCAGACTGGGGCTCAAGTCTAGAATCTGGACCTGTGATCTTGGGCAAACAACTGAGCTCCTTAGACGGCTCACCTGGAAGAATGAGGTGGACAACACCTCATAGTAGCACAAGAATTATAGAAGGATAAAAATGATCCTTGTTTTAACTGTCACATCAGAAAGTGGTGAACTTTCCTACAGGAAATACAGGAATGCGAGTATGATAAAATGGGTTTTCCTGGAGGTGAGAAAGCTGGAGGCAGAGATATTCCTCAGGAATTCTGGGCAGTGACTTTGCTTTCCTCTCCCTATACCCTCCCCAGGCTCACCACAATAAGCATATGATTGTGTTAATGCCGGAGCACTGAGTGCTGTAGGTTTGTAAGCATTCTCTGAATAAAAAGTAGTAATTGACGGAACCCTAAGTAAAAAAGGGCAATGATATGACAAGACTAGAACTTTCAGATCCAACATGATCCCTTATGCACAAATAGTGTTATTGTCAGTTTTGCCTCCATCGGAGACTCTGGGGCTGTCTTAGCTTGGTCTGCCATAACAAAGTACCACAGACTTGGTGGCCTATAAACAATGTTTCTCACAATTCCAGAGGCTAGGAAGTCCAAGACCAAAGTGCCTGCTGATTCAATTTCTGATGAGAACCCACATCCTGGCTTGCAGATGGTCACCCTTTTGCTGAGTCCTCATAGAGTGGAGAGAGAGAGAGAGAGAGGAAGGGAGAAAGGGAGGGGGAGGGAGAGGAAGAGAGGGAGAGCAGGCTCTCTGGTGCCTCTTCTAATAGGGTGATTAATCACATCATGAGGACCCACCCTCACGACCTCATTTAACCTTAATGACCCTTTATGGGCCCTATCTCCAAATACAGCCACACTGGGGGTTATGGCTTCAACATGTAAATTTTGGGGGACACAGTTCAGTCCATAGCAGGAGCCCAGGGAAGCGATCCTGAGTGGTGTCGCATCCGCTCTTCCCAGTCATGGTTTCCAGACTGATCCCAGTCTTAATCAATCATGATCTGATGAAGTCGAAACTCAACCTCAGCTTGATAAGTGTGTGTGTGTGTGTGTGTGTGTGTGTGTGTGCGTGCGCACACGCTCTTGTCTTCTGCTGCCAAACTGTAAGCCACCAGAGTTGCTGCAGGTGCCCATTATTTTCTCTTAGGTGTTTGAGCCTAGAAAGCCCAAAGAAATGTCCCCATCTCATTGGAGGCAAGGGCTGGGACTGGGAAATTTGGACTGTGGAAAGAGAGACCCTAGTTTCTTGCTTTAACCACCAAGATAATTCTTAAATGTCACAGTCAGGAGGCAGAAACAACACCTCCTGCCTGTGTTCTGTTAAATATGGCTCTGGATACACTGTAGTAGCCCAGGATGTTAGAGTTCATTGGGACGCATATTACACATGTAGATTTCCAATCATGACTCCTGTCAAGAGTTTACAAAGTAGGTTTCCTGCCTCTGTCTTGATGACTTGTCTTCTCCAATCTCATGTTTGCTAATGGATGACACCAGACTCGGCTTCCTGGAGAGAAGTGATCAAGGAGCACAGGCTCCTTGCTGAGAAACACATTAGCACGATTTCTAAAATATGCTCTTTAGACTCATTTGATCTATGATATGTGTTATCATTTAATAAATATTAGGCTAGCTTAGGTTCTGTCTACATGCAAAGAAACATCTGCCTCCACGTTCCCTTAAGCAAGACCAAATAGCTACTCTGGTAATTGTTTCAAAGTTGTTTTTTGTTTTTTCTTTATTTTTCCAAATAAAGTTGTGCTTCAAGAAACTTAAATGACATAATTACAAAGTGTGCATTGAGAAAGAATTCATTCTCCTTAAAAATATTAATTAGGCTTGTCTTAATCTCTATCGTGGATCTTCTTATGAACTTGTTTTTCTTCCAACTGCCTCTTTTGATTATACATAAATAAGTTATAATTACATATGGGTGGAAGGTTATTATATACAAATATGTTCAGAAATTATGTGAATAAAATGCACAATAGGCTTTAGTGTTCTTCTCATAAAATAATATAGTTCAGGACCAAAATAAGCAATTTTCTCTCTTTTAGTATCTCCCTTGTCTATTTCTTTTTCAGATTAGCACTATGGAGCAAGTCACAAAATAGAAAGAAAAAGTCATTATGACCTCTAGCTGAAAAGAAACTTGATTTCTTTGTGTGTTTTCTTAACAGGTGAGTTCATCCTTAGTGTTGCTGTTATTATCTCTATCCCTTTGTTTTGCAATCTCTTCTCTCAGCTCTTCAGCTCAGAGAAGGAATTCTTGAACAAAAATTTTATTTTTAAGGGAGGCGTGAAAGGAAGAATATTTAAGGGACAGTTGAAAATATGCTCATTTTTAATATAGCATAAATATTTTGTTTTCCCAGAAGATTCACTATTGGAAGACTTTCCAAAAAATGAAATTTTAAGAACAGTCTGCAAATTGAATTCCCATTTTTATTCTAACAGGCTGATGAAGCAAGAGGACTGCAGGTAAAACTGTGTGAGTATGCCTGTGAGTGTGTGATAAACAGCTAATTACCTGTCAGTTACCATAGCAATGTTTACAGGAAGACTGAGAAGCTCACATAGCTCTGTTACCCAATTTGAGAGTAGAAAAGCCATATAATTTCTTCTTTTCAAGCCCTAGTAGAGTTTCTGGTAGCAATTTTAGAATGCTCTTCACTTGGGAAGTTCTTATATGACCCATTTAGCTTCTTTACTTTGAGCAGAGAATGTCGATTTGAGTGAGGGATGGAGAGAATCAGCTTGCAAGAAGCCTTAGGATGCTAAAACAATAGGCTTGTGATGATTCTGAAGGGTTCTGTTAATGACAGTTCATGTAGCACTGGTCCAGATGGAGCCTTCTTCAAAGAGCTCTGTCTAGCCCCACGAATTCTCCAAACAAACCTCTATATATTGCCAAGGAAACACAGTGATTTATTCTTTCAACAAACATTTTTGAGCCCCTACCACGGGCTAGCACATACTAGCCTCAGAGATTATCTTGGTGATCAGGGTTCAAGGCAGATGAGGGGAATGTTATAGAGGCGTATGCAGGGATCAGATCATGAAAGGTCTTAAGCAAATTGTGGCAGATTGTATTTTTGAAAGGTGACTACAGGCTCTCCCATCCCACATGTCCTTTTGAAATGTGACCCTCTTAGGTTTCTCCCATCAAATGATATAGTCTATGCCCTCTACCCTTGAACCTGGGTGGACATTTTGATTTCTGAAACTAGATTATCAAAATGCCATGCAATTCTGTGTTACTCTCTGATGACGTTTGTTTTTGGAACTCAGCCACCTTGCACTGAGAAATTCTTAAACTAGCCCATGCAAAAAGATGACAAAGAGAGGCCACATGTAGGTATTGTGGCCAGTTGCTGGCTGGTGTCCAAAAACCAGGCAATATCAGCCACCAAAAATATGAGTGAATTCTCCTCAGAGGATAACAGTCCTCAGCCATCACATTACCCCTAGTCTTCAAGTCTTCCCAGATAAGACCCTCGACATCATGGAGCAGTAACAATCTGACCCCACTGTGCTCTATCTAAAATCCTAACCAGAAGTGGTTTGTTATTCACCAATAGTGACTAGAACACATCTCACGAAGGTTGGCCCTTTTTCTCTATGAGGCAGTGGGGAGCTGCTCAAGGGTTTTAAGCAGATAAGTAACAAGATCAGATTAACATATTAGAAAGATCATTCTAGCTCTGATGTGCAAGAAACAAGATGCCCAGTATTTAATCAAAAATCATGACTCACACACACACAAAAAAAGAGACAAAATCAATCCATTGTCAAAAGCAAAACAAACAAAAGAAAAAGATTCAGAGATGACCCAGTTATTGGAACTATCAATCACAGAATTTAAAATAAATATGATTAACATGTTAAAGCATACAATGGAAAAGGTGAAAATTTGCAATGAAAAGATGGATAGTTTCAGCAGAGACGTAAATGTTATAAGAAAAAATTAAATAGAAATGCTAGAAGTTAGGAATAGGGTGTGGGTGTAGTAGACAAAATAATGGTCCCCCAAAGACATCCATATCCTAGTTCTCAAAACCTGTCGATATGTTGCCTTACATGACAGAAGGCACTTTGCAGATGAGATTATGTTAAAGATCTTGAGATCTTTATAAAATTATACTGGGTTTTTTAGGCGGACTCAATGTAATCACAAAGGTCCTTAAAAGGAGGAGGCAGGTGGGGCAATGTGAGAGAAGGAAATGTGATGATAGAAGCACAGATGATAAAGAAAGAATAGGATTTGAAGGTAGTACACTGCTGACTTTGAAGATGAAGGGAGGGGTTTCAAGCCACGTAAGGCAGGCAACCTCTAGAAGCTAGAATTGACAAGGACACAGATTGTCCCTTGGAGCCTCCAAAAGAAATGCACCTCTGCTGACTCATTTTAGATTTCAGATCTCCAGAACTATAACATAATAAATTTGTGTTTTTTTAAACCACAAAATTTGTAGTAATTTGATACAGCAGCAGTAGAAAACTAATACACAGGATACTGGAGATGAAGAATTTATTCAACAGGCATAGCAATAGACTCAACACAGTCAAAGAAATAATTGGTGAACTTGAAGATAGGT
>NW_012147190.1:2683125-2684436 GCF_000956105.1 Propithecus coquereli | reverse complement strand
GATAGTGGAATAGAAAATACACTATCGTAAGGTTCTTGTAGTATGTGTGAAGTCATGTAATGTTATTTGAAGGTAGATAATGATAAATTAAATGTTTATATTGTAAGCACTAAGATAATCACTAAGGAAATTAGAAATAGTATATAACTCATAAGCCAATAGTGGAGATAAAATAGTATAATAAAAATATTTAATTCAAAACATTTAACAGAAGTAGATGGAACAAATATTAATAGAAAGCAACTAGCAAGGTGGAAGATTTAAATCCAACAATATAAATAATTACAATTGTTCTAAAATACTAACTAAAAGATAGAGATTGTCAAACTGGACTAAAAAAAGCAAGATTCAACTATATGCCATCTCAAATTAACATGATTTAAATATAAAGACTTGTGTTTAAAAATGAAAGGATGGAATAATGTATACCACGCAAACACTACTCAAAACAAATCTGGAACAACTATGTTGATAGCAGAAAAGTAGACTTCAGAAAAAGGAATATTACCAGTAAAAAAGAAGATATTATATAATGATAAAGGGGTCAATTCACCAAGAAGTTATGACTATTTTAAATTTTAGCACATCTAACAACAGAGCTTCAGAACATAGGAAGCAAAAACTAATAAAACTGAAAGGAAGAATGGACAAACCTCAATTACAGTTGGAGTATTCAATATTCCTTTTTCATTAGTTGATAGTAGACAGAAAAATCAACAAAGATATATCCTGAACAACACTCTCAACCAATTTGATCTAATTGACATTTACAGAACACCCTACCCAATAGCAGTAAAATAAACATTCTTTTCAAGTGCACATAGATCATATTTTTATCATAAAACAAACCTCACATTTTTAAAAATTTAATGAAACAAAGTGTATTCTCTGATAGTAATGGAAATAAACAGAAATCAATACATTTCCAATAACTAAAGACTGCTTCCTCATTTAGAATTTATCATCTGATAATAACAGAGAAACTTGTCCAGAAATACAAATCCTTTAAGTAATATTATACTTAAACTGGATCTTCAAAACTTTAATGTTAGATGGTATTTCAGAGTTTAGTTTCAACCCTCATGATACAGAAGTGGAAAATGACACTGGAGAGATGGGATGACTTACCTGGCAAGTTCAGGGGCCGGGAAGTCATCATGGGCTTTGCCTTCTACATGAGCATCATTCTGTTAATGTCATATTTCTTGTCCTCTTATCAACCAACAAGAATTTTTAATGCCTAACACACACATACCAAAATATGTACATAGTTTTGCTAGATGTTGGGGAAGATAAGAAAGATAGATTCTT
>NW_012147190.1:2682001-2682410 GCF_000956105.1 Propithecus coquereli | reverse complement strand
ATGTTCCAAAACTATTGAAAAGCATCAAACCACAGATCCAAGAAGTGCAGAAAACTTTAAGCAGGAGGAGAAAAAAGATAAAACTAAAACTACCCGAACTGTTGAAAACTAAATATAAAGAGAAAATATTGAAAGCAGGTAGAAAAGAAATTACATGTTACATACAAAGGAATAAAGATAGAAATTATTGCAGACTTCAAGCCAGAATATAATGGAGTAATACCTTTAAAGAAATTTTTTGAAAGTTCGGCCCAGAATTCTATACTTAGTGAGAATATTTTCCTAAAATTAAGGTGAAATAAAGACTTTTTCGACAAACAAAAGCTGAGAGAATTTATTGTTAGCACATATATGCTATAACAAGTGTTAAATAAAGTTCTTCAAAAGGACATACTACCAGAAATTTCCA
>NW_012147190.1:2640645-2680418 GCF_000956105.1 Propithecus coquereli | reverse complement strand
TAGGGAGAAATTTGGACATTTTCCCACTTTGTATCAGATAAAGAAACTTTTTGGTAAAAATTTTACCCTTCTCTTTGTGTTTTCTCACATATTCTCAGCAGGCTCCTCTCCTGAAAAACAAACAACAACAAAAAAGGGCGAACATTCTTTCCATAGGAAGCAGGGTGTTGTGTGTAACATTTTACTAAAGTGATCCAAGGAAGAGGACAAGGAGTATGAGTACAGGGCCACGTTGTCACATTTCTGAAGCAATCAGGACAACTCTGGGGGAAAAAAAATGAGCAAATACAAAATAAAGTCGCATATCTTCTTAAGAGCCTATGAATCACCCAAATCTCCTGCTTCGAATTTACAGGGCAATAGGAGCTTACTCCAGCCAAATGGGTAAGTCCATTCCCAGACAGAAAGAATTAGACAATGTTATCTTTCTACTCAAACATTCCAGACTTTGACTTGCAGGAGCTTCTATTGCTGCTACATAGTACGGCTGCTGAAGATTAGTGCCACGTAGTATAATTTGCCTGGATTCCGTGCTGCGCTGACATACCTGCAGTTCCCTGCCCCTTGGGAGCTCTTTAGGTTACATTTACCAGTGTAGGCACTGTCCCTAAACTGGCCTTAAGCACTAAAATGCTGTTGCCTGTGCAAACTAGATTTTCTTTCATGACTGCCTCTTTCTTCACCAAAATAGATTTCCCTTTCCTTACGATGAATTCCCTTTTGAGACTCTCCCCTTTTTGTTTTTAATAGCAAAAATTTTGTAAGACCATTTTAATTTATCAGGGAATTTCTAATAACTTCTCCAAAAGGAAAGGTTTCCATTTTTTCCCTCCCAAAAGGCTCATTTCAGCCATAGAAACCAACCAGCTTCCTCCGTCGCTCAGCTCAATGCTGCAGGACGGTGTTACAGAGTCCCCACAAGTGCTGTGGCCCTCTGTGTCTAGCTTTCACCTTAGAGAAGCCAGTCAGATTCTTCCCAGAACAAAGAAAACTGCTCTAAGATTTGCCATGTCAAGGAAGGCAATTGGAAATTTTAAAATGGCAGCTTTCCTTTTAAACCAAAAAAAAAAAAACACGTTATAACAATGAAGACCAGAGAGACTTCCACAAAGCTTTAAAACAGTATGTTTTGAATAAGTAAAAGGTAATTGTAGATTTCAAACTGAGAAATAACTGTATGGAATGTTCTCAAAGCTGAGCCTTCAAATACATTTGAAAACATGTTTTTGGAAGATAGACTTCCAATGGGGATTAACTAAGCTGTTTGGGAAAATAGCTTCACACTTTGACTGAAACTGAGACGGACAATCCACATCAGCGTCAGGCAAGCATTAGGCTGAATGTAATTCAAATTGACTTAACATTTTTTGAGACCCACTTGGCACAAGTTCTGTTCTAGGCACTGTGCCCAGATAACGACAGCATAAATGCCATGCTATAGAGCCTTGTGGAGCCCAAGTTGTATAATTCTAGCTTGTTTATACTCAGATAGAGTTAAATGAATAATGAAACTGTAGAGACTCTGTGAAAACAGAGCAGCTCTACCTTTCTCAAAGTATATTCCAGATTGTTATAGCATTAGCAAACTGATTTGAGAAACTTTGGATAAACAAAAGTAAACAGGTTATTTTACTGTGAGGCTTTATATTAATAATATGCTTTGTAAACCTCCAAGACAAGTGTAGAATATTCAAAGTTTTCTACATGTGCTAACTGAGAAACTGTTTTATCTTTTTTGGTGCATATTTTAATGTTTGGGAGAGGTCTGCAGAACCCTCTTTGGGAATTGCTGTAGTCATTGCTTCTTTCTCCCCAGCTATAATATTTGAGAACAGAAAGAAGACTTCAAGCTTGCTGCTCATGCCAACAAAAAAGAAAGTACAGCAATTTGCTAATATCCATTAGCTTCTTTGCCTCATTATGCAGTTACTTCAAGGTTTTGATTAATGGAAGCATTATTGGAACCAACAGTACTCAGTTTTTTCTCAGGCAGGCAGCACATTACTCCTAAAGGTGGACTCATTAATCTTTCTTACTTTGTTTACTTTTACCCTCCTTCTTTATAAATGTCTACCCATACCATTTCTGAGATGTCTTTCATTTGGACAAATCTGACTACCTGAAAATATCCTTCAGTAGAGATAAGGAGTGCGTATGACTTCCATTAACACACACACTCCTAATGCACTGCTCCCATTATAAGACCCAATTTGAATAAAGCAAACTATTTCAAGCATGTGTTTTAAAGAGATGAACTTACACAGCTTGAAAAACTAGTATTTAAATGTATGCAAACTATTATCCAGTCAGTTGCTTGGCCAACGGGAAAATGAAAAACAATTTTAGTTAAAATGAGGGGGCAAAGAAGAGAACAGCTGGCTCTGACTTTGAGAACAAGGACTTCTTGCGAGACAACAGGAGCTTGTGAATATTGGACTGTGGAGAAGCAGGTGTTGCTAGAAATAAGACAATAGCTGAAAAACACCTAGACTAGTCCATTCACATAAAGAATAAAAAAAATAAGACTTCTTTGGGCATGTTTAGGGGCAATGCCTGGGAAGACTTAGGTAATCACCAAGAGATCTAGAGGATGGATACATTCACACCTAATGGGTGCAGTGCACACTGTCTGGGGGATGGACACGCTTGAAGCTCTGACTCGGGTGGGGCAAAGGCAATCTATGTAACCTAAACATTTGTACCCCTGTAATATGCTGAAATAAAAAATAAAATACATAAATAAATAAAGCAAAAAAAAAAAGAAAGAGAGATCTACAGGTAGAAATCGGTTCTCCTAACGTGCAATGAATTGTTCTTTTGCTTCCGCAATGACTATCTGAAAATATTTGCTCTCCTATTTCTCTGACACTGAAGACGCAGGTCCTTTACAAATTGGTTACACTTCATTCTTTCTTCTCTTGGTAAATGTCATCACTAGTAGTGCATATCATCAACCAAGAACTCATTTTTCATTTCTTAATATTTTCACCTGGTCTATCCTCTAGTCTTATTGGCTCAACTTTCAATACATACCCTTCAAAATACAATCATCTCTACTGATGAGACCAACCTGCCTCCCTTTCTTGGATTATTTTCAATTTGTTTCCCTGCTTCCATGCTTGACCCTGACAAGCTAATACTTCACATAAAAATCTGAACGATATTTTTAGAACACCTGACAAATGTTCAAAACTAGTTTTACAGAAGGAGGAAAAAAAAGCCCTGGTTTGTGCATTTGCTGATTTCCGTGGTGTAAATACTGTCATCACGTCTGACTTCAAACTAACATCACTGAAAGTAGAGTTTGGAAGAAAAGAGCACACTCCATTCTCATGAGCTGGTATGAGCCAGCTCTAGCACAGCACTGTCTGTAGTCCAAACTCTTCCAGTTATAAGTTACAGGAAATTTAATTCAGATATAAGTTAAAAAGAGAGAGAGTTTTGGTTCATGTAGCTGAGAAGTTGGGAAGAGGGCAACATCCTGGCATTGCCGGACTCGGGTGCTCAGATGTTGTGTCAGAAACTTTGCTGCTTTCATTCGTTCATTTATTCACTGATTTGTTCAAATCTATTTGTTGAGTATCCACTCTGTGTCAGGCACTATCTTGATACTGAGTACACAGTAGTAGAGTGGACATAGTTCCACCTTCATGAAGTTACGCTCTTGTGGTGGGGACAATCAACAAACAAATAAATATATAAAATGATAGGATGATCAGGCATGGAAGATCGGGTGATCAGGGAGGTGACAATGAACAGGAGGTGAGCTGTATACATACCTTGAAGGGAGGAGCCCAAGTAAAAGGAACAGCAAGTGCACAGGTGCCAGGCCCGGAGCATGCACATAGCACGCCTGCATGTTGAGGAGTGTGAAGAGGTTCTGTATGGTTGGGGCCAGGTGAATGAGAGGGAGAGTGGTAGAAAAGGAGTTTTGGAGGGAAAAGAAACCAGTACATGTGGCCAGAGTAAGTAGTTTAGATTTTACAAGACTGATACAAAACCATTGGACATTTGGGGCAATGAAGTAACATAATCTGATTTATATTTTAAAAGAACTCATCTGCCTGCTGAATAGTGTTGTCTGAAGGGAGTGAGACATTCTGAGAAGCAGGAAACCCAAATTATGGGAAGACGATTATAATCCAAGTGAGAAATCATGCTGACTTGGACCATGATAAAGCTGTAAAGGTGAATAGAGGTGGTTAGATTTGTAACCAACAGGACTGAACGATGGACTAGATGTGTGGTGTAAGACAAAGAGAGGTGTCAAGACTGATTCTGACATTTTGGAATCTAAGGAAAAAAAATTTATGCATGCATATTTGGAGATTCACACAGATGCATATTAGATCATCTCAGGGGAGAAGTCAGGGCTGAAGGTAAAAACATGGCAATTATCCAGGTGTGGAAACATGATGTTAAAAGCCATGGACATTGAGTGTAAGCAGAGAAGACGGTCTAGGACAGAGCCTTGTGCTAAAAGAGGAAAAGGATCCAGCCACAAAAATGAGAAAGAAACAGAAAGTGACTAGAGAAAAACATAACCTCCTCAAAGTCAGCTGAAGTCAATATGTCAAGAAGGTGGGATTGATCGATAGTGCCAAGCACTACCGAGACAGAGAGGATGACGAGAACATGACAAGAGCAATTTCAGCGGGATGATGGGATGCTAGTCCTGATTACTGAGGGTTACAGAGGAAATGAGAGGCTAAGAAGAAAAGGCAGGGAATGTATTAATACTTTGAAGGAAGTTCACTGTAAAGGACAATAGAAAAACAGAGCAGAACTTGAAGGAAGATGTGAAAGTTAAAGGAAGGAATTTTTTTTTTGTATGTGCTTCTGTTTTGTAAATGGAGAAAAGTCACAGAAAGTTTATAAACTAGTGGCTATACCACAGCAGACAGAACTTTGACAATGAAGGAGATTAAGGATAATTGCAGTGCAAACTCTTTGAGTAGTAGTAGGTGCTACGGTTTGGTATCCAGTGCACATAGGAGGGGGTTGATATTAAATAAGGGCATGGACAGATCACTGTTGCAATGAAGGGAAGAAAAAATATGGCTAAATACACTGGAAGGTTGATAGGTTTACTACTGGAAACATAGGAAGCTCTTTTCTGATTGCCTTTATCTTCACAGTGAAATTAAACAACAACAACAACAACAACAACAAAAAGAACAGGAAAAAAAAACCAGGAATATCAGATGCAAGTGGATGGTGAGGGGAACATATTGGAAGCTTTATGAGAGAGAAGGTCTGAAATGGACCTCTTAGAAAATGAGAGAGTACATTGACCAGGAAAACATATTAGAATTGCCAGGCATTGAAAGGGTCACTTGAGGTTCTCAGTCACATTTCTGGATGCGCTTTCATTCTCTGGTAGGCTCAATGCTGTTTGTGCCAAGATGACTACGTGCTTCTCTTGGCTTACATCCTACCTTAGCAAATCTAGCGGAAAGAAAAAGCCTTTTTCCCAATAGTTCCAGAAGAAACCTGAGAGAGCTCTCATCTGTTGGACTTCAGCCCTTGCTTGTTTCTGTGGTCGGGGAATGCTGTTCTGGGTCGTGCATCCTCCCTAAGAGCCTGGGGTTGGGGTAGACTCAGCTCTGCTCAAACACAAGGCTATGATGAGGGAGGGTGGTTCACCAAAGAAAATCATAGCATACATTATCACATGAAAGGAGATTAGAAGTTGTGCAGGCAAAACAGCCAATAGCCACCACTGTATATCGTTGGAAGAGTTTGCAAGGGAGAGTCAAGCATCATAACTGACCTCTAAGAATCCTTTCTGATAGTCTTTGATTCCCTAGCTTTGAAATGCCCAAACTGGGCATATTTGCTGGGGCAAGGAGTAATCCAATAATCGAATTATTGATGATCTTCATCAATCCTCTGAATTATTCACCAACTATACCTGTTCAGTGCATTTTCAACCTGCTTCTAATATACAAAGTCCTCATGCAGCCTTGTCTTACATTGCTACACAAGCACTATTTTCTTCAGGATTTGTTTACACCTGTCCTATTGCATTGAATTTCCCTTAAAGAGTTTCTCATATTAAAAAAGAAATAAATCAGATTTATTTTTAACACTTTCTACACCATCACCCCGCTAAAACACAATTCTGTTTGTATTTGATTCTAACTGAATATGTGTTGAAATTTTTCCTTCTTAACAATTTTGTTGTGGATTTATGTTCCCAGTATCTGCACATTCACCAAGGTTGCTATGGTAATATTAGAAAATTATTTCAAATCACGAGGCTTCCCTGAAACCATGCATGCTGGATTTGGAAATAACATTTCTGAAAACCCTGTATTACAGATAAGAAAGTTGAAGATAAGCAAAGATTCTTAACTAGAGCATAATGTGGTAAAATAAACAAACATGCAAACAAAAAATCAAAAAATCGCTGCCTTACTGCCCTACTAAAACTAGAGATACTGTGTAGTGGTTAAGAGCATTGACTTTTGGGAGGCCGAGATGGGAGGATCGCTTGAGGTCAGGAGTTCAAGACCAGCCTGAGCAAGAGTGAGACCTCCATCTCTACTAAAAAATAGAAAAAAACATTAGCTGGGCATGGTGGTGTGCACCATGTAGTCCTAGCTACTCATGAGGCTGAGGCAGGAGGATCTTGTAAGCCCAGGAGTTTGAGGTTTAAGTGAGCTATGATGACTCCACTGCACTTTAGCCAGGGCAAAAGAAAAGAGACTCTGTCTACAAAAAAAGAGCATTGGCGTTAAAGGTCCTAACTAGGTAATTATCACTGGGCCTGAAATATTTATATTTGATGACCTTCTCAAACTCTCTGGATTTGGAGAGGGACATTGTCCTTATTTCTTATTCCTGCTCCCCAGCTCAGTATAGAGAATATATTTATTCATTGAAACAAGGAAGCCTTAGGCTGTCCAGCTTTCAAGACACAGGAGAAAGGAGCCTCCTGTACTCAAGCTTCTGTCGGAAGCAGAAGTTTAAAGTTAACCTGAAGACCCTGAGTAGAGGGATAGAAGCATTTTTGATCCCAGAGGGGCTCTGTTCAAGTTCCACATCAAACACCTCTCTGCTGTCTTTTATCCTCTTGAACAATACAAGAGACCTAATCAGTCTCCTTGGAAAGCTCTGTTTCGGGAGGTCGTTCTCCCCTTCACAGATCCCCACCTCAATCCTATCTCTGGTCTTTTCACAGAATATGGAAATTACTTTCAACTTGAGGATTTAAAAGGAAAAATTTGGCCCAAAATTTTCCCAACTAAGGCAGCCAAGACAATGAGTTCCCCTCCCCCACCCCATCCTTAACTAAAACTTCAAGCCGTTCCTCTGATCACTGGCAGAAATGGTGAAAAAAGTCTTCATGGGTGGGTTAGGAGCCCCTTGGACTTTCAGCTTGACAATATTTGAAAAAATGAGTTTTAAATATAGGGCATTAGGAGGAAGAAATTAGAAAATATTTTTCTAACAAGTAAAAAACAAGGATTTACAAACCATTACAGAGTCTCCAATGTATTATACCTTTATAAGTAACTCCTAGTCAACTAATTGCTCTTGGTTTTCAGGAATAGGTAGTAAGGAAAACTTTTTATGTTTTGTTGCCCCGCTGCTTTTTGGTGATGCATCATTGACATAATTCTGATATAACAAGGGAGGCTTGCTTAAGCTCTTCCTGTTCATTCTCCATGGGTGTGATGGTTGATTTTTAATTTTTTTTTTTTTTTTTTTGAGACAGAGTCTAACTCTGTTGCCCTGAGTGCTGTGGCATCAGCCTGGCTCACAGCAACCTCAAACTCCTGGGCTCAAGCGATCGTCCTGCTTCAGCCTCCCAAGTAGCTGGGACTACAGGCATGTGCCACCATACGGGGCTGTTTTTTTCTATTTTTAGTAGAGATGGGGTCTCACTCTTGCTCAGACTGGTCTCTAACTCCTGCACTCAAGCGATCCTCCTGCCTCGGCCTCCCAGAGTGCTAGGATTATAGGCGTGAGCCACCACACCCAGCCTGTCTGTGGTGGTTAATTTTATGTGTCAATTTGATTGGGCCACTGGGTGCCCAGATATTTAAACAATATTCTGTTGTGTCTGTGAGGGTGGTTCCAGATGAGATTAACATTTGATTCCGTAGACTGGGTAAAGCAGGTCACCCTTCCCAATGTAAGTGGGTCTCATCTGAACCATTGAAGGCCTGTGTAAGAGAGAATTCCCTCTCTCTGACTATTGGTTTTCAAGCTGAAACTTCAGTCATTTTTTGTTTCTGGACTCAGACTGAGGCTGGAATTTATACTATCAGATCTCCTGATTCTCAGGCCTCAGATTCAGACTTAGGCTGAAACTCTCCTGGGTCTCCAGCATGCTGACCACAGATCCTAGGATTTCTTTGTCCTACATAACTATTAATATATAAGCTACTTTCTTACTAGATAGGCAGATAGATAGATAGATAGATATTTGTTCTGTTTCTCTGGAGAATCCAGGCTAATATAATGGGCATTACTGCTGAGATGAGCTTGCCTAGTGAAACTTCATTTTAATTTGATCACATACATATAGGTTTATTGAACACTTACTATCTGTCAGACTGTAAGGGAATACAGCCATAGAAAATATGTCCTTGTCCTCAAGGAGCAGGAAGAAGAACAATAATAAGTTACAATGCTATATGTTAAGTGACAGGAGGTAGCTCTGTGAGTGCAGGGGAAGAGGCCCTAAGCATCTCACGTAGGCTGCTTAGAGACAGGGATTTGAGCAAAGTCATTGAAGAGAAGAAACTTGAAATCGATTGCAAAATGTAGGTGAGATTTCAACAGGTCAAGAGGGTTTTGGAGAAATTAAGAACCTGAGAAACAGCCTTAGAGGTAGTAATGAAAATGCTTAAAACCATAAAGAGAAATGTATTTCTAACTGAATATAAATTCAATATTTTGAATACAAATTATTGAACACTTAATAAGTACCATATATCAGGCACAGCTTTGGGTACACATTGACTCTTTTAGTGGGCATGTAAACTATATCGATTAGGAATAGTTAGACAAATAATAGAATATCCAGCTCTAGCAGACTTAATCACAATGAAGAATTTATGAGCTCGTGAATTCAACAGTCCAAAGGCATATCTGGGGGTAGGAAAAGGCTGATTCACTTTTGCAAGTGATTGTGAAAGGGAGCCAGATACATCTTCCATCTAGAACGATAATACTTCATTTTCTCTTATCTTTAAACACTTTGCCTGGTTTCATATCCTGACTCTTCTAGTAGCTAGCTGTGTGACCTTGGGGAATTTAACTTCTTAACTTCTCTATGCCTCTGTTTCCTCTCTAGCAAAATGAAATGATAATAATAAAACCTATCTTATGGGGTGGCCATGAGGATTATATGAATTAATTCACATAAAATACTTTGAAAAGTCTCTGGCACAAAGTAAGTGCGAAATAAATTTTAGAAGGTATTTAATATATTAACTCGGAAGCCCTGGCTACAATTAAAGCCAGAGGTAATTTTGCCGACCTAGAGAAATAAATGAAGCTCACTGCCATCTGACATTCTAAAAACCCAGCAACCTCTATTAACTGGCACATCTCTCTATGAAAATTATCATGGCTAACAAGAGCTCAGAAAAGTTTCAAGAAGTTGCACGGCTGGAGATCCTATTATATTCACTGTGATTATATTGTTAAATATAATACATTCCATTAAAGTTTTTTTTTTTTGGAAATAGTATCTTCCTCTGTCACCCAGGCTTGACTACAGTAGAATGATCATATCTCACTACACCCTCGAACTCCTGGACTCAAGAAATCCTCCCATGTAGCTGAGATTACAGGTGTGAGCCACTGTGTCCAGCTATTTTCTCTTAAGATTTGATGTTTATGAACACAAAACCTGCATAGTAGGGCCAGTTAGTCACATCCTAGATATGTGAGAATATGTGAGATATTGTTTAAGATGCTTAGTTGTACCTCAATTTCTTTATGTACATAGTTAAGTAGCTCGATTGGAATACCTTGAAAAATCCTTTCCAATGGTAATATCCTATTGCCCTATTAATTAATTATTTATGTGTACTGGGTATGGAAACTCAAGACTCCACATAATTAAATTTTTCCAATAATTCAACAAACACTTGTTGATTTCTTCCTATATGTTAGTCACTGAGATAGGTGCTAAAGATATAGTATTGAACAAAAAAAAGCTGTGGCCTGCCTTTACAGAGCTCACAAATGAGGGAAGTGGGAGTAAACAAACTATGTATGCACAAGAGATTCAATAGCTCTTGGCTATGACCCGGATGGAAAGTTCATAGAATGTTAGTAGAATCGAAGAATGACTAATTCTTCCACCATAATTTAGAAACGGAAATCAGAGAAAAGCTTTTGGAGAACTTAAATAATGAAAAGATAATAATCTATTGGCATTGGGGTGTTATAACGGGCTCCTGTTTTAAGTGTGACAAATCTATTCTAATGAAAATTCTCTTCTCGTTATTCTTTAGGATCAAGGCATTTTTAAAGTGATGCTTCTGTCTTCTGTTTTTTCTCATCTGTTAGATTTGTCTGGGCTACCTGGAGATAGTCTACACTTGATTATTCTAAAATGCTTTCATCTTTACCCCTGGTTGATATGTAGGATCTATATGATTTTGATATTCAAATGGGATTCTAAAGCTGAACATGAAGGAGCCAAGCTGTGACTTAGGCATCAAGATGTCCAGGCAAGCCCAATCTTTCAGTGTTTATCAGCAAATATTAAAGACTCACCTGGCAGGACATGCAGGATGGACTGGAAATTCCATTTGGTTAATTTAAAGCAAGGTTGTCACAAAGACAAACAAACAAACAGCCAGAACCCCAAGTAATTATTTCTTCTCTAAACCATGCCAGTGGATGAAATAGAACACGCCCATAGTCCCAGGCCTGCCCACAATTTCAGGCCCTGAAGAAGCAGGTTCCCGGCACAGCCAGATGCAGCTGTATCTCAAGCTGTTATCGTTAAGCTTGCTGGATTTAGAGCTTCAGTTCTAAGAGGCAGTTAGTTCTACGATGTGACCATCTGAATGAGAAAGGGATTTGTTTTTTGCCATCAGAGCAGGGTTATTAAGCTGGGATTCAGAATCATCTATAGAGTGGGTCCAGAGCTTGGCCTCAGAGAATTCTCTGAGACATTTAAAATTATGCACAAAAATTTGTGAATGTATAGTTTTCCTAGCAGAGCTTTTATCAGAATCTTGATGGAATATATAATATCCCCAAAATTTAAGCACTCTGGGGCTAGAGGGAGGGATTATATTTATTTTGGCCATCATCCCTCTATCTGAGGGTAGGGAGAGTAAACACAAGCTTCTTTGAAGATATTCACTGGTACTGAGAGATAAATAAAAAATGACTTCAAAGAGAGTGATTATTTCTTGAGTCTTCACACATTGTTCATAATTTCATTGATTTACCCTAGGTGGCTATATAAATGACATACTCTGAGCAATGACATACTGCCCAAACTCAAAATATCAACTCTACCTACATTAATTTCCTATTGGTGCTGCGACAAGTTCCCACAAACCTAGTGTCTTAAAAACAATACATACTTATTATCTTACAGTTCTGGAGATCAGTAGTTCCAAATCAGTCTCTCTCCCAGACAGACTGCTAGTAGAGTTGAGTCCTTCTGGAGGCCCCAGGGCAGAAGCCATTTTCGTGCCTTTTGCAGCTTCTAGAGACAACCTGAATTCCTTGCCTCATTGCCAAGTCCTCCACCAGGTCAGCAGAGGAGCATCTTCAAATTTCTCTTTGCTGCTGCCATCATGCCACCTTCTCATTGACTCTGAAACTACTGCTTCCACTTTATAAGAACCCTTGTGATTACATTGGGCCTACCTAGATAATCCACGATAATCTCCCATTTTAAAATTCTTAACTTAATCACATCTACAAAATCTCTTTTGGCCTGTAAATTAACATAATCACAGATTCCATGGATTAAGACGTGGACATCTTAGGAGGTTCATTATTCATCCTAGTACGTATCCAAACTGTACATAAAATTCTTTGGTTTAAGATACTAAGTAGTATATCCACCTAGATGATCTTGGGTAAATAGCATATTATGCCACGATTAGTCTTGGGATTCAATTAACTTTTGTTGATAAGCCCTAATGTGACTCTGAGGAAATGCGACACTGGACAGCTAAGATTTTATTTTTTAAAAAATGCTCATATTTTTATCAAATTATGAAGGTAATGCTTCCATATTTTGTAAAAATACCAAATAACATGAAAAGATAAAGCTTAGTATAACTTTCTTACCCTGAGATAGTCACCACTAATATTGTATATATTCCCTTGCACTCTTTCTTCCAAGAGTGGGTATGTGAGTTACACACATACTCATTTGTATACACATATAAACATATACTATTTTCCTACAAATTTGGCAATATAGAATAAAGGATTATGAGTCTTCCTTTTTTCTCACTTAAGATTATGTCATAAGCATTTCCCATGTCACCAAATATTTACTGAAGGTAAAACTTGAATATAGTAATTAATGCTCTTTAATTATCCAAAATTATTAGCCATTTTTCTATTTTAAATGCTCTTTATTTTTAGTGCTAACAGGACTTTATGGAGGTATAATTAAGTAGAGTAAATGTAAAAATCTTAATTTATTTACCCAGGTAAACACCCAGACCAAGATGGGGAATATTTCCATGATGCTAAAAAGTTCCCTTTTGCCTCTTTCCAGTCAATCCCCCTACCCAAAGCAAGAAGGATTCTCATTTCTATCACCATGGGTAAGTTTTGCATGTTTTTGATGTTCTTCATTTACATATAGATTATTTCATACTGAATATAAAGTGTACTTTTTTATTGTCTAGCTCTTTTACTCAACGTAATGACTTGAGATTTACCCATATTGTTCCATGAATCGTTGGCTTGTATTTTTGTATGTCCAAAAAGTATTCTATTTTATAAATATGCCCCTGTTTTGATGCTGAACATTGTCAATGGACTTTTGAACAATTGGATTGCTTTTCATTTAGGGATGTTATGAATAAAGCATCTGTGAATATTCTGATAACATTTTTTTTTTGTGGCCATGTGTATTCATCTCTCTGGAGTATATACCTAGGAATAAAATTGCTAGGCTATTGAGTTGGTTTCAGTTTTCCAAAACCAAAATGGTTTTCTAAGTGGTTTATGATTTTGCATTCTCAACAACATGTATTAGAGTTTCCATTGCTCCACATCCTTACCAACACTTGGTCTTTTAGCTTGGTTATTCTAATATAGAGAGTAGTATCTCATTGTGTTTTTAATATGCACTTCCCTAATAATGATTTTCATATGCTTATTGATTATTTCAGTATTTCTTATGGGGTGATTTATCTTTTTATTATTGATCTGTAGAAGTTCTTTGTATATTCTAAACATGAATTTTTTGTCGGATATATGTATTACAAGTATTTCTTCCTGGCCTGTGGTTAGCCTTTTTACTTTATTAATGTTGTCTTTTGATAAACAAAAGTTTTAAATTTTGATATTTAATTTGTATTTTTTCTTTTGTTATTAGTGTTGTTTGTATTCTCTTTAAGAAATCTTTGCATTCCTCAAATTCATAAATATATTCTCCTAAGTATTCTTCTAGAAAACCTTATGCATCTAGTCTTTACTTTTAGTCTATGACACATCTCATTTTTTAATTTAATTTTAATTCATTTAATTTCAAAATATTAAGGGGATACAAATGTTTTGGGTTACATGGATCACTTTTGTAATGCTTGAGTCCCAACTATAGGTGTACTTATCACCTCAATAGTATTCATTGTACCCATTAGATAGGTTTTTATCTGTCTCCTTCTCCCTTCTCCCTCCTAGTTGATTTCCACTGAGTTTTACTTCCCTCTGTGCACATGTATGATCATTGGTTAGTTCCAATTATTGGAAAGACATTCCTTTTGCCATTTCACTGTATCAATGCCTTTGTAAAAACTCAATTGACCATATTTAAAAACATTATAATTATTTCCAGTTTTCATGTTTTATAAATTATTTATTCACATTTTTATATCACTTGATTATATTCCTAAAATAGAAGACCAAAGTGAAAGTGTTGAAGAATGTAAGTGCTTTAAATGCTCATCAAATTTCCCGAGATTATTTGCTCCTGTTTGTATTCAAGCCAGCAGGAGTTGAGAATACTCATTTATCTTATCAGTAACAATATATTAGCTTAAAAATTAATGAATATTATAGGCAGAAGGGTATATCACTGTTTTAACTAATTTTCTTTGATTGTTAATGAAGATTTTTAAAATCAAAAAACTCAGAACCAGAATATTTGAATTTGTGACTCTGTTACGTACTAACCTTGTAGTATTGGGGAATTAAATTATTTGTGCTTTTATTTTTTCATCAAAAATGGGAATAATACTAGTGTCTATTTTATAGGTAGTATGTAGTAATAAAAGTATGAGAATTAAAATACATAATCCAAGTATAGTACCTACCACAATGCGTGGCATTTAGTGAGTGTTCAACATGTGTTAACCATTATTAATATTATTACATAATTACCAGGCCTTTAAATTTCTTTTGCAATTTTTGTGTCTGCTGGATAAGTAATATTTCTTGGCAACTGAGAAATATTTGAGAGATTTTACAGCAAAATGGAGATCAATCCAAGCATCTGTAAGTGACCGAACAAAAAGAAAGCAAATAAAAGTGTGAAATGAAATAAAAATCAAACTTCAGCATTTTCAAAAACTTGCCCAGAGGTGGTCTTAAAAATATTTATAAATTTCATTTGAAGCAATGCTTCTTAACCTGAAATGCTAAGCAATATTGTCAGTGTCATGCACACACATACAATCCTTTTCCTAGGAAGAAGTTCAACAATTTCTCTTAGATTTCCTAAAAGACAGTTAACTGGGGACACAGCCAAGATGGTGGACTAGAAGCAGCCGGCACATGGCACTCTCTAGGAGAGGATCAAAAACTGCAAGTAGATGCTCACTGCGTAGGGCCGTACACAGTGGCTTGTGCCTATAATCCCAGCACTTTGGGAGGCCAAACTGGAAGGATTGCTTGAGGCCAGGAGCTCAAGACCAACTTGGGCAATATAGCAAGACCCCATCTCTACAAAAATAAAAAAAATTAGCGAAATGTGGTGGCATGCACCTGTGGTCCCAGCTATTTGGGTGGCTGAGGCAGGAGGATCGCTTTAGCTCGGGTGTTTGAGGAGGCAGTGAGCTATGATGATATCACTGCAATCTAGCCCAGGTGACAGAGAGAGATTTTGTCTCAAAAAAACAAAAGAAAGAAAGAAAATTGACGTGTAACTCTTAGAGCTATTTCAACATACATAGGCTGCAGGAATAGGAAAGAAAAAGCAATGCTATGTACCAATTGTTAGCTGAATAATCATATAGACTAATTTGCCTGGAAGATCTTTATATCTCTGCTTTTCTCTTTTTGAAGTGTAAAGATGTTAAATTGAATAAAAGCTATCCATGGAATGAATGGCAAGTATTCAAAGACCTAATTCTAATTAAAACCAAGTTAAGGAAAAATGCTTGTACCTCTAGACAGATAAAATATTCCCTACTGGCTAATTTACTGTGTGTCCTGTAAATCAAAGTGCAATCTTTCTTGCCCAAGAAAAGCCGTCTGTCAAACTTATTCAAAGCTTATATCATTTTCCTTTTAGGTATGCAACAGTTAAATGGCTTGAAAATGTGAATTAAAAATGCCTTTCACATAGCAGTTGGATTATGTCAAGGATCTACCTTAATAAATACTCACTGAGCATCTTCTTTGTGCAAACCAATATATACATGGGAGATAAAGAAGTGACCGAGGCCGGGCGCGGTGGCTCACGCCCGTAATCCTAGCTCTCTGGGAGGCGGGCGGATTGTTTGAACTCAGGAGTTCGAGACCAGCCTGAGCAAGAGCGAGACCCCGTCTCTACTAAAAATACAAAGAAATTAATCGGACAACTAAAAATACATAGAAAAAATTAGCCGGGCATGGTGGCGCATGCCTGTAGTCCCAGCTACTCGGGAGGCTGAGGCAGAAGGATCACTTGAGCCCAGGAGTTTGAGGTTGCTGTGAGCTAGGCTGACGCCACGGCACTCTAGCTGGGGCAACACAGTGAGACTCTGTCTCAAAAAAAAAAAAAAAGAAGTGACTGAGATTTTTCATATTTCAGGATCCTATTATCTCTTTGGTAAAACTAGAACTAAAATAAGGCAGAGTATGATATACTGGAGTGGGTAGAGGTAAGATATCTTCCTTTCATAAGTGGAAGATGACATCTGCTCTATACTCTAGGAGAAAGAAAAATTGGAATGAAATAGCTTTAGCCTGTCTCTTTATCTTATTATTCATTTCTCACCATAAGAAAAGGAAGAACTTATCCAGTTGGTAATCTCAGAGAAATCTAGGTGTATAGGGAGGAAAAGGCCTCTCCTTTTAGAAGGCAGTGTTATCGAACTATCGTTATGCAAGATACCAGCACTGTTGGACAAAGAATGAAGGGTCTACAGGACCTTACTCTACTTTTCTTAGAAAATTCTTGTGAATCTGCAATTAATTCAAAATAAACTTTTTTTAAAAAATCAATACTATCCTCTGTATTTCTCTAAGGCTATGCAACTAGTAGAGTAGCCGGTAACTACATGTGGCTATTGAGCATTTGCGATGTCTTTTAAGTATGAAATATATACCAGATTTAGTATGACACAAGAAGGAATGCAAAATATCTCATTATAATTTTATTTTGATTGCATACTGAAATTATAATGTTTGGGGTATATTGTATAAAATATATTATTAAAATTATTTTTGTCCTTTTAAATTTTTAAGTGGCCACTAGAAAATTTAAACTTATAGTTGTGGCTTGCATTATATTTCTATTGAACAGAGATGCTTAAAATTACTTTCCTGAATGAGTTTGTAAGGGAAGCTGAAATTTTGCAATTAGCTAGATATATAAGCATCTTCTCAGTAGACAACTTTCCTCACAAGGGATGTAGATTTTGGAACGCATGGAAGGATAGGGAAGCCCTTATGTGTAAGCCATGTTTAACAATCCAAATAGAAGTGTCATTTATGAGATTTTAAGCCTCATTTATTATTAATAATTATTTATTGTAGCTTCTTTTGTCTATTTCAATGTCTAGAACGGGGACAAGAGGATAAGGGTGATTAGACTCTCTTAAACCCCTAGCATAAAGGGATGAATGAACTGCAAAGAGCATATAGAGAAGAAAGAGATAACTTTGAATCCAGGGTATATAAAGAAGACTAAACAAAATGGAATTTATGTTGAGCTATGTATATAGAAATATTCTAGGAAAAAAGTATATTAAAGACAAAGTCATGAAACCAGAGAATCTGGGAGTGGTTTGGGAGACAGCTAATTACCTTATTTGGCTAGATACTAGGATATTTGCCTGCATAGGGCATAGTGTCCCCAGGGTTGCTTAGGGTAGATTATGGAAAAACTTGAATGCAGCCCATACATTTTGGAATTATTCCATAGATAATGGGGTGGCATGAAATAATTTTGAACGAAACAGTAAGATGATTGGGACTCTGTTTTGAAATAACTGCTAGCTGTATGAAGAAAAGATTGACATAAAGAAAAGTTGGAGGCAGAGAGACCAGAGTACTCAAGAATTACTCAATAGTCTATAAAACCTGACATAAGTGGATAGGACAACCACATTAGTATCCATGATTCTTCCATTCAAATTCAGTAAATAATTGTCGAGAATATTCTCAAAGTAGCGTTGTATAAGGCAAATGGGTTACCTGTCCTCATCAAGCATGTACTCTACTGGGAAAAATAGGCATTGAACAAATATTTAAAAGTGTGTCATTCAGCATTATGAAGGTCAAATGCAAAGTATTTATGGAATATTTAACAAAGAGTCCTAAACTAACCTAGCCTTGGGAATCAGGAAATAATGTCTCAGCTGAGCCCTGAAAAATAATTGACTGTTAGTGAATCAGGGAAAAGGTAAGAGAATGTGCCAGATAAGAAAACAACAGGTACAAAGGATACGATGGGAGAAAGAGCATGATGCTTTTAAAGAACCTCAAGGAGCCCAGTATGACTAAAATGTGAGAGCAAGAGCTGGAAGAGAAGGCATGGGTGAGGGTAAGCTCATGTACAGCTTATGTCCTGATAGACTGCAGTTCCTAAGTCATGATAAAGACATGACAGAGACTGCTTTCCATATGTTGTGACGGAGATTGCAATCCACATCCTTAAAAAGACATGGGAAAGCATCAAAGGAGTTCATACGGGAGCATAAAGTGATTAGAGATTACATACAAATTAAATATTGGAATAGGAAGGTAAGTGGAGCCCACTCAGACCACATGGCTCAGAGGACTGGAGCAGAGGTATGGTAGAATGTATTAGAAATGTTGTGTGTAGAAGACAGATAAATTACAGGCTGTTAAATTTATCTATTTGCTGAATAAATGAATGAAAAATGGGTTGGAGGAGGGAAGAGAAGGGATAGAGATCTTTTAGGACTCTGTTATTGTGTTCTCAAGAGGGAGATGGAATTTTAGTAATACCAGTGTAACTAAAAAATAAATAAATAAATAAATAAAAGAGCCTAGAATTATTTAAGAAGGAACTGGAGGAGACTCAATGTTTGAATAAATAAAGGGAGGTGATTAAGAAGGAAGAGCTAAGGACAATATTCATGTTGGTATTAATAGATAATACCTTCCATGAAGAAAAAGAATAAGGAAAAATGTATAGAGAAGATTTAAAAGCACCATGCATAGCATGTAAGCCTTTTTTTTTTTTTACCGTGTTGGATTTTTTAAGGAATTTTGAGATGACTAAACCCAACCCCATCATTTTATACATGAGGAAAATGCAGAGTTAAGTGATATTGGCAAGGTCTCACAACTGGTTAGTGACGAAACTGACTAAACAGACCTCTTGAGTTCTCTATACCCCATTTCTTTTCTCTGTATCTTTGCTTCCTAAGGTGTGACCCACGGACAGTAGAGCATCTGCATGAATGGGACTCTTGCCAGAAATGCAGATCTAAGGCCCTATCCCGGATCTCTTATATCCGAGTCTGCATTTCAGCAAGATACCCACGTGATTTGTACACACATTAGAGTTTAGTCTTACTGTTCTATATCATACATCCCTATTTTGTAGGTAGAAGTCAAAAACGAAATCTACGAAAGACCATTCTTTATAGCCACAAGACAAATACATTTCTTTTTCTTTTTCTTTTATGTAACCCAGCATCATAAATCTCAATTTTGTGTTCAGTAAAAAGGACCATTCCTGATAATGCCAGGGGGCTGCTTTTACTCTTAAAAAAGAAAGGTTAAAAATCTCAGCCATTTTTTTCTGTGTCAGAGGATGTAATTGAATATAGCTGTGAGCTCAAGATACAATCAATCTGCTATTTATATCTTAAATTGATCTTAAGGATAAAGATAACACAGTTGATCTTGTAGATGTTGCTGGTTTTGTAACTCATCCTTGACACCAATCAAATTAATTCTGGACAGACATCTTGTCCCCAATTATTTGTTGTTAGAAAGAACATCCTCTTTGCTCTCAAAGGCTGTGCACACTCTCCAAATCCTCTGTTCTGCACAACAAGCCTTCAGGATATGTAACTATTTTTCGTAGAAACTGGTTTATTTGACTTCAAATCAAACTTTGCAGACTTTGCAGATGATGTTTTGGTTCATTGTTTACCCCATGCATGGGGGTAGCACAAGCTTTTGTTATCTGTTTCCATATTCTGGCTCATTAGCCAACATTTCTTCCTTTTCTTTCCTCTCATAATTTTCCTTTTGCAAAATCTAATCTAGTCATTTTCTTCTAGTGTTCCAGTCTCTTGCCTGAGAGTAGCCAGGTGTATATCAATTTGTTGCTCAGAGGTGATATTTCCATGACAAAGGAAACTTCCTAAAAACACAGCATAATCTTATTTGTCTTCTTCCCCAGAACCTGTCACAATGTATTTGGATTCTGCAAAGACTGTTGAAAATAAGTGGGGGGAAAACACACACAAACCAAGCAGTCTTAAACAATAAAGCAGATTTTTTAACTCACTAACCTAAAAAGTCCAGAATATGCTCTGATTTGGGGGAAGACTTGACACAGTGGTTCAAACCCACCAAGGTCCATCTGTCTTCTTTTGGCAGCAAAATGGCTTTAGTGGTTCCAGGCTCCACAGCTTCATATCAAATCATCGAGGAAAGAAAGAAACTCTCTTCTAGTTGTGTATGTGGAAGAGAAGGGAAAATCCTATTTCCAAGAGGCCAAATAGATTCTTCTTATTTTTAATTGGTTATGATATGCTTTTCCTTGAATCAATATTGATGTCCATGGAGATAGTCTATGTTGATTGACATAAGCTAACCCAGGATACTCTTGAAGTCGGGGAATGGTGGTGGAGCCCACCCATGCCACCTTATTATGTGTACCAAAGAGGATATGTGTACTAAAGAAAAAATTTAAAGTTTTGATAAGGAGAAGAACAGCAAAATAAAGATTTCCACTTGTTGAATAAATGAATGAATGAATAATTGAATTGGATTCGTATTGACTTTA
The DNA here is from genome assembly GCF_000956105.1 of Propithecus coquereli. Classification (NCBI taxonomy): domain Eukaryota; kingdom Metazoa; phylum Chordata; class Mammalia; order Primates; family Indriidae; genus Propithecus; species Propithecus coquereli. The sequence goes on along the minus strand of NW_012147190.1, from coordinate 2,659,822 downwards.
TAGTCCTTAAAACAGAACCAAGTCTTAAAATGTAGTCTAAGAATGGTAAAAATTATTTCTTGGATAATTTCCAAGAGGAAAGAAATATATCAAAATCTTCATATCATTACAAGAAAAGGTTATCGATGTTTCCTCAAACCAATTCATCTGTTCCTGGTCTCTGTTCTCCTCTATATGCGAGATTAGATTTGTGGTCCTTCCTCTTTGTTGCCATTTTTCTTTTAGTCAGATACTGCTTAAAGTATGCTGTTATTTACAGTGTTCAAATCAGCTTTTTGTTTAGCTGCAAAATATATCTTTTATACCATTCTCACAAATGTGTATATCACAACTTGAATATGAAGCTGAGTCCTCTTGAAGTATAGAACAGAAGTCTGGCTTGTTTTTATTTTATTTGTTTTTCTTCTAATTATCTGCTGTTTCAGTGACAGTTGTCAACCACAGTAAATATATTCTTAGCATGGATATAAATGTCTTAAATGTCCGTATATGAAGTTTCATACCCTGCTTCATTCTTGGACCAATCCCAATGAACTATGAAAATCCAATTTAAAAAATTACTATGGCATAACTAACTATGTTCAATGTGACAGCACCAACACACTTTAGATATTTTTGGAGTTGTGGAATTGGTCATATACTCCAAAGCTATGTTAAATATTTTGACAGAGGATGGTAGATACAGTCTACTTAAGACAACCACATTAGTTTTTTCTCCTCTCCTGGTTTAGCCTCCATATATTGAAATATAATTTGCTTTGCTGTAAAAGAGAATTGTTAGATTTTACAGACTATCCTATGGTCCTAAGAGATTATAGTTTAGAGATGGATTTGGATTCAAATCTCACTTCTGCCACTTACTTGCTGTGAGGATGTAGGCAAGTTGCCTAGCCTTGCTAATTGCAATTTCTCTAAGAATTAAGTTAGCTAATTCAGGAAGAGCACTTAGTATAAACCTGAAACATGGTAGGCACTCAGTAAATGTTATTATTAACCCTTACGTTCTCAGACATTCATCCCAAACCCTTCCTAGAGTCAGTGTACTTCATCTATATGGATGGGGATAAGGATGGGTAGACATACTTAGAAATATATTTGGTTATTATAGAGTAAGTGTTTTGAGAAAAGCAATTTTAGGGTAGAAAATTAGAATTAATACCTTTTTAATAAATCTGCCTGAAAAATACCTGACGTTATGTATCATATCTATACTACAAGCCTGAATTAGCCACATACTTTTATAAATACTTACTAGAAAGCAGCCACACCCACCCCATTCATTTACATTGCTATCCTGGATTGTTTTCATGCTACAAAGGTAAAGTTGAGCAGTTGCAACAGAGACCATCTGACTTGCAAAGCCTAAATATTTAAAATTTGTCTCTTTCCAGAAAAAGTTTTCCAACCTCTGAGTTAGAATATCACTTAAGATCATTAAAAGGGGCTCTAGATGTAGTCAATAGATTGGTACAAATTACCTTCAAGATCCATTTCAACCATCTTCTGATACCATAAAAATATCTCAATATGATTTGTGGGAGACACAACCTAAAAGACAAAATACATTTATTTCATTTAGACTTTTTTATAGCCATGTGTAATAACACTCTGAGTTCCCTGAAAGTAGAGCTAGAGACAAGCCTTTGTGTCCAGGTAGTTTATTTGGGAAGCGATACTAGGAAATAGCAGTGGGCAATCGGAAAGTTTGAAATAGGGCATGAGGAAAGGATATTATGGAACTGATCACTGCTGTGAGCAACAGAAGCTCAATCCTTAAGGATTCTCTGAAGAGCTGTGTAAAATGCAACTAAAATGTCCATTTGAGGCTGGAAGAAGGGAGCATTTATCCATCAGCTTTGATCTTCCATCGTGCAAGCCCCTCATGGGGTGTTAACTAGGTTAACATTTCTAGATTTGTACATTGACCCATGCCAAGAGGATTTCCACACATTTTTCTCAACTCAGCCACACAGAAGGTCCAGGCTCAGAAAGTGAAAGACACGATATGGCTGCAGGAGGTGAGTGAGGTGCTATCAGGCTGCCCCAACATGAAGCAAGTTGCCTAGCAACGGCTGGAGTAGAAGGTCAAGAGGATATGAGGCAGGACAAAGGAGGTGTCCCACATAGTACCTGATATTCATCCAGTGCTCAGTGTGTGTAAATCACTGGGTGCGAAATGCTTTCCCTTCCTTATCCCATTAACTCTGATATCAACACAATGAGCTGATAGGTTTCCATTAACCATTGTTTATGGTTAAAGAAATTAATGAGGAAACTTAAGTTAAGGACACTAAATAGATAATAATTTCCATAATAGCAGTTAATATTCATTTCATGCAATTTTATAAGATAATAGTTAATTCTGTAATTCCTGTACTCAATTGACTCAATTCCCACAAGAAATATTCCAGGTGGGTAAAATTGCTACCTATATTACATGGATGAGTATCCTGAGGTTTGGAGAGATTAAGAAACTTGCCTTAAGACACAGCTAGTAAATGGCAGAGTTTAGTTGAGACTCAAACTCAGATTTCCAAGAATTCATGCTCTTAAACATTTTCCTAATCTGCCTTTTAAAACCTTTACAATTTCCTCTTGGCCAAACACAAATCTATCACTGAATACATTTTCTGTGAGCATGTTAATGATCCCTATGCTACGGCTAGGCTGTGCATTCAGTCTAGGCCAGTCAATAAAAAGACTGAAAACCCCAATATGTTTATCATTTAATCAGTTATTTTAATCACTTGTTATTGATTAGATGACTGGAGAATAATGTACATCCAAACTAAATTATAATCAATGAATATGCTGGAGTCTCTATTGGTCCTTGTGGGCTTTTAGACTTTCATTATTTAGCTTCTAAGTGTTAGAAAAATGATTCAAGTCTGTGAATAGTATTTAAAAGCACATTAATACATTGGAAAATGATTTTCATGGCACAGAGTATTGTAGCTTTACATATGATGAGGAGCAAAAGGCAGTGTCCCAGGATGGAAAGATAAATTAGGTCTTACAATGGCCCAGAGCAATGAGAATAGTCCTGAATCTAGAGTCAGAATTTATGAATTCAAGGTCCAGCCCTGCCCCATCTGGGGTCCCAGACAAGTCCTTTAATCCCTCCAAGACAGTTTGCAGATTTTCAAGATGAGATACAGTATACCTGACTATTATAAAGGTTCAGATGAAATAATATACTCGAGAACACTCAGTAAACCTTAAGTATGATATAAATGTAAAGGGTACCTTTTGGTATCTTTGAATACAATCAGCAGATTGTGCTTTCAAAGGTAATGTACCTACAAGAATAAATTCAAAAGCTGCAAAGCACTGAGGTTTACAAACTGCCAGGCAATCTGTCAAGACTGGATAATTACGGTTACTATTTATATTTCAATGGGACACTAATTGATGGACTTGGTTCTTGAGAACATTAGCATTTTTTCTTTTTCTTTTTTATTGTGGTAAAAAACGCATAACATAAAAATCTATCATCTTAACCATTTTTAAGTGTATAGTTCAGTAGAGTCAAGTATATTCATATTGTTGTAAATCAGACGTCCGGAACATTTTCATTTTGCAAATCTGAACCACTATGCCTGTTAAATAACTCTTCCTCCCACTCTCAGTCCCTAGTAATCACCATTCTACTTTCTCTTTTTATACATTGCTGACCTGTATGGGATGCTTACCAAGTGCCAAACATTTTCTATTCTTCCCCATATTATCGAGAAATCTACCTTCTGCTTACTAAATGCACAAAGATGCCGTAAAAGAATTGATTTTATTAGTTTTTTTCTTTTCTATACTTACAAAGTCATTCAAAACGATGTGGGTGATATTTTTCCTCCTATTTCTGGGTAAAATGTTATACTAAATGGTTCTAGAACTTCAATCTTCTGCATTTGGATTTAGATTTATCAACGGCCTGTGTAAATGGGAAGGAGAGTCAAAACATGCCTAGAGAACAGGAATGCCCACATCCTGCCAGAGGACCAACTGACGGGTGGGGTTGGACTTCAAGAATCTCCTCTGAGAAGCTTAGGCTTTCTTTATCCCTAACTCTGAAGTTTCAAAGGAAATGTTTCTTCCTGCCAAAAATCCAGGACAGAGAAGAAATGACCTGCTTGTTCTCCATCTCAGAGCAAAAGAGCCCACAGGGAAGTGGCATTGGTTAAAATAAACTTTATGTGATGTTTTTGCAGGAAAGCACATGCTGACTCTGACATTGCTCCTGATCGTGATTCTTTGGTCAAATTCTCCTTGTATCTTCCTTAGTTGGTGATTTAATTTCTCCTTTCCTTTCTAGGATCTTTCACAAGCTTCCTGGCCTCCTTCATTTTACATTCTACCAGGTTTGGAATAGAGACCTTGGGTGATATTTTCTTCCAGTTCAATCACAGGGCTGAGTTACAAACAGGCCAGACTATTTCTAGTCTCTCAAATTCAACACACAAATACATATACATGCACACACATTGTGTAAGACACAACTGGCAACATGTGGACAGACTCTGACTTACAGATATGTTTTATTATTGCTACTATGGTAAGAACACAACATGAGATCTATCCTCTTAACCAATTTTTAAGTGTACAATATGGTATTGCTAACTATAGGGACAGTGTTGTACAGCAGATCTCTAGAACGTATTTATCTTGTAAAACTGAGCCTTTATACCCATTGAACAGCAACTCCCCATTTCTCCATCCTCCCAGTCCCTGATGACCACAATTCTACCCTCTGATTCTGTGAGTTTAACTATTTTAGATACTTCATACAAGTGCAGCCATGCAGTGTTTGTCCTTCTGTGACTGGTTCATTTCATTTACTATGATGTCCTAAAGGTTCATCCACTTGTCAGATTGCAGGATTTCCTTCTTTCACAACTATCATATAATCCAGCAAGACCACTTCCATGTATTTATCTAAAAGAATTGACATCAGGATCTCAAAGAGATATCAGCAGTCCAGCATTCATTGCAGCACTATTCAAACTAGCCAAGATGCAGAAACAACCTCAATGTCCAACAACAGATGAATGGATAAAGAAAATATGGTACACACGATGGAATATTATTCAGTTTTAAAATAGATGTGTGTGGAGCCTTTTTTTAATTGGTACAGAGGTTGGGGTTTTATTTTTTTGTTTTTACTTTGAATTAATCTTCCAACATTTAAAAAATTGAATATTTTACACATACACAAAGTGAGATTTCTGCCTTCTCTTGGAATGTCTGTAGCTTTATAACACTAATCCACATTCTAATATGGTGATAGCCCATGAGAGCTGAGAAGGAGCTGCCATTTTAGACTACATTAGTGCTCTTTAATATATGACCAGCTCCTCTGGTCTGTTTTCTGTTATAATTCCTGGCTGGCCCCAGGAATATGAAAGTTTGATATCTTTTAATTAGTAAACCTTATTTTTACCTCCAGAAACTATGTGTCCCTTTGTCTGAGTCATCAGCCCCCAAGAAGAAAGCGGAGTCAGTTACAATCTCTGCCTATCCCTTGCCAGTGACGAAAGCTTTTTTTACGTTACTTAGGCTGACTTAGTCCTTTGATTAAATATGAGAACATAGAATGTAGTAGAATACAAGTTTCATGAGAACAAGGACATTTGTTTTCTTCTGGATCTGCAGTGCCTAAAATAGTGTCTACACACAGTAGGTGACCAATGAACATTTGTTGAATGAGTAAATAAACTGAATTCATATGATATGCAGAGGTCTTCAACTTCTTAAGGTAGAAGAGGGATATTCTGCTTAGTTTTGTTTGAAAATCATTCTAAATCTTTACTTTCATTTGTGACTGAGATCCTATATGTTGGCCAAAGAGTAAAACCAAAGGTCTATATCATTTGATTGCTATATAGAGAAAATTAGTAGTTAAAGTAATGGGGAGTTAAACTGCTTAAGTTCAAATTCTAGTTCACCACCGATAGCTGTGTGACCTTATTATACTCTCAATATGTCTAGATCTAGATATATAGATACACACACACACACACACACACACACACACACAGTGGTACTTACCTCATAGAGGCGTGAGTTAAATGAGATAATCTATGTAAAGCATTTTAGCAGAGTATTCAACACATAGTACATGCTTGATAAATGCTAAATGTTAATGTTGCCATACCTTGAAGCTCATTTTAGAATAGAGGGTAGTAAATCATTTTATCTGGAGCAGAGAATTCATATAGATTAGTAGTGGAGTGGGGAAGAGAGAGTGCTAGAGCTAAGTAGAGAGCCAGAATTCAGTATTCTAGACAGTGAGAGTTATGCAATGTGCTGAAACAGGAAAATGGTTTACTGCGCCCCCGACCCCCCAACACACAAACACTATGGACTAGAAGGATTAACCTGGGAGTAGCAGAGAGTGAGCTGAATTAAAGGCAGGTCCTACCTGTGGTCTCTCTATGTACTTAAAAATGTAGATTCTGGGTTTCCTTTTGCTTGTACTTTGTCATGTATGTAGAAATTTTTCTAATTTTCTTTAGTTTGAGAAGTTTGATTTAGTTCTAAAAGGTTAATTAGTTCCCAAATTTGTAAATTAGGCAAAGCCAGGGGCTCTGGCTCCTTCCCTCCGAGTCAGGACAATCTGCATCAGCACTTCTGAGCATAATACACCAATCAAGGAAAGAAATTTCACCCATTCACTTTGCTCTCTCTATGGTACTTAAGCCTTTCAAAATAACAGGCCCTTGTGACCAAGAGGTCATCTGGAAAACTATCTTGGGAGCTCTTCAAAGTCAGCTTTCTCAGCACCTTTCTTTATGACTCAGTGAGTAGTGGAAAAGCAAAGAACACATTGTTTCGAGATCATTTTCAAGCACTGTTCTACTTGGTATCTCTCCATCCATGGATGAAAAATTCAGTTAGGTTCTATTTTTTTTTTTTTGGTTGTTTCTCTGGAACTAATAAAAAGTATTTCCTAGAATGGAAAACTATTAAACTGGAGGCATCTTAGAGTTCCTTCCAGCCAAATACCCAAAGAAGAAAACCTCTTAATAAATAGCATCCTGAGAAGTGATCTGGTTTTGTGAAGAAAAAGGAGTTAATTCAATTTTACATCCAGATCGTTAGTCCTTCATTCATACATATATGTATCCATCAATCCAACAAATGTATGTATTGACTATCTAGTTTATTCCTGGTCCTATCTATATGATGTGGAACAATATGATGTCCCAGTTGACAGGAAATCTATGCAAACCCATTTTGTATATATTAATATCATACGTCAGTCCATGACTGATGCCTTTTGTAGGCTGTATAGAATAATAATTAACAGTTTAAATTCTGGAGACTTACAGACCTGGGGTAGAATCCCATACTAGCTATCTGGTCTTGGGCAAATTTCTTAATTTCTCTAAGCTGTAGCTATTTTACCAGCAAACGGGAAACAGTAATAGTATCTATATCACATATTGTTGAAAAGATTAAATGAAAGAATGCATGTCGAGTGATTACCATTATAGTAGGGACATAAGTGGTCAACAAATGTTAGATATTATGACAAAAGCCCTGCCTATTGCAAAGATACACTAATCATTGATTCTCACTTTTCAGAATAGCTCATTCCAGTAATAGATTCTATCCTTGCTTCGCTTATCACGTATCTGTAGATATTTTGAACATACCTGGCCATGAATTAACAAATAATAAAGAAAGAAAGAAAAAAGAAGGAAAGAAGGAAGGAAGGAAGGAAGGAAAAATGAATACCCCATGTTTTTAAAATAGGTGTGGAAGTAATAGATCCAATCTGTAAACCTGAATTCATCAATATTATCAAACTGCCATGAAAGTGTGAGCTAAAATACTGAAAAGATTGATTGCTTTAAGAGATTTCCATTTTTGATTTGGGATGGATAGTGATAATAATCAAATTAAAGAAACTACGTAACATCTAATCAATTAGGCATCAGTAGTCATTAAAAAGATAAAAATTAATTGTCTGGCTCTAAATAATATTTATTATTCTCAAAATGTTGGTCAGTGAAAATGATTTTATTCTAATTCAAAAACCAAACAGTCAAGAAGCACTAGAATGAGAGAATAATTTACACAAACCTTTAACTTACAAATTTCTAAGTTGTCTTTGGACATCTAATCAGAATTAATGGCATATAAGATTTTTTTACTGTTATGTTAATAAATGCTTCGCTTTTCTTTCTGAAGATTTATTTTTCTTTCTTTTAATACCCAAGGGAAATGACTAGCTTTAGAGAGAGCTAAAGAAGTGGCCACTTATACTGTATGATTTTGGAGGCCAAAGAGGTTCTACATATATAATATTTCTCTTCTGCTTACCTGAAATTCCAATCAGTTCCTTTAATTAGTATTTGAAACTCAAATATTCATGGAAAAGGTAGGCATTCAAGCTATTATCAAGTGTTTATTATTCTGATGTGAATAAATTTATTTATTTAGCCTGATTGTATGGGAATATATTTATTATTCTCATTGACCAAGAATCAAGCAGTACTGAGGACTGGAAAGAACAATTGAAAATCTCAGTCCTCTTCCCTGCAAAAAATAGCCCATTCTCAAAGTTTCATACACAAACTTAAATACATGCACATATATTTTTACATAAATGTGACCATATTATACATACTGTTCTTCCATGTGTTTTTTTCACAAACAATCTATTTTGATGATCCTTCTGTGTTTGTGTGTGTAGGGCCTCTCTTTATTTTATTCATACATAAAATAGTAGTGATGATTTATTCAACCTCTCTCCTCAATAGTGAACATCAGATTATTTCCAATTACTTACTATTTCAAAGAGTGCTGAAATTAATGTTCTTATGTATATGTGTCTTTGTGTATATGGATGATATTTTCATTAAGATAAATTTATATACTCCAAACATAAGATTGCAATAATAATACTGAAATAATAATATAATAATAATTTAAAATTTGATAGATTATGTCAAATCCCCTTCCAAAACATTTTATCAATTTAGAATCTCATTTTGTTTGTTAGAAATTCTGCAAGTAACAAAAAATGCTAATTAAAAATAGTCTAAATAAATAGGGTTTATTTTTCTCACAAAATAGTAGATCTGGAGTAGCAGCTACTGGTATTTGTTCAATGGCCTAAAAATATCATAGCTGCATATCTATGAGTTCTTTGGCCTTTCTCTTATGACAACAAGGTGACAGCCATTGTTCTGGGCATCATGTGTACATTCAAAACATAATGAAGCAGAGAAGGGAGTTACCTACTACAGCTCTTCCTTCTTATCAGTAAATACTCACTTTCTTATATACCTCCACAGTATATTTACTGTTTATTAGACCTCCACAGTATGTTTATTGATTAGAAAGATATCACACGACCACCACGGCTGCAAAGAGAGCTGGGAAAATGAGTATTTATATTTCTAGTCTCTAAAGTTGAAGCAAGCAAAGGAGAAAATGGTGGGAAATGGGTATGAGTTAGCAAAATACCAGTGTTTTTTAGGCCCATAAAAGTATCTGAAAATGCCCCTTTTATGGCATTCTTGCCAACATTAGAAAGCTCAAGCTTTCTTACCAGTCTTATGACTTACAAAAAGATATATCTGTTTGTTAAAATTTTATTTACCTGGTAATCTATGAAGTTCAGCATCTTTTTAATTTTAAAAAAAATTTGGTCATTTGTAATTCTCTTGTAAATTGGATGAATTTCCAATTTATATCAGTTATTCACGAATTGTTTGTCTTAGTATATTTAGGAGTAGGTCTACACAGAGAGATATAACATAGAAGTGTTAAGTCCCTGAGTTAAGAGAAAAGGATAACTAAACAGGAAGAATTGTGAACTGGAAGGCAGGACTCTGAATGTAAACCTCAAGAATTCCTTAGTTTTTTTTTTTTTTTTTTTTTTTAAGAGCTGTCATTACATTGAAGAAAAAATTACTTTTCCTGGCAACCCTACAACCTGAGAGGAAGTGCATAGATACAGTAATGTTCCAAGATCCTTTGATAAAACCAAGACCAAGGTCAGGAATTCCATACTTGATTGATCCTCAGAATTACTCAATGTTACTGGTCCCCAATTCTGAAGCTTATGATTCAGAAGATCTTTAGTGGGCTTGAGGATCTGTATTGTTTGGATTTTCTCTGGTGTTTGTTTGTTTGTTTGTTTCCCTAGCAAATGTTTAGCAGCCATCATCAGGTGAGTACAAGTGAATCATCAGCCTAGATGGAGCTGGGTTCTCTCCATGGTGCTGAAAGCAAATATCCATAAAAAACAAATGCAGGAAAGCTAATTCCAACATAATTGACCCTCAGAAGTAAGTACTGGCTGGACACGGTGGCTCACTCCTGTAATCCTAGCACTCTGGAAAGCTGAGGCGGGAGGATCTCTTGAGGTCGGGAAATCAAGACCAGCCTGAGCAAGAGCAAGACCCCATCTCTACTAAAAATACAAAAATTAGCTGGGCGCGGTGGCACATGCCTGTAGTCCCAGCTACTCAGGAGGCTGAGGCAGGAGGATTGCTTGAGCCCAGGAGTTTGAGGTTGCAGTGAACTATTATGAGGCCATTGCACTCTAGCCAGGGCGACAGAGCAAGAATCTGTCTCAAAAATAAAAAAAAGGAAATACTTGTGTTTTAATCAAAAGAATCAATAAATTAGAAGCAGATAAATTAAGAGTGTATGTTTTATAGATTTTTCAAGTATTAGTGAGCAAAATATATGAATTAAATATTACTATCTATTTAGAATAAATTTTAATTAGATATCTGGTATAACTGAATCTCCAGTGCAATTTGCCTGTTTTCATAAATATAATTTAGACTTTATGTATTACCTTGAGGGAAAGTCTGAGTGATGCTGGAAAAAAAATAGAAAATTCGTAAATCTATCTTTGAAAAAATTTAATGGTAATATTAAGGGATTTACATACCTAATCTTCCTTACTTCTTATCTCATACTTTATAATAAAAATCAACCTTCCCAAATTACCTAAGAGCTCCAGGTGGGAGAATATCTATGAAATTACAATAATTGTCTTAGTCCAAAAGTGGGCAGAAGTTAAAGGTGTAGACTCTGGAACAAGAATGCTTAAGTTGGAACTCCAACTCCACTAGTTACTATCTATGTGACCTCAGATAAAGCTATTATCCTCTCTGCATCTCAGTTTCCTTTTATGTAAAGTGGGACTAGTAACAGTGTATATCATAGACAGTAACTGCATATTAAATGAATTCATACATATAAACATATCTATGCCTGTTATATAATAAGTGTTCAAAAATTTCAGCCATTAACTACAGCATGTTTACTACTAAACACCACAGATAACCTTGGCAAATTATTAAACTCATGTTTTTACATGCCATCCCTGTATGTAACATGAAAAAAACCACACAGGATATGTCTCAACTGTAGTACAATTTTTATAATTTTTGAAACTAGAATATAGGTATATAAAGCAGAGAAATTCTCTAATATTTAGTGCTAATGCTTATCATAATGCTTCTATGAGTTATCTATTACTGTAAAAAAAACTATCCTAAAGCTTTGTGACCTAAAACAAGTAAAAATTATTATTTCTCAAGATTCTGGGTATTAATTGGGAAGTCCTGCTGATCTCACCTGGGTTTACTCAGGAAGCCAGTCCGCTGTAGAATCAGCCAAGGGCTGGACTCAGCTGAGATTTTTCACCATGTGGACTTTTATCCTAGCCTTGCTGCTTTCCTTGAATGATGATCTCAGGAAAGCCTTCTAAGATGGTAAAAACCAAAAGCTGCAAGTCTTCATATGACCCCGCTTCGGAAGTCATCCACATATTCTATTGGTCAGAGCAAGTAACAAGACCAGCTATGTGTAAGAATTGGGAAAACTAGTCTGCACTTCTTGATGGGACTAACTCAAAAGTCACATTGCAAAGCATGGGAGGAATTGATGCATCCACGTTTGAAACAATCTACCTCACACTTCAATGTCTCTTTTTATTGTAAATGAGTGAAATGGAAAAGAGAAGTTTTGGTTTGGTCTGTTCCTTTTTTGTGTATTATAAGCTTTATTTATTTTGATCCTGTGATTTTTTTGTGAAGAGATACATTAGATGTAAGTTTACAGATGAGGAAACTGAGGTATAGAGAGGTTAACCTATTACTGCCCCTCACCACTTACTGGAAAATTCCCTGTTATATATCTCCGTCCTAAACTGTTGGGCAGCACAGTGAGAGATTTTGAGTTGTTTAGGAGAGAGGTGACCAAAAACGGGTATTAGATGAATAAGGCAGCAAGAGCAGACAAATAAGAAAATAATCTGCCCATTTCAAGATTTTTCTAGAATCCGCCTTTTTGTATTACTGAGAGGGAGGAAATTAGGCATCTACTGTAACACAGAGAATACACTTTTGCGGACCAAAACTAATGTGTCAATATAGCAAAATTTACTGAGTAACTTGTTCAATATAAGTGATCGACAAACACTCATCTGCCAGTGTCCTGACTTTGAAAAGATTGAGCACACAAATAGTAAATATATATTTATATGTAGTAAATAGTGTGTACATATATATATACATAAATACTGTGTATATATAATAAACACAATGTGCGTGTGTATAGTAGATATAGTATATATGTATAACGTCATTTTTAGATAAATCAGGTGGATATACTTTGGATGATAGACCTCATAGTCCAGGAATGTAAACATAAGAAGGATTGGCTTGGCTTGTGCAATGCATCTTCACTGGATGAATTCACTCTCTCCACCCACCATGCATTTCCCCACCTTACCATTCCTCACCTCCACAATAAATTAACTTTCATGACCTGACACTATTCAATTTATCAAACTAGAAAATAACTACATAAGCAAAAGGTCTCTCCTCAAAAAGACAAAATAATTTATTAGAAATGTGAGTCATAAAACCATTAGTATCAGCCTCAAAGATCTGAAGGCATAAGGCTTGTAAGAAAATTCAGAAAGATTAGATTTTTGTTTATAAAAATTTCATTTCCTAAATGAGAATGGTCTTTTCTCAGAACATACTGGCTCTCACAGACTCAGATACTGAAACAAGTCCATCTGCGGTGAGGGGCACAGAGACCTTAGCTGCTCACAAATGGTAATGACACCTATTTCCACAGAAGGTCTTTGCTGTGGAGTCAAATGAATACGCTGTTGAGAAGAAAAAATGGTTTAGTTTCAGTTATTAAAATAGCTTATTGACCACACCAAATGCAGTGATTAGGATATAGTCCTCCATATCACATGGGCAGGGCAGAATGCAAATCTTTTATTTGCTACTTCAACGAGGGGACTTAGTGACAGAAATTTTGGGTCCTGTCAGAGAGGCCAGAGTGATGTCTGAAAGGGAGAGTTCATAAAATCCCCTGCTCTGATATTGTTGGGGACCACAATCACGTTGAACAATAGATACCCCAATACCACAGGGGCTGAATTATTCCAATTATTAGGCAGTGGAAGCAAATTAATGGAAACCACATTGAAAAAGAAAGATAATTTATTCTCAGTCACAGGAAATTTCTAGTGTCTCTTGGGAGTAGAATTACTTAGGAAAACACATGAAATGGAATATGATAGCTTTGTGACATAAGTTTAATTTATGCCTACAATTTAATTCAGTTGACTGATAGCCACGCTTATTCAGTCAGCAGGGCACACAACGGCTTAAATGGCAATTGGTCAATTTTTGCACATCACCCTTGTTCAAAACAAGACCCTATTTGGAGTCTCTAAGTCTCCCTTTTACAACTCACCAAACTTATTTGGTGCTACATTTTGTGGATGCAATTAACTAGCATTAGAAAACCCTGATTAAAACATTATGATTAATTCAAGCACATTCATTTCCACATCATCAGTTCTGTTCATTTGAATCTGTGCTCATTGCATCTTTTTAGCCACTGTTTCTTTATTTAAATAAAAAATCAAAATATGGTCTCTATGCCAGTAGCAGAGAGGGAGAAAACTGGGGTACTGTGGGGTTGTGTTTTGATCTATTTGTAGGTTCTTCAATAGCTGGTGGTCTATAAATTTATTTATGCTAAAAACATTTTTAGACTTGAATTTTATATCCAATGTGGATTTCAAAAGAACTTCAAGCAGTACATTTCTCCTTCATTTAAGTGTCAAGTATCAAAATTGTATTTGATGTCCAAGGAACTTGTAAGATCTCTATTTTCCTTTGAGGAAGGAAGGTCATAATTTTCCACTATCAAAAAGGACTTAAAGTCCCAATTTCTATATTTTCTTCATAAGTGCTCTCTCTTCCACTTTGACTGCTCTACTCTCTAACTTCTTTTCCATTTCTGAATGGTTTCTCTGTTCCAAGACTTCTTGGATTTCTTCATTAAAATTGTCCTGTACCCGCACATTGCATCTATCCCTGATGAAGAAGAGAAATTTATCTGCTGGGTAAAACAGCAAAGATTTAACTGAAAACAGAATTGATGAGCTGACTTGAGGGAGATAAAGTATTCAGAGAATGAGCTCACCCACTAATAAATGTGTAGGAATAGGGAAATATCAGCCACGCTTTCTCATATATATTAATCCCTTACAGGTTTTTCTATTTCAGTGTGCCCCAATGAGCCACATTTAGGTTGGCAGTTGTTTGCTCTATTCTTTGAAATTATGGCATTTTGAGAAGGCAGTAATTGACAATGCCATGAAGACTATGCTCAGGGCATTTTTAACATTGCAAAAAATTATTCACTCAGAATATATTTCTCCTGATATTACCATTAACTCCTTCCTTCTATCAAGAAGATCTGAAATGATTAAGGGACACAATTACACCAGAGAAATGACTGACTTGAAAACTGCTTCAGTCATGATCACTTACCTTCCATTTTGAAAAATTTTGTGAGTAAATAACATAATTATTATATCATGTTGGCATCGTGTAATTTCTGCTATTCCCAGAAATCAAAACAACCATGAAAGGAAAACAGGTCAACACTATCAAAAGCATAAAACTCAATAGGATAATACATCTGAAAGTGACTTCGTGAGAGGAAATTCAGAGATATGCTTCAACAAAGGCATGGGCAGTAGGAGCTTGTCTAGTGCAGGCATGGGGGGCAGGGGTCCTCAAAAGAGTTTAATCATGTAAATGTCTACTGTCAAATAAAAGTTATTTTCCATAATTCATACACCAATATTTTTTATGCCACAGCACACTTTCAGTGGATGATAACTACATGGTGAAATTTTAAGGTGTTCCAGATAAGCTTGTAAGGCTATAATGTCCTGAATCACCTCTGTTTGGGCTTTTGAAAAAAGTGCAAACATTTTTATCAGGTTAAGGCACAACACATTTTTATTAGGTTAAGGCACATTATCAAAGAGGAAATGTTATTACATAATTTTATTTTATACTATTATAACATGTAGCATATACTATATATATGAGCTACCTAGAATATATACATGAGATTAATCAATTATTATCCACTCTCATGTAGGAATGAGTTTGTGGAAGGGAGAACATTGGACTAGAAGATAGACAATTAAAATATGAGTCCAAATCGTAACTCCTAACTCTTCCAACAGCCTTGAATTAACATAATTATTCTTTCTGAATATCAACAACTCCATTTGGAAAATGGAGATGTAAAATATAGATGTTGAGTCTCCATAAGTACTGTTGTGGAGATCTAATGAGATAATGGCTGAGGGTGAATTTTCTAAAAGTGCAGAATGGTTTCATCTTAGATGAGGGTTAGGTTCTAAAGTTGGTACATGAAATGAAAATCAGTTAAAGTCAAAATTACCTGTGGAAAAAAAAATTGTTTAAATCTCCTTTAAAGCATAGGATTTATGGTAGGGTTGCCAAACTTCACACATATAAACATATTGAGAAAATATTTGTTGTTTATCTACAATTCAGATTTAACAGGGTGTCATCATTCATTTGGGCTACGATAATAAAATACAAAAAGTGGGTGGTTTAGAAACAACAGAAATTTATTTCTCACAGCTCTGGAGCCTGGGAAGTCCAAGGTCAAGGCACCAGCACATTTGGTATCCGGCGAGGGCTGTCTTCTGGCTGTAACCTCACATGGTGGGAAAGAGGCTAGGCAGATCATGGGGCCTCTTTTATGACAACATTAATCCTATTCATGAGGCCTCAGCCCTTATCTAATTACTTTCCAAAAGCCTCCCTAATACCATGACATTGGTGATTAGGTCTTCAACATATACGTTTTGGGGGGCTCAAACCTTCATTACAGTGCTGGACATCCTGTATTTTATCTAGCAACTTTAATTTGTGGCTACTTCATGCACCATGAGAGAGCTAATATGAGCACCTCTCAGTAAGTCCAATACAGTCTGCTTTTTCTCCACTCTTAGAATAGATCTATGTTTCTTCACTTAAGAACTAGGAGGAGAAAATTGGCTTACGATCCGGACTGTGTGAAGGATTTGCACCTTTGGACAGCAGACGGACTCACATTTAGTGAGGTGAGGGTTTATAGGCAAAGAGACACACAGCACCTGGGAGAAAGAAGAGCAGATGTATTTCTTCCTTCTCCTGTCCACTTTAGGTCATACTTAATGAATGGAAGGGAAAAATTAACTACAGTTTTTGTTTTTGCTGTTTGTCTTGGTAAGTGTGTACAAGTAATATAAGTTAATGTACAACATAAGGGTTATATGAATGTCATAAAATATCAGAAAATATTACTATGGTGACTACTAATCAAAACTCTATGTGTAAACTCTGAAAGAAAAGAGAAACTTTGCTTTTAAACTAAAGACACATCTTGGTGATCTTTGGTCAATCTTGAAAGCCAATAATACCACATCCAATAGTTTTCACTTCAACCAAGTCACAATTACTGTTTGAAACCTTACTAGCTCTGAACTTCAAGAGTTTGCAGCGAATGCTCCAGGATGAGCATGAAGATCTTTGCACACCTTCTTATCACACATCAGAAACTTGGAAAAAAAATATCGGGCACACACGTTCATTATCCTGACAGCCTGCCGTCAAAAATGAATCCTTCACATAGAATTTTAATACATGTACTACGGAGATTACAAAACATCTCCCCTTCACTATCCAGATAACAAATTTTCAGATAATCTATTGTAATCCACAAATAAGATAGAAAGAAATTTATTTATTTAAAATTGACAAAAATTATATGTATTTATGGTTTACAACATGATGTTTTGATATGCATACATTATAGAATGGCCAAATCTAGTTATAAGATATCTTTATAAGAAAGTGCATTGCTATTGTTGCTTGTTTAAAAAAAAATTCCCTGTCTTTTGAAACCAAATTACTGCAATTAAGGACTCATCAAGCATGGATAAAATGTTACTAAAATTATTAATAGTATAGCTGTAAAAGAATATGGTACCCCTAATTGTTATATTTGCTTTAAAAAAATCTCATTTACTTTATTTAAAGTTCGAAATATTTATTATACATTGTTTTTAAAACCTAGTTCATGCAACTTACCAAAATAGTCAATGTGTGTCTATGTCAGTTTTCTCCTTTATTTGATTCTATTTACTTTAGCACATTTGGTCTATTGTCAAAATATCCACATTGGCTACAGTGGTTTCCACGTAGGTGAAATCCTAACAGTTGAGAAACTACCACAGTCTGAAACGCGCACTTCACTTCTCTGGGGCTTCTACATCTGTAAAAAGGGGCAGGAGAGAACATGTGAGACTGTTTCCTAAGTTTTCTCCAATTTCTAACATTCTTTAAAGTTGTTTAAGTTGGCCTGAAATTATCAACTCTGTTCTCTGAAATGCTTGAGACCAAGTGGCGCCGAGGCTAGACTTCAGCAAACGTTTTAGCAAATGCAAAACTAGGCCTGTGGATATAAATCAAAACAGTACTTTTGCTCTTTCAGGAGCTGTGCCAGTGTGATCAGAATGCCGCCAAAGAATCAGTGACGTTCAACAAAAGTTTCCACAAGCACCTTCTTTTCTCATAGGCCAAATGGCAGGTCATACCTGGGGCTTAAGTAGTGCACATATTTCACTTTCTCAGCAGAATAGCCACCATGACATGCATGTACATGAGAGAGGGAAAGACACACGCACAGAGAAAGAGATTAAACATTACTGATGTTTTACTTTTTTGCTAATTTATTTTCATCACATCTTAATGAATCCAGAATCCCAAATAACTTGCAGTTCTATGTCCAGTTTACTTCTTCCACTGCTCAAACCTGTTTTAACATTGCAGCAATGTTCCCATGCTCCATAAAAACATTGACAGTTTTTGCCTTGCAATTGTTGATTTTAAGTGTGCAGCCTTGAGCAACTATTTACTACATTAATCAAATCTGTAAGGCTCCTTGATTGTTAACCTGAACTGTTATTTTATTCAATCAATAATAATAATAATAATTTCTCTTGGTGTTGTGATCCATTTTATTTCTATCTTTATGAAGAAAATAAAATTAAACCTCTTATTTTGTTTATACCGATCGGTCCCTTATGACGGGATGGAAAGTGAGGTCTTTGATAACATTGTTCCCATTTCATTATAAATGTTTATAAAAGTCTTGTATTCAAAATACATTTTAAACTATGTTTAAAGTAGCCCCTTGCACTGCACACATCAAAACAATCAAAAGGGAAACTTGAATGACAAAGTCCACTGGTGAACTGAGAAAGCCCAGAGGCCATGATCAAGTTTCCCACTTTCTTTAAGTAGCCTGCTAACAGCTGGACCCCATCTGCACATGTCCATTCAGCTTTCTCAGCCAGTCACATGTGCACTAATATGCTTCTACAGGCATACACTGCATGACGACCTTTCAGTCAATAATGGACCACATATACAACGGTCCCATAAGATAATAACGAAGCTGAAAAATTCCTATTGTCCAGTGGCAAGGTGCTGTCATAACATCATAGCACAATTCATTATTCATGTGTTCATGGTGGTTTTGGTGTAAATGAACCTATTATGCTGTCAGTCGTGTAAAAGTATAGCACATGTAATTACATACAGTGCATAAGACTTGGTAATGATAATAAATGACTATGCTGCTGGTTCATGTATTTACTATATTATACTTTCTATCATTGTTTTAAGAGTAGACTCCTTCTACTTGCATTTTTTTTTTGTTTCAGCATATTATGGGGGTACAGATGTTTAGGTTACGTATGTTGCCCTTGGTCCCCGCCCCCCAAGTCCAAGTGGTG
>NW_012147190.1:2635379-2638790 GCF_000956105.1 Propithecus coquereli | reverse complement strand
GATGATATGATATTATATCTAGAAAACCCCAAAGACTCATCTAAGAGACTGCTAGAACTGATAAATGAATTCTACTTGCATTTTTTAAAAAATTATCTTTAAAACATTCTCAGGTAGTTCCTGTAGGAGGTATGTCAGAAGAAGACATTGTTATCCTAGGAGATGACAGTTTCATGTGTGTTTTTGCCCCTGAAGACCTTCCAGTGAGACAAGATGTGGAGGTGAAAGACAGTGATACCGATGATCCTGACCCTGTGTGGGCTTAGGCTAATGTATGTGTTTGTGTTATAGTTTTTAACAAAAAAACTTTAAAAAGTAAAATAAATAAATAAAAATATTTAAAATAAAAAAGCATATGGAATAAGGATATAAAGAAAAAATATTTTTGTACAGCTGTACAATATGTTTGTGATTTAAGCTGTTGCAAAAGAGTCAAAAGTTAAAATTTATTTCAGTTTATAAAGTAAAAAAGTTACAGTAAGTTAAGGTTAGTTTATTATTGAAGAAAGAAAAATACACTTTTACAAATATATTTTGTTTATACTGATCAGCCTCTTCTGCTGCTTAAGGCAGCAAATGATGGGATGGAAAGTGAGGTCTTTGATAACATTAAATTTAGTATAGCCTAAGTGTATAGTAATGTCCTAGGCCTTCACATTCCCTCACCACTCACTCACTGACTCACACAAGCAACTTCTGGTCCTGCAAGCTCCATTTATGGCAAGTGCTCTACACATGTGCACCATTTTTTATCTTTTCTACTGTATTTTCACTGCACCTTTCCCAAGTTTAGATATGTTTAGATACACACATACTTCCCAGTGTGTTGCAGTTGCCTACAGTACTCAGTAGAGTTACATGCTGTACAGGTTTGTAGCCTAGGAGCAATAGGCTATACCATATAGCCTATGGGTGTAGTAGGCTATGCCATCTAGGTTTGAGTAAGTATACTCTGTGATGTCTCCACAACAATTCACCTAACAATGCATTTTGCAGACTGTATCCCCAACGTTAAGCAATGCACAATTGAATATCATAGTGAAATTGTCTTTGATAATTATTTTACCATAAATTACTTTGCAAATTAATATAATTTCAGACTTCATCACTCTATGTGTCTTAGTTTCTTTCAGCTGCTATTAAAAAAACATAGACTAGGTGGCTTATGAACAACAGAAATTTCTTAAAGTTCTAGAGGCTGAGAAGTTCAAGGTCAAAGTGCCAGCAAATTCAATGTCTGGTAAAGGCCCACTTCATTCACAGATGGCGACGTCTCACTGTGACCTCACATGGCAGAAGTGGGGAGGGATCCTTTTCTCTCTTTTATAAGGGCATTGATCCCATTCATGAAGGCTCTGCCCTCATGACCTAATCACCTCCCCAAATTCCCTCTTAACACTATCACCTTGAAGTTTAAAATTTCAACATGAATTTTGGTGGAGGTTGGGTGAGGACACAAATTTGCAGACCATAGCACTAAGGGTACTTAAGAAACATTTATAAAATTCTGAAACCGGGATGGTATTTTTATTTTGTTTTGTTTTATTGCATGTTCTCACTCTTATGTGAGAGCTAAGAAAATAAATAAATAAATAAATAAATAAACTCATGGCTATAGAGAGTAGAATGATGGTCACCAGAGACTGGGAAGGGTAAGGGGTGGGGAAAGTGGGGACGGCTAATCAGTACAAAAATGCAATAAGAATGAATAAGATCTAGTAGTTGATAGCACAACAGGATGACTATAGTTAAAAATGATGTATTGTACATTTTGTACATTTTGTACAAATGTACAAAAACAATGTATTGTACATTGTACATATTGTACATTTAAAAATAACTAAAAGTGTGGAATTGGAATGTTCCTAACACAAAGAAAGAATGAATGCTTGAAGTGATGGATACCCTAATTACTCTGATTTGATCATTACACGTTGTATGCTTGTAGCAAACATCCATATATCCCATCAATATGTACAACAATTTTGTAACCATAATAACTAAAAATTAAAAAGATTTTTAAAAACAGTAGTTAAAAAAAGAATTAGGTAACCTTCAGTCTTCGAAGCAGTTGAAAAATATATTATATACTGTGTATACAGTAAAA
Organism: Propithecus coquereli; assembly: GCF_000956105.1. Lineage (NCBI taxonomy): Eukaryota > Metazoa > Chordata > Mammalia > Primates > Indriidae > Propithecus > Propithecus coquereli. Next base: position 2,636,683 of record NW_012147190.1, on the reverse strand, counting down.
AATCCTTTCTGACTTTTTGTCTGCTTGCACTATCAATTGCTAAGAGTGGAGTGCATAGAGTTCTAATTGTAGCTGGAATTACTATCATCTTTTCCACTGTTAAGTCTATTGTGCTATCAACATCAATATCATTTTCTGTCAAAAGCATTAGTGATTCAAAATTATTCTGAATTTCCCTCATCTTTTCATGCTTTTAAGCATATGCTTAAAATATTCCATTTTATTCAACAATTTTTGTTTCTTATTGCAAGTGAAATTATTGTAATTTGAGGCAAAAAAAAAGAAAAAAATGAAAATCTCAATATCCAGAAATTGGGAATTCTTTTGTTACATGGGAACTGAAATTGAATATAGTGCCTTGTTTGTGAATAAAAAATTTGAATGAATATACAGGAAGTTGAATTGGTTTGTAGAAGCAGGTTCTTTTTTGAATTTGTAATCAGTACAGGGTGGGGAGAAGCAAATCCTAATTTCTAAGGTAGCAAATGAACTTTTCAAAAACAGCAGTCTTAAAAAATAACAAATGCTGGTGAGGATGCCAAGAAAAGGTAGCTATTATACACTGTTGGTGGGAATATAAATTAGTACAGCCATTATGGAAAACAGTATGGACCTTTCTCAAACTAACTAAAAACAGAACTACCATACAACCCAGAAATCCCACTAATGGGTAGGAAATCAGCACATCAAAGGGATACCTGCACCCCCATGTTTATTGTAGCAATATTTACAATACCCGAGATATGGAATCAACATAAGTGTCCATGAGCAGATGAATAGATAAAGAAAATGCAGTACATATACCCAGTGGAATACTATTCAGCCACAAAAAAGAATGAAATCCTATAATTTGCAGCAATATGAATGGAACTGGAGGTCATTATGTTAAGTGAAATAAGCCAGGCACAGAAAGAAAAATAGCACATATTCTCACTCAAAAAATTTGATCTCATGGAAGTAGAGGGGAGAAAGATAGTTAACAGAGGTTGAGAAGTGTGGCAAAAGGCAAAGAGATTGGTTAATGGGTATAAACATACAGATAAAGAGAAGGAATAAGTTCTAGTGTTCAATAGCACAGTAAGGTAACTATAGTTAATAATGATATATTGCATATTTCAAAATAGCTAAAAGAGAAGGTTTGAAATGTCCCCAACACACACAAAAAAATGATGTGTTTGAGGTGGATGGATAGCCTATTAATAAATGCCTGATTTGATCATTACATACTGTATGAAATATTGTGTCAAAATATTACATGTACCCCATAAATATGTACAAATATTATGTATCAATAAAAATGAATT